>NC_090819.1:94291207-94891207 GCF_000390325.3 Nicotiana tomentosiformis | reverse complement strand
TAGCTTCGCAATTGCGAAGCTCAGGTCGCAAATGCGACATCCGCAACTGATAACTTTGGACTTAGACGAGATTTTTCATTCATTCTTCAATTTTTCGAACCCTAAACCTCAAGAGGCAATTTTTGGGCGATTTCACAAAAATATATTGGGGTAAGTATTCCTTATCCTATATTGATTATATTTCATGATTTTATACTCATTTATATCATGAATCCGTGAATTTATGGGGGGGGAAAATCAGATTTTTATAAATTCTTTCAAAAATAAAAATTTAAAATTTGAAGGTCCATTTGATATCGAAATTGGATATTTTTTATATGGTTGGACTCGTCCCAGAATGAGTGTTCGAATTTCGTAAGTTTTTTCAAAATTTGAGACGTGGGTCCCACTGCCGAATATTTTAATGAATTTTGAATTTTATCCGGAAAATTAGTAAATTCATATGACATTAATTCCTATGATTCGTATTGAGTATATCGAATTGTTTGTGAATAGATTTGAAGCTTTTGGAGACAAATTTAAAAGAAAAAGTTGTGGTCGAGTAATTGATTGGAATTTGCAAAGCGAGGTAAGTGTCGTGGTTAACCTTAACTTGAGGGAATAGAACCCTTAAATTATTTGTTATGTGAAATGCATGTGAACGACGTATAGGCGTGGTGACGAGTGCCTATACGTCGTCAAATTAATTATTTGCATAATTACTTGAAAAATTATAAATTATTTTAAATTATGAATTAATTATTATAATAATTATTTCTCTCCTATTCTTTGCCAAATATTAATTCTTGAATTCCTGCATTAATTGTTATATGCTACTTGAATTATGTGTATTAATTGTTATTTGACATTTAGCATATTAAAGATTAAAGTGCCTATTTTCTCCTTGATTTCTATAATAATTTGCTATTTGACATTGTTTGTTTCATGATTAAATCATAATTATTGTATGCTTGTTGTCTTATAATTTCATATTAATTGTTGCATTTATTGGGGAAATTCCTTTATAAGAATTGGTAAATGAATATGTTGGAGGAGCGGGTTGCACGCCGCAATAGAATTGATTATAATGAACATATCGGAGAATTGGGTTGCACGCCGCAACAGACTTATTAAAAGTCCATATTGGAGGATCGGGTTGCACGCCACAACAGACTTATTGGAGGATCGGGTTACACGCCACAACAGACTTATTAAAAGTCTATATTGGAGGATCGGGTTGCACGCCGCAACAGACTTATTAAAAGTCCATATTGGAGGATCGGGTTGCACGCCGCAAACAGACTTATTAAAAGTCCATATTGGAGGATCGGGTTGCACGCTGCAACAGAATTGAATGTGAATATATTGTGAGAGCGGGTTGCACGCTGCAACAGAATTGATGAAAATGATAATTGGTTATGACTGTTGAGTTGGCTTCAATTATTATAAACAAGTTACCTGATTTATTTCTATTATTGTTGTTGTTACTAATATTGCGTACAGGTAATGTAAGTGACCCGCCTTAGCCTCGTTACTACTTCGTTGAGGTTAGGCTACCAGTACATGGGGTCGGTTGTACTGATACTACACTCTGCACTTCTTGTGTAGATTTTGCAGTTGGTCCCAGCGGCGTACCATAAACTCGCTCGGATTTCAGCTACTCAGAGGAGACTTGAGGTATAACTGCATGTCGTTCGCAATTTTGAAGTCCCCGTCTACTTTACTTTAGCTATGTGTTTGTTTTTCAGACAACTTTATTTTATTCAGACCTTTATTTGTATTTATTCTAGAAGTTCGTGCACTTGTGACACCAATTCTGGGATGGTCTTTAGATACCGTTATTTTTATGAATTATTCACTATATTTCAGGCGTTACTTCCACAATTGTTCTCTGTTATTAATAAATTTTAAAAATTATTTTAAAAATGGATAATATTATTCTAACGTTGATTTGCCTAGCAAGTGAAATGTTAGGCGCCATCACGGTCCGAAGGTGGGAATTTTGGGTCGTGACAGTTGGTATCAGAGCACTAGGTTACATAGGTCTCACGAGTCACGAGCAAGCTTAGTAGAGTCTGAAGGATCGGTACGGAGACGTTTATACTTATCTCTCAGAGGCTATGTAGTTTAGGAACAATATCACTTCTTTCTTATTTTGTCGTGCGATTTTATTCTATCATCGATGATTGAACCATTCTACTCTTATTTTCTCGCAGATGATGAGAACATGTAATACCTCTACCGATGGGTAGGGTCCAGAACCGTCGGTGGCAACTATGGCCAGGGGTAGAAGTCGAGGCCGAGGTCGTGCTAGAGGCCGAGGCCGAGGCAGAGGTAGAGCTCAGTCCAGAGTTCGAGCAGTTGCATCTGTCGAAGAACCTCAGGTGGACCTTCAGGAGGAGCTTCCAGTTTAGAATGTACCAGTTGGACCAGTTTAGGTCCCGGAAGGATTCATAGCCACTCTAGCACTTCAGGACGCTCTAGACCGTTTGGCAAGTCTTATGGAGGGCGTGGCCCAGAATGGTACATTTCCAGTAGCACCAGCTATCTCACAGGCTGGGTGAGGAGCACAAACTCCTACTACTCCCACTCCGGAGCAGATGGCTCCCCAGAATCAGGCTCCAGCAGCCCCGCCAGTTGGAGTAGTTCAGCCAGTTGTTGCGGCACAGATCCGTGATAGGCCCGCCATATCTTTTGAGGCCTGAGACTGGATAAGTTTACCAAGCTCTTTCCAGTTCACTTCAGTGGTACATCTTCTGAGGACCCACAGGATTATCCTGAATGCTGCCATGAGGTGCTATGGAACATGGGTATAGTTGAGACCAATAGGGTTGATTTTGCGGTATTTCAGATGACGGGTTCCGCCAAGAGGTGGTGGAGAGATTATACATTGACCTGACCAGTCGGATCGCCTGCACTTACATGGGAGCAGTTCTCTAAGCTATTTTCTGGAAAAGTTCCTCCCTATCACACCAAGAGAGGAATTCCGTAAGCAATTTGAGCGTCTACAGCAGGGTAGTATGACTGTTAGTCAGTATGAGTCCCGTTTTGTAGATTTGGCCCGTCATGCTCTCCTTTTATTACCTACAGAGGGAGAGAGAGTGAGGAGGTTTATTGAGGGACTCACTCACCCTATCAAACTTCAGATGGCCAAGGAGACCGGAAGTGAAATTTCTTTTCAGGCGGCTGCTAATGTCGCAAGGAGGATCGAGATAGTTCTTGCACAGGAGAGAGGGCAGAGGTCCGATAAGAGGCCTCGTCAGTTCGGTGGTTTCAGTGGTGCCTCGTCTGGAGGCAGAGGTAATTTTGGTAGGGGTCATCCTCCCAGACCGTTTCATTCAGCACTTCATGTATCTCCCGGTGCTTCAGGGGGTCACGGTCCTATTATGCCTTACTCTGGGCAGCCAGTATTCAGTGCACATTCAGCTCCTATCAGTGCATCACCACTCCAGAGTTACTACATCGGTTATATAGCCCATTTGGGTCAGCTTCAGCAGCCACAACATTAGGATGGGTGTTATGAGTGTGGTAACATTGTCACATCAGGAGGTATTGCCCTAGATTGGCGAGTAACAAATCTCGGCAAGATTCTCGTGCCATCATACTGGCACCGGTTGCTTCACCGCCTGCTCAGCCAGCTAGAGGTAGGGGTCAGGCAGCTAGAAGGGGAGGTCAGGCCATTAGAGGTGGAGGTCAGGCCATTAGAGGTAGAGGTCAGACCGTTAGAGGAGGAGGCCAACCAGTTAGAGGCCGTCCCAGAGGCGCAGTTCAGAGTGGTGGGCCCCAACCTCGATTTTATGCTTTTCCAGCTAGGCCTGAGGCCGAGTCATCTGATACTGTGATCACAGGTATTATTCCAGTTTTCCATAGAGATGCTTCAGTTCTATTTGATCAAGGATCTACTTATTCTTATGTGTCCTCCTATTTTGCTTCATATTTAGTTGTGCCTTGTGATTCTCTGAGTGCTTCTGTTTTTATATCTACACCGGTGGGAGACTCTGTTATAGTAGATCATGTTTATCATTTGTGTGTGGCTACTATTGTTAATCTTGAGACTAGTGTGGATCTTCTACTCCTTGATATGGTAGATTTTGATGTCATATTGGGTATGGATTGGATGTCCCCTTATCATGATATATTGGATTGTCATGCCAAGACAGTGACCCTAGTTATGACGGGGTTACCTCGGTTAGAGTAGAAAGAAACTCTTGGTCATTCTGCCAGCAAGGTTATTTCTTATATGAAAGCTCGACGTATGGCAGAGAAAGGGTGTCTAGCCTATTTGTCTTATATTCGCGATCCCAGTACGGATGTTCCTTATATGGACTCAGTACCAGTTGTTCGTGAATTTTCAGAAGTATTCCCTGCAGATTTGCCGGTGATGCCACCCGACAGAGATATTGACTTATGTATTGATTTGGCTTCGGGCACTCAGTCCATTTCCATTCCACCATACCGTATGGCCCCTCCATAGTTGAAAGAATTGAAAGAGCAGTTACAAGACTTGCTTGATCAGGGATTAATTAAACCCAGTGTCTCACCCTGGGGTGCACCAGTATTATTTGTAAAGAAGAAAGATGGCTCTATGCGGATGTGTATAGACTATCGGCAGTTGAACAAGGCAACTATCAAAAACAAATATCCGCTGCCAAGAATTTGTGACTTATTTGATCAGCTTCAGGGTGTCAAGGTATTTTCGAAGATCAATTTGATGTCTGGTTACCCTCAGTTGAAGATTAGGGCATCTGATGTCCCTAAAATAGCTTTTCGAACTCGGTATGGGCATTACGAATTCCTAGTGATGTCATTTGGGTTGACAAATGCCCCAGCAGCATTTATGGATTTGATGAATCGGGTGTTCAAGCCTTATTTGGATTCTTTTGTGGTTGTATTCATTAATGATATCTTGATTTACTCCAGCAGTCGAGAGAAACATGAGCAGCATCTTCGAAGTATGCTTCACACCTTGAAGAATAATCAGTTATACGCCAAGTTTTTAAAATGTGAGTTTTGGTTAGACTCAGTTAGCTTTTTGGGGCATGTTGTATCGGCAGGAGGCATAAAGGTGGATCCTAAGAAGATTGAGGCTGTTCAGAATTGGCCTAGACCTACTTTAGTTACAAAGATCCAGAGTTTCCTGGGTTTGGCAGGTTATTATCGTCGGCTCATGGAAGGGTTTTCATCTATAGCAAGCCCATTGACCAGATTGACCCAGAAAGGTGTCCCATTCAGATGGTCAGACGAGTGTGAGTTGAGCTTTCAGAAGCTCAAGACCGTTTTGACTATGGCGCCAGTGTTGGTATTACCCACAGGTTCAGGATCGTATACGGTATATTGTGACGCATCTCACATTGGGCTTGGTGCAGTATTAATGCAAGATGGCAAGGTAATTGCATATGCGTCGCGGCAGTTGAAAGTTCACGAGAAGAATTATCATGTTCATGACTTAGAATTGGCAGCCATTGTTCATGCGCTGAAGATTTGGAGGCATTACCTCTACGGTGTCTTGTGTGAGGTATTTACCGATCATTGTAGCCTTTAGTATTTGTTCAAACAAAAGGATCTTAATTTGAGGAAGAGAAGATGGTTGGAGTTGTTGAAAGACTATGATATCACCATTTTGTATCACCCCGGAAAGGCCAATGTGGTGGCCGATGCTTTGAGTAAAAAGGCTATGAGTATGGGCAGTCTTGCGTATATTCTGGTTGGTGAGAGTCCATTAGCTGCGGATGTTCATACTTTGGCTAATCAGTTCGTGAGGTTAGATGTTTCAGAACCCAGTCGGGTTCTAGCTTGCACAGTCGCTCAGTCTTCTTTATATGAGCGCATCAGAGAGAGGCAGTATGATGATCCTCATTTACTTGTCCTTAAGGACACGGTGCGGCACGATGATGCCAAACAGGTTGTTGTGGGGGGAAGATAGGGTTCTACGAATGCAAGGTCGTATTTGTGTGCATAATATGGATGGGCTTCGTGAATTAATTCTTGAAGAAGCACACAGTTCCAGGTATTCTATTCATCCAGGTACCGCCAAAATGTATCAAGATTTGCGGGAACATTATTGGTAGAGGAGAATGAAAAAGGATATAGTCGCATATGTAGCTCGGTGTCTGAATTGTCAGCAAGTTAAGTACGAGCATCAGAGACCTCGTGGTTTGCTTCAGAAGTTAGAAATTCCTGAGTGGAAGTGGGAGCGTATCACTATGGATTTTGTTGTTGGGCTCCCACAGACTCAGAGAAAATTTGACGCAGTTTGGGTCATTGTGGACAGGTTGACCAAGCCAGCACATTTTATTCCAATGACAGTTACATATTCTTCATAGAGGTTGGCTAAAATTTACATTCATGAGATTGTCCGCCTTCACAGGGTTCATGTGTCTATTATTTCAGATCGAGGTACGCAGTTTACCTTACATTTCTGGAGGGTTGTACAGCGTGAGTTCGGTACGCGGGTGGAGTTGAGTACAATATTTTATCCACACATAGACGGACAGACAGAGTGCACTATTCAGATATTGGAAGATATGTTCCGCACTTGTGTTATAGACTTTGGAGGTTCTTGGGATCATTTCTTGCCACTTGCGGAGTTTGCTTATAATAATAGCTATCGGTCGAGCATTCAGATGGCTCCATATGAGGCATTATACGGAAGGCGATGCCATTCGCCAGTTGGCTGGTTTGAACCGGGAAAGGCTCAGTTATTGGGTACCGATTTGGTACAAGATGCCTTGGATAAGGTCAAGATTATTCAGAATCGACTTCGCACAGCTCAGTTTAGGCAAAAGAGTTATGCCGACCGTAAAGTTCGTGATATTGTATTCATGGTTGGAGAAAAAATATTGCTTCGGTTATCACCCATGAAGGGTGTTATGAGATTTGGGAAGAAGGGTAAGTTGAGCCCTAGGTATATCGGGCCATTTGAGATCCTCGAGAGAGTGGGGGAGGTAGCTTATAGACTTGCGCTGCCTCCAGGGTTATCCTCAGTTCATCCGGTATTCCATATGTCTATGCTCCGGAAATATCATGGTGACCCGTCACACGTGTTAGATATCAGCTCTGTCCAATTGGACAAGGATTTGACTTATGAGGAGGAGCCGGTAGCCATTCTAGGCCGGCAGGTTCGTCAGTTGAGGTCAAAGATTTACCCTTCAGTTCGAGTGCAGTGGAGAAGTCAGCGTGTTGAGGCAGCTACTTGGGAGTCTGAGTCGGACATGCGAAGTAGATATCCCCACTTGTTTGCCAGTTCAGGTACTTTTCTATGTCCGTTCGAGGACGAACGATTGTTTTAGAGGTGGAGATCGTGATGACCCAAAGGGTCATCTTGTGAATTAAGACTCTATCCCGGGCCTGTTAGCCTTAAAAACCTTATTTTTATTCACATCGATTTGCGTGAGCAGTCCGGGCGTAAATCCGAAAAGCCTTTATGTGGAAATTTATGAAGTAATAATTTTTGTGATTTAAAATTAATTTTTAGTTGACTTTGGTCAACATTTTGAGTAAGCAGACTCGGATCCGTGTTTTGACATTCCCGGAAGGTCCGTAGTAAAATATGGGACTTTGGCGTATGCCCGGAATCAAATTCCGAGGTCCCTAGCTCGAGAAATAATTTTTTGATGAAAATTATAAGACTGAAATTCTATGGATTTAAAGAAATTGATTAGTGTTTGATCTCATTGGTATCGGGCCCGTATTTTGGTTCCGGAGCCCGGGACAGGTTTAATATAATATATAAGTCATGTCTGTGAAATTTGGTAGAAATCAGAGTTGATTTGACGTGATTCGGACGTCCGGTTGAGAAGATAATAGTTTTGAAAGGTTCTTGAGGAATTCATGAGTTTTGGTGCTAAATACATAGTTTTAGGTATTATTTTTGTGATTTGATCGCACGAGTAAATTCGTATGATATTTTTAGACTTGCATGCATGTTTTGGTTTGGAGCCCCGAGGGCTCGGGTGAGTTTCTGATAGGCCACATGATGTTTTGAACTTATAAAATTTTTGCTGGTATAACTGAACCTATTGCAGGCCTCTAATCTCGCAATTGTGAGATCAGGAATCGCAAATGCGAACTAAGCTGGTATGGCAATTGCGAAGAAAGCTTAGGCCAACAGTTCTCGCAATTGCGAGTATATCTTCGCAATTGCAAAAGGCCAATTATCGCAAATGCGACATAATCTTTGTATTTGCGAAGACAGCGAAAATGTGAAGGTTCTAGCATTTGCGATGAACCCTTCGTATTTGCGAGCTTCGCAATTGCGAAGCTCAGGTCGCAAATACGACATCCGCAGCTGATAACTTTGGACTTAGACGAGATTTTTCATTCATTCTTTAATTTTTCGAACCCTAAACCTCAAGAGGCGATTTTTGGGCGATTTTCACGGAAAAACATTGGGGTAAGTGTTACTTATCCTATATTGATTATATTTCATGATTTCATACTTATTTATATCATGAATCCGTGAATTTAATGAAGAAAAATCAGATTTTTATAAATTCTTCCAAAAATAAAAATTTAAGATTTGAAGGTCCATTTGATATCGGAATTGGATAATTTTTGTATGGTTGGACTCGTCTCGGAATGGGTGTTCGGATTTCGTAAGTTTTCCCGAAATTTGAGACATGGGTCCCATTGCTGAATATTTTAATGAATTTCAGATTTTATCCGAAAAATTAGTAAATTCATATGAAATTAATTCATATGATTCGTATTGAGTGTATCGAATTGTTTGTGAATAGATTTGAAGCTTTTGGAGACAAATTTAAAAGGAAAAGTTGTGGTCGAATAATTGATTGGAATTTGCAAAGCGAGGTAAGTGTCGTGGTTAATCTTGACTTGAGAGAATAGAACCCTTAAATTATTTGTTATGTGAAATGCATGTGAACGACGTATAGGCGTGGTGACGAGTATCTATACGTCGTCAAATTAATTGTTTGCATAATTACTTGAAAAATCATAAATTATTTTAAATCATGAATTAATTATTATAATAATTATTTCTCTCCTATTCTTTGCCAAATATTAATTCTTGAATTCCTGCATTAATTGTTACATGCTACTTGAATTATATGTCTTAATTGTTATTTGACATTTAGCATATTAAATATTAAACTGCCCATTTTCTCCGTGATTTCTATAATAATTTGCTATTTGATATTGTTTGTTTCATGATTAAATCATAATTATTGTATGCTTGTTGTCTTATAATTTCATATTAATTGTTGCATTTATTGGGAAAATTCCTTCTATAAGAATTGGTAAATGAATATGTTGGAGGAGCGGGTTGCATGCCGCAACAAAATTGATTATAATAAACATATCGGAGGATCGAGTTGCACACCGCAACAGACTTATTAAAAGTCCATATTGGAGGATCGGGTTGCACGCCGCAACAGACTTATTAAAAGTCTATATTGGAGGATCGGGTTGCACGCCGCAACAGACTTATTAAAAGTCCATATTGGAGGATCGGGTTGCACGCTACAACAGACTTATTAAAAGTCCATATTGGAGAATCGGGTTGCACGCTGCAACAGAATTGAATGTGAATATATTGTGAGAGCGGGTTGCACGCTGCAACAGAATTGATGGAAATGATAATTGGTTATGACTGCTGAGTTGGCTTCAATTATTATAAACGAGTTGCCTGATTTATTTCTATTATTGTTATTGTTACTAATATTGCGTACAGGTAATGTAAGTGACACGCCTTAGCCTCGTCACTACTTCATCGAGGTTAGGCTCAGCACTTACCAGTACATGGGGTCAGTTGTACTAATACTACACTCTGCACTTCTTGTGCAGATTTTGCAGTTGGTCCCGGCGGCGTACCATAAACTCGCTCGGATTTCAGCTACTCGGAGGAGACTTGAGGTATAACTCCACGGCGTTCGCAATTCTGAAGTCCCCGTCTACTTTACTTTTACTGTGTGTTTGTTTTCAGACAGCTTTTTTTTATTCAAACCTTTATTTGTATTTATTCTAGAAGTTCGTGCACTTGTGACACCAATTATGGGATGGTATTTAGACACCGTTATTTTTATTAATTATTCATTATATTTCAGTCGTTACTTCCGCAATTTTTCTCTGTTATTAATAAATTTTAAAAATTATTTTAAAAATGGATAATATTATTCTAATGTTAGCTTGCCTAGCAAGTGAAATATTAGGCGTCATCACAGTCCGAAGGTGGAAATTTTGGGTCGTGACAGTTGGTATCATAGCACTAGGTTACATAGGTCTCACGAGTCACGAGCAAGCTTAGTAGAGTCTGAAAGATTGGTATGGAGACGTCTATACTTATCTCTCAGAGGCTATGAACTTTAGGGACAATATCACTTCTTTCTTATTCTATCGTGCGATTTTATTCTATCATTGATGATTGAACCATTCTACTCTTATTCTCTCGCAGATGGTGAGAATACGTAATACCTCTACCGATGGGCAGGGACCAGAACCCCTGGTGGCAACTATGGCCAGGGGTAGAGGTCGAGGCCGAGGTCGTGCTAGAAGCCGAGGCAGAGGCCGAGGTAGAGCTCAATCCAGAGCTCGAGAAGCTGCACCTGTCGAAGAACCTCAGGTGGACCTTCAGGAGGAGGTTCCAGTTCAGAATGTACCAGTTAGACCAGTTCAGGTCCCGGAAGGATTCATAGCCACTCTAGTACTTCAGGATGCTCTAGTCCGTTTGGTAAGTCTTATGGAGGGCGTGGCCTAGAATGGTACATTTCCAGTGGCACCAGCCATCTCACAGGCTGGGGGAGGAGCACAAAACTCCCACTACTCCCGCTCCGGAGCAGATGACTCCCCAGAATCAGGTTTCAGCAGCCCCGCCAATTGGGGTAGTTCAGCCAGTTGTGCGGCACAGATCGGTGATAGGCCTGCCATGTCTTTTGAGGCCTGAGACTGGATAAGTTTACCAAGCTCTTTCCAGTTCACTTCAGTGGTACACCTTCTAAGGACCCACATGATTATCTTGAACACTGCCATGAGGTGCTGCGGAACATGTGTATAGTTGAGACCAATAGGGTTGATTTTACTGTATTTCATATGACGGGTTCCGCCAAGAGGTGGTGGAGAGATTATACATTGACCCGACCAGTCAGATGGCTTGCACTTACATGGGAGCAGTTCTCTCAGCTATTTCTGGAAAAGTTCCTCCCTATCACACCGAGAGAGGAATTCCGCAAGCAATTTGAGCGTCTACAGCAAGGCAGTATGACTGTTAGTCAGTATGAGTCCCGTTTTGTGGATTTGGCCCGTCATGCTCTCCTTTTACTACCTACAGAGGGAGAAAGAGTGAGAAGGTTTATTGAGGGACTCACTCACCCTATCAGACTTTAGATGGCCAAGGAGACCGGAAGTGAGATTTCTTTTCAGGCGGCTGCTAATGTCGCAAAGAGGATCGAGATGGTTCTTGCACAGGAGAGAGGGCAGAGGTCCGATAAGAGGCCTCGTCAGTTCGGTGGTTTCAGTGGTGCCTCGTCTGGAGGCAGAGGTAATTTTGGTAGGGGTCATCCTCCCAGACTGTTTTATTCAGCACTTCATGTATCTCCCGGTGCTTCAGGGAGTCACGGTCCTATTATGCCTTACTCTGGGCAGTCAGTATTCAGTGTACATTCAACTCCTATCAGTATATCACCACTCCAGAGTTACTACATCGGTTATCCGGCCCATTTGGGTCAGCTTCTGCTTCAGCAGCCACGGCATCAGGATGGGTGTTATGAGTGTGGTAACATTGGTCACATCAGGAGGTATTGCCCTAGATTGGCGAGTAACGGATCTCAGCAAGATTCTCGTGCCATCATACCGGCACCGGTTACTTCACCGCTTGCTCAGCCAGCTAGAGGGGGTCAGGCCATTAGAGGTGGAGGTTAGGCCATTAGAGGCGGAGGTCAGACCGTTAGAGGAGGAGGCCAACCAGTTAGAGGCCGTCCTAGAGGCGCAGTTCAGAGTGGTGGGCCCTAGCCCCGATTATATGCTTTTCCAGCTAGGCCTGAGGCCGAGTCATCTGATGCTGTGATTATAGGTATTATTCCAGTTTGCCATAGAGATGCTTAGTGATATTTGATCAAGGATCTACTTATTCCTATGTGTCCTCCTATTTTGCTTCATATTTGGTTGTGCCTTGTGATTCTCTGAGTGCTTCTGTTTTTGTATCTACACCGGTGGGAGACTCTGTTGTAGTAGATCATGTCTATCATTTGTGTGTGGTTACTATTGGTAATCTTGAGACTAGTGTGGATCTTCTACTCCTTGATATGGTAGATTTTGATGTCATCTTGGGTATGGATTGGCTGTCCCCTTATTATGCTATATTGGATTGTCATGCCAAGATAGTGACCCTAGATATGCTGGGGTTACCTCGGTTAGAGTAGAAAGAAACACCTGGTCATTCTGCCAGCAAGGTTATTTCTTATATGAAAGCTCGGCGTATGGCAGAGAAAGGGTGTCTAGCCTATTTGGCTTATATTCGCGATCCCAGTACGGATGTCCCTTCTATGGACTCAGTACTAGTTGTTCGTGAATTTCTAGAAGTATTTCCCGCAGATTTGCCAGGGATGCCACCCGATAGAGATATTGACTTATGTATTGATTTGGCTTCGGGCACTCAACCCATTTCTATTCCACCATACCTTATGGCCCCGCCAGAGTTCAAAGAATTGAAAGAGCAGTTACAAGACTTGCTTGATCAGGGATTCATTAGACCCAGTGTCTCGCCCTGAGGTGCACCAGTATTATTTGTAAAGAAGAAAGATGGCTCTATGCGGATGTGTATAGACTATCGGCAGTTGAACAAGGCCACTATCAAAAAGAAATATCCGCTGCCAAGAATTTATGACTTATTTGATCAGTTTCAGGGTGCCAAGGTATTTTCAAAGATCGATTTGAGGCCTGGTTACCATCAGTTGAAGATTAGGGCATCTGATGTCCCTAAAACAGCTTTTCGAACGAGTGTGAGTTGAGCTTTCAGAAGCTCAAGACCGCTTTGACTACGGCGCCAGTGTTGGTATTACCTACAGGTTCAGGATGGTATACGGTATATTGTGATGCATCTCACATTGGGCTTGGTGCAGTATTAATGCAAAATGGCAAGGTAATTGCATATGCGTCGCGGCAGTTGAAAGTTCACGAGAAGAATTATCCTGTTCATGACTTAGAATTGGCAGGCATTGTTCATGCGCTGATGATTTGGAGGCATTACCTCTACGGTGTCTCGTGTGAGGTATTTAATGATCATTGTAGCCTTCAATATTTGTTCAAACAAAAGGATCTTAATTTGAGTCAGAGAAGATGGTTGGAGTTGTTGAAAGACTATGATATCACCATTTTGTATCACCCCGGAAAGGCCAATGTGGTGGCCGATGCTTTGAGTAGAAAGGCTGTGAGTAGGGGTGGCTAGTGGGCCGGTTAGGACGGGGACCGGCCCAGGACCGTAAGCCCACATGGGCGGTGGGCCTAAACGGTCCTAAACGGATATGACCGGGACCGTGGGGTAGTGTGCCGGGTAGTGGGCCGATCTCATAGGGGAGGCCCGCGAGACCGGGACCGTTTAGGACCGGGACCGGCTCAGAAGTGGGCCGGTTCAAGCGGGCCTAAACGGGCCTAAACGGGCCCAATGGATAATTTTTTTTAAAAAATTGTTTGACCGTTTGGCCATTTAAAAACTAGCCGTTTGGTTTGCCAAAATAGTCGTTGGCTATTTGCAAAATAGCCATTTAACCCCCTAAATTTTGTTTTAACCCCAAACTTTTTATAATTATACTTTTTCCCTATTTTCAACTATAAATACCCCCTCATTCTTTTATTTTTCTCACAAAATCATCAATCTCTCTCTAATATTCTTCTATAATTGCTTACTTAATTATTACAATTTGTGCAAAATTGTGAAGTTGGTGAATTGAAGTCTTCAAGTCTTCAAGTCTTCAACGATAATTATTTTTCAATAAGTTGTTCGTCAATTCGGTAAAATCGTTCCAACTCTTAAGTTTTAATATTATAGTTTTGTTTGTTTTATTTACTTTGCTTGATTAATTAAGATGGCTTATTCCCTAAAAAAATATTTAGTAAAAATAAGGAAAAATCCAAGAGTGGTGAATCTAGTGGCCAATCTGTTCCTCTTCTACTTCCCCGGCTCCCCGGCCGAAACCTGTTACCCGTCCTACACCTGCTATTCTTGATAGCGATAATAGTTTATTACAATTTACCGAGAGTCAATTTTACCATAATATTGCACCCGGTGAATAATTAAACCATGAATATATGAATGCTCTTTATGGTAATCCAACTATCGATGAAAATGATGATGAAGAAATAGATTTTGATGAAACGCAACCGGATGACGATACACCCACTAGTCCTGCTCCTAAAATTAACCCAACTAATAATAATCCAAATGATCTCCCGTCTGACCCTCCCGTTACTGCCCCTACTTTTTCTAGACAACCTTTTAAACGGCCAGAAACATCTCTTGTTTAGCCATTTTTTACTCGACTAAGAGAAAAAAAATAGGGCTAACTGTAAAACTTATGGCAAAGAGTTAGTTTTTAAATATGTTGGAAGTCGGAGGGGGGGAGGGGAGTTTGACTAGACACATATTGCAAAAGTTTTGGCCGAGGGGACAAGTGCACCTAGTCAGGCTGACCTTAGTACCGGGTCAAATTAATTTCAACCGGGAAGTAACACTGTTACCGGTGGTATTTTATATTATGATCCAAATAAAGATCGGAAAGAATTGGCAAAAATAGTTACTGTTATATGCTTACCCTATAGTTTTCCTTCTAACCCTCACTTTGTGCATTATATTAGAAAAGTTTATAATCCTACTTATAAAGGTTTTTCTCGCACAACCTTAAAGAGTGATATTTATAAATATAAACATGAATATGAATAATATTTGCGCTATTTATTTAAGGATGGTCCGAGACATTTTAAGGATGGCCCGAGACATTTCCGATTCTTTCAAGGATGGCCCGAGACATTTTAACTATTCAAGCTTCAACAGTGGCATCAGAGAGCGCTTTCAGTCAAGCAAGACTTTAACTCAGTGATTATAGAGCGTCTATGAGGGAGAGCTTGGAAAAATCAGTACTTTTCAGAGATTGGATCCGTTCGGAAAGAAGAAATTTTGGACTTGCTAAATCACAACCAGAGGTAGACGAAACTTATGAAGAAATGCTAGTTGAACTTGTGGAGGATGATGCTTCTCCTGGAAGCGGTGATGACCAAGCTTCATTTCCGCCACCACCAACGAAAATTCTTCCGGACCTTGAAGGATTTATGAAATTTGAAAGAGATACCATGTAAAATTAATATATAACTTGTATTTTGGCATATCTTGATTAGTTTCTTTTTCTTCTCAATGGTGGTATTAGCACCTTGTTGTGCTCAATCCATAGGGGGGAGGAATACTAAGAAAGATATTGCCATAATTTTTTAATGCTATAATAAAAATATAACGCATTGCTTTGAATATCTCTTTACAATATTTTTGTCTTTTTATATACCTTAAGCTATACATATAGTATAATATAGTATATACTATACTCTCTCTCTCTCTCTCTCTCTCTCTATATATATATATATATATATATATATATATATATATATATATATATATATATACATCTTACTATATACATAGTATATAAGCCATATTCGATAGTATACATCTTACGATATACTATATATATATACATAGTATATAAGCCATATTCGATAGTATACATCTTACGATATACTATATATACATCTTAATATAGTAAGATGTATATTTAGTATGTGTGTGTGTGTGTGTGTGTGTGTATATATATATATATATATATATATATATATATATATATATATATATATATATATATATATATATATATATAAAGATATATATATAGTATATAAATCGAATATTAATGTACAAATCTGAAGATGTATATATAGTATAGTATAGTATATATATTATAACGTAATGCTTTGAATATCTTTTTACAATATTTTTGTCTTTAAATTTGAATTAAAAAATTTAGGTGACAATTCTATAATATAATTTACTAGGAATTGCCTTAGATATTTTTATTACCATTTTTTTTCTTTAACTTGTATAAAAATAATTTAAAAAATATAAAGTTTTCGTTGGGCCCACTTGGTCCCGCTTAGGACCGTTTGGGCCCGCTTAGGCCCGGGACAGGCCCACTTAACATGGGACCGCTAGTTCGTGGTCCCGGTCCCGGACCGGTTCCAACGAGAAGCCCGCGAAGCCCGGGACCGCTTAGGACCGGCCCGCCTAGGACCCGACTCGCGAAGCCCACTTAAGACCGGGCCCGGCCCACATGCCACCCCTAGCTGTGAGTATGGGCAGTCTTGCGTATATTCCGGTTGGTGAGAGGCCATTAGCTGCGGATGTTCAGACTTTGGCTAATCAGTTTGTAAGGTTAGATATTTCAGAACCCAGTCGGGGTCTAGCTTGCACAGTCGCTCAGTCTTCTTTATATGAGCACATCAGAGAGAGGCAGTATGATGATCCTCATTTACTTGTCCTTAAGAACATGATACGTCACAGTGATGCCAAACAGGTTGTTGTGGGGGAATATGGGGTTCTACGAATGCAAGGTCGTATTTGTGTGCCTAATGTGGATGGGCTTCGTGAATTAATTCTTGAAGAAGCACACAGTTCCAGGTATTCTATTCATCCAGGTACCGCCAAAATGTATCAAGATTTGTGGCAACATTATTGGTGGAGGAGAATGAAAAAGGATATAGTTGCATATGTAGCTTTGTGTCTGATTTGTCAACGTTAAGTACGAGCATCAGAGACCTGGTGGTTTGCTTCAGAAATTAGAAATTCAGTCAGCACATTTCATTCCAGTGGCAGTTACATATTCTTCAGAGAGGTTAGCTGAAATTTACATTCGTGAGATTGTCCGCCTTCACGGGGTGCCCGTGTCTATTATTTCAGATCGAGGTATGCAGTTTACCTCACATTTCTGGAGGGCTGTACAGCGTGAGTTAGGCACGTGGGTGTAGTTGAGTATAACATTTCATCCACAGACAGACGGACAGACAGAGCACACTATTCAGATATTGGAAGATATGCTTCGCGCTTGTGTTATAGACTTTGGAGGTTCTTGGGATCATTTCTTGCCACTTGCAGAGTTTGCTTATAATAATAGCTACCGGTCGAGCATTCAGATGGCTCCATATGAGGCATTATACGGAAGGTGATTCCGTTCTCCAGTTGGCTGGTTTGAACCGGGAGAGGCTCGGTTATTGGGTACCGATTTGGTACAAGATACCTTGGATAAGGTCAAGATTATTCAGAATCGACTTTGCACAACTCAGTCTAGGCAAAAGAGTTATGCCGACCGTAAAGTTCGTGATATTGTATTCATGGTTAGAGAAAGAATATTGCTTCGGGTATCGCCCATGAAGGGTGTTATGAGATTTGGGAAGAAGGGCAAGTTGAGCTCTAGGTATATCGGGCCATTTGAGATCCTCGAGAGAGTGGGGGAGGTAGCTTATAGACTTGCGTTGCCTCTAGGGTTATCCTCAATTCATCTGGTATTCCATATGTCTATGTTCCAAAAATATTATAGTGACCCGTCCCACGTGTTAGATATCAGTTCTGTCCAATTAGACAAGGATTTGACTTATGGGGAGGAGCTGGTAGCCATTATAGACCAGCAGGTTCGTCAGTTGAGGTCAAAGAGTTACCTTTCAGTTCAAGTGCACTGGAGAGGTCAGCCTGTTGAGGCAGCTACTTGGGAGTCTGAGTCGGACATGCGGAGTAGATATCCCCACTTGTTCGCCAGTTCAGGTACTTTTCTATGTCCGTTCGAGGACGAACGGTTGTTTTAGAGGTAAAGATTGTGATGACCCAAAGGGTCATCTTGTGAATTAAGACTCTATTCCGGGCCCATTAGCCTTAAAAACCTTATTTTTATTCATATTGATTTGCGCGCACAGTCCGAGCGTAAATCCGGAAAGCCTTTATGTGGAAATTTTTGAAGTAATAATTTTTGGGATTTAAAATTAATTTTTTGTTGACTTTGGTCAACATTTTGAGTAAACGAACTCGGATCCGTGTTTCGACATTCCCGGAAGGTTCGTAGTAAAATATGGGACTTTGGCATATGCCCGGAATCGAATTCCGAGGTCCCTAGCTCGAGAAATGAATTTTTGATGAAAATTGTAAGATTGAAATTCTATGGATTTAAAGAAATTGATTAATGTTTGATCTCATTGGTATCAGGCCCGTATTTTGGTTCCGGAGCCCGGGACAGGTTTAATATAATATATAAGTCATGTCTATGAAATTTGGTAGAAATCAGAGTTGATTTGACGTAATTCGGACGTCCAGTTGAGAAGATAGTAGTTTTGAAAGGTTCTTGAGGAATTCATGAGTTTTGGTGCTAAATCCATAGTTTTAGGTATTATTTTTGTGATTTGATCGCACGAGCAAGTTCGTATGATATTTTTAGACTTGTGTGCATGTTTGGTTTGGAGCCCCGAGGGCTCGGGTGAGTTTCGGATAGGCCACAAGATGTTTTGAACTTAGGAAAATTTTGCTGGTATAACTGAACCTGTTGCAGGCCTCTGATCTCACAATTGCGAGATCATGCATCATAAATGCGAACCAAGCAGGTATGGCAATTGCGAGTTTTTTATCGCAATTGCGAAGAAATCTTAGGCCAACAGTTCTCGCAATTGCGAGTATATCTTAGCAATTGCAAAGGGCCAATTGTCGCAAATGCGACATAATCTTCGTATTTGCGAAGGCAGCGGAAATGTGAATGTTCTCGCATTTACGAGCTTCGCAAATTGCGAAGCTCAGGTCGCAAATGCGCCATCCGTAGCTGATAACTTTGGACTTAGACGAGATTTTTCATTCATTCTTCAATTTTTCGAATCCTAAACCTTAAGAGGCGATTTTTGGGCGATTTTCACGGAAAAACATTAGGGTAAGTGTTCCTTATCCTATATTGATTATATTTTGTGATTTCATACTCATTTATATCATGAATCCGTGAATTTATGGAAGAAAAATCAGATTTTTATTAATTCTTCCAAAAAAGAAAATTTAAGATTTGAAGGTCCATTTGATATCGGAATTGGATAATTTTTATATGGTTGGATTCGTCTCGGAATGGGTGTTCGGATTTCGTAAGTTTTTTCCGAAATTTGAGACGTGGGTCCCACTGTCGAATATTTTAATGAATTTTAAATTTTATCCGGAAAATTAATAAATTCATATGAAATTAATTCTTATGATTAGTATTGAGTGTATCGAATTATTTGTGAATAGATTTGAAGCTTTTGGAGATAAATTTAAAAGGAAAAGTTGTGGTCGAGTAATTGACTGGAATTTGCAAAGCGAGGTAAGTGTCGTGATTAACCTTGACTTGAGGGAATAGAACTCTTAAATTATTTATTATGTGAAATGCATGTGAACGATGTATAGGCGTGGTGACGAGTGTCTATACGTCGTCAAATTAATTGTTTGCATAATTACTTGAAAATCATAAATTATTTTAAATCATGAATTAATTATTATAATAATTGTTTCTCTCCTATTCTTTGCCAAATATTAATTCTTGAATTCCTGTATTAATTGTTATATGCTACTTGAATTATATGTCTTAATTGTTATTTGACATTTAGCATATTAAATATTAAACTGCCTATTTTCTCCTTGATTTCTATAATAATTTGCTATTTGACATTGTTTGTTTCATGATTAAATCATAATTATTGTATGCTTGTTGTCTTATAATTTCATATTAATTGTTGCATTTATTGGGAAAATTCCTTCTATAAGAATTGGTAAATGAATATGTTGGAGGAGCAGGTTGCACGCCGCAACAGAATTGATTATAATGAACATATCGTAGGATCGGGTTGTACGCCGCAACAGACTTATTAAAAGTCCACATTAGAGGATCGGGTTACACGCTGCAAAGACTTATTAAAAGTCCATATTGGAGGATCGAGTTGCACGCCGCAACAAACTTATTAAAAGTCCATATTGAAGGATCGGGTTGCACGCCGCAACAGACTTATTAAAAGTCCATATTGGAGGATCGGGTTGCATGCCGCAACAGACTTATTAAAAGTCCATATCGGAGGATCGGGTTGCACGCCGCAACAGACTTATTAAAAGTCAATATTAGAGGATCGGGTTGCACGCCGCAACAGACTTATTAAAAGTTCATATTGGAGGATCGGGTTGCACGCCGCAACAGACTTATTAAAAGTCCATATTGGAGGATCGGGTTGCACGCTGCAACAGAATTGAATGTGAATATATTGTGAGAGCGTGTTACACGCTGCAACAGAATTGATGCAAATGATAATTGGTTATGACTGCTGAGTTGGCTTCAATTATTATAAATGAGTTACCTAATTTGTTTCTATTATTGTTGTTGTTACTAATATTGCGTACAGGTAATGTAAGTGACCCGCCTTAGCCTTGTCACTATTTCATCGAGGTTAGATTCAGCACTTACCAGTACGTGGGGTCGGTTGTACTGATACTACACTCTGCACTTCTTGTGCAGATTTTGCAGTTGGTCCCAGCGGCGTACCATAAACTCGCTCGGATTTCAGCTATTCAGAGGAGACTTGAGGTATAATTGCACGACGTTCGCAGTTCTGAAGTCCCCGTCTACTTTACTTTAGCTGTGTGTTTGTTTTCAAACAACTTTATTTTATTCATACCTTTATTTGTATTTATTCTAGAAGCTCGTGCACTTGTGACACCAATTCTGGGATGGTATTTAGACACCGTTATTTTTATGGATTATTCACTATATTTCAGACGTTACTTCCGCAATTGTTCTCTGTTATTAATAAATTTTAAAAATTATTTAAAAAATAGATAATATTATTCTAACGTTGGTTTGCCTAGCAAGTGAAATGTTAGGCGCCATCACGGTCCGAAGGTGGGAATTTCGGGTCGTGACAAAAAGAGAATCGTGGTTCAACAATAGGGAAAACAATGGCACTATAAGAGAGAGATCGTGTAGAGAGAAATAAGATACGGTGATTTTGGGAGAGAATAAACTGAAAGAATGAGAGAGAAAAATATTAGACAACGTATTTAATGGCTTAACGGTAGGAAGTGACCATAAATACATATTTTGCTATAAAAACTAAAAAGTAGCTATATAAAATAATATTTTAAAAGGGTTTTTATTTATAATAAATAGAGTGTAAAGCTTTACTATAGGAGCTAAAATTTCCTAGTGTTTTCCTTAGAGGACAAAAGTCCATATAGCCGTTTGGTTTCCTTTTAACATACCCCACGTTCTGAGCGACTCTTTCCTCAAAGGTCAGAGTTACCTCCCAAGGTAAAATTCTCAGCCCTTCCTCAGTTCATGGCATGGTATAGTCATTTGATTTTTCCAACTATCTTCTCCTAATAATTCTCCATTCATCCTCATAATTCCTAATTATAATGATATTTAATGTGTATTAATTTTTGATAATTAAATTGATAATTAATCTTGTGCATATTGATACTCCTTTTTAATAGACTATAAATAGATTGGTGGTGAATGTTGTGACTTGCTTACTTTCTCTTGCTTTTTATTATTTTTCTAGAATGTCATACTCTCTTCTTTTAGATTGGATCTTCAGAAGAATGATTGGTCGATTAGTTTTAGAATTTGTAGAATATGGGATTCTTTTAATCCCAAGAAAAATGGAGAGTTGATTGGCTTAGATATAATATTTATTGACGAAAAGGTACCTACATGATTCTTATACTTTTATGTATAGATTCTATTTGTGGCTTTTAATTTTAAAATACTTACCTCTTTTCTTTTATCAGCAAAACTTGATGCATGCTACAATCAACAAGAAACCATATAACAAGTTTAAGGATAAGTTGAGTGAAGGTTCCTTGTCAGTGTCAAGAACTTCAAAGTTGTTGAAAGTAGTGGTGGATATAGGCCTGCTGAAAGTACTTTTAAAATTAATTTCTTACTTAAAACTGACATCAAGAGTCTATAATAAGATATCGTTAGTATTCAGATAAATTGATTTCAGTTTATCAAACCAGATATGATTGACTTAATGATGAACAATAATATTGTATTATCAGGTATATTTATTATTATTATTTGCAATATTTTTTTAAATATTCATGTAATTCTGAAATAACTACTTTATGCTCTTCATTTGTAGATGTGGTGGGTTGTTTGTGCGGAGTTGGAGACATGGAGACTGTTGGCTCGAGGTGAAAAAAAAGGGTGTACATTCAAATTGCTAGTGATTAGTGAGTCACTTCTCGTTTTATGTATCTTTAATTTGTAAATCCTCCAAAACTTTCATTTCCTATAATGTTTCAATGCCTCTTCCTCAAATGTGCTATCTTGGTATAGTAAAATCTTTCAAACAGATATGTTAGTTTGGTTCGGGAAAAATAGGCTTCCTGTATGTTGGAACCAATATTGCCTAAACTGAAAAATTTCACATGCTGTTTTACCAATTATTCTATTGCATATATATATTTTTTGATTATATTTAGATAAATTATATGAATTTTTCCTCTATTAGAATCTGATCCATCTTTTTCTTGTAGTTCTATCAATCGAAAATTATTTTATGGGAAGAATTTGGTGAGAAATTCGATCCTTGTTTGTATAAGAAGGATTATGGCCCGTACATCGTGATAGTAACCGCTACAACAGTTAAAGAATTTTGTGGTAATTGTTTTAGATTTAATGATTAAAGTTATATATTCTAATACTTTAAATTTTAGAATAAAGCTATTTTATTATTGCATTTATTGTCAATAGGTGAGGTTAGCTTCGCCACCACCTACGCAAGCAAAATATATGTAAATCTCGATGTAGACTACATAACTTCTATGATCCAAAAGTTTGCAACTATATATGGTGGAGTACAAACTATTGAATGCTCTAATGTTAATAGCATCCCGATTGAGAAAGAGTTATTTTTGAATAGGATGAACATCATTGAGTTATTAGATTGTGACTGGGGTCCTGAAATAGAGGTTATTTTGCTATTTTGCTT
The DNA here is from genome assembly GCF_000390325.3 of Nicotiana tomentosiformis. NCBI lineage: Eukaryota > Viridiplantae > Streptophyta > Magnoliopsida > Solanales > Solanaceae > Nicotiana > Nicotiana tomentosiformis. The sequence continues at coordinate 94,868,203 of NC_090819.1, read as the reverse complement.
CTTAAGTTTTATGTTTCTCAAAATGCAAGATGCTTATAATATTATTTTTTAAATAGTAGGAATGCATTGTTACCATGAGGGGAAAGATTACATAAATAGACAATTATTTTGGTTGATATTATATTTCATGCAATGCATTCTCAAAGAAGATCGTACATGCGAATGATGTTTATAATTGCTAATTTATAACAAAAAATGCAAGTTTCCTTTGGTGAAGTAAGGAACCAATCTATAATGTGAATTTGATTCATGTTAGTTATTTAAACTAACTGGTTATGTAAAATAAGGTATAAGATACATGTAAAAGTCAGAGACAAAACTGAGAAGAGCAATGTTGTCTATTTAATTTTGTTGCAGAGAAGCTACTTAATACATCAGCTCACAAGTTGTTTAGCAGGCTATTAGTAGATAATAATGATGTACTTGCCCAAATCCACAAGCTTTGTGGAAAACCTTTCTAAATTCTCAAGTGGAATGAAAACCTTTGATATGGTAACATTTTCGAGCCCCGCTTGAAAATTATAATTGTTTAATCTTAAGCTTGAAAATAAAATCATTTTCGCAAAGGCTATGGATTTGGGCAGGTACATCATTTTTATCTGATGACAGCTTGTTGAACAATTTGTGAGCTCTTGTATCAAGTAGGTTTTCTGCAACAATATTAAATACGACAACACTTCTCTCCCCAATTTTGTCTCTGACTTTTACGAGTATCTTATACGTTATTTTATATAATCAGTTAATTTAAATAACAACATGAATCAAATTTACACTACAAATTGGTTCCTTACTTCACCAAAGATAACTTGCATTCTTTGTTGCAGATATGATAATTATAGACACTATTTGCAGGTACAATCTTCTGTGAGCACGTATTGCATGAAATATAGTACCAACAAAAAAAGTTATCTATTTCTATAATCTTCCCCTTATGGTAACAATGTATTTCTACCATTTAATATATACATATATTAGAAACATCTTGTAATTTTGAGAAACATAAAACTTAAGAAGCAAAACAGAAAAAGAACTTCTATTTCAGGACTCGAGTCACAATCCAACAAGTCCTTGACGTTCATCATGTTCAAAAATATCTCTTCCTCCATCGGAATGCTATTAACATTAGAGCATTCAATAGTTTGTACTCCAGCACACGTGGTTGCAAACTTTTGGATCAAAGAAGTTATGTAGTCTACATCAAGATTTACTATTTTGTTTGTGTAGGTGGTGGCGAAACTAACCTTAACTATTGACGATGAATGCAATAATAAATAGCTTTATTCTAGTATTCAAAGTATTAGAATATATAACTTCAATCATTAAATTTAAAATAATTACCATAGAATTCCTTAACTATTGGGGTGGTTACTATCACGACGTACGGGAAAAAATCCTTCTTATACAAATAAGAATCGAATTTCTCACCAGATGCTTCCCATAAAGTAATTTTTGATTTGATAGAACTACAAGAAAAAGATGGATCTGACTTTAATAGAGGAAAATTCATATGATTCATCCAAATATAATCAAAAGATATATGCAATAGACTAATTGGTAAAAAAGAAGGTGGTTTTTTTCAGTTTAGGCAATATTGGTTTAAAAAGACAGGAAACCCACTTTTCCCGAACAAAACTAACATATCTGTTTAAAAGAATTTACTCTACCAAGGGAGCACATTTGAGGAAGAGGCACTGAAACATAATAGGAAACAAACGTTCTGGATGATTTACAAATTAAATAAACATAAAATGACAAGCGACTCACTAATCAATAATAATTTGGATATCCCTTTTTTCCACCTCGAGCCAGCAATCTCCATATCTCAAACTCTGCACAAACAACACACCACATCTACAAATGAAGAGCATAAAGTATTTCAGAATTACATGGATATATAAAAGAATATTGAAAAAAAATATAATAATTATACCTGATAACACAGTATTATTGTTCATCCTTAAGTCAATCATACCTGGTTTGATAAACAAAAATCCGTTTATAGGAATATTAACAATATCTTAATCTAGACTCTTGACGACAGTTTTAAGTAAGAAATTAATTTTAAAAGTACTTTCAACAGGCCTATGTCAACCACTATTTTTAACAACTTTGAACTTCTTGATAATAGAAAAAAAAAACCTTCACTCAACTTGTTATATAGTTTCTTGTTGATTGTAGCATGTATCAAGTTTTGCTAATAAAAGAAAAGAGATAAGTATTTTGAAATTAAAAGCCACAAACAAAATCTATATATAAAAGTATACGAATCATGTAGCTACCTTTTCGTCAATGAATATCATATCTAAGCCAATCAACTCTCCATTTTTCTTGGGATTAAAAGAATCCTACATTTTACAAATTCTAACCCTTATCAACCAATCATCCTTGCGAAGACCCAACTCTAAAAAAAAAGAGTATGACATTCTAATAAAATTATGAAAAGCAAGAGAAAGTAAGCAAGTTATAACATGCGCAACATTCATCACCAATCTAAACAGGAGTATCAATAGGCACAAGATTAATTATCAATTTAATACTCGAAATTAATATACATTAAATATCATTGTAATAGAAAATTATGAGGATGAATAGAGAATTATTAGGAGAAGATAGTTGAAAAAATCAAACAGCTATACCATATCACAAACCAAAGAAAGATTGAAAATTTTATCTTGGGATGAAGCTCTCACCTTTGAGGAAAGAGTCGCTCAAAACGTGGGGTATGTTAAAAGAAAACCAAACGGCTTTATGGACTTTTATTGCCAAAGGAAAAAACTAAACGACTATTGGGCTTAATGTTTTGGGCCATTTATTATTCTGGGTAGTGGACTGATAAAATATTGTTAGAAATAGATGAAGTGAATGAGTGAAATAAAAGAAAAAAATCAACAAAACAAAAATAAAATAAATATGAAAGCCGCTATAGAGAAATGTCACATATCATTCCCAAATTTATATATCTATAGAGATTGTAGTCACAAGTGTTCTATAGAGAGTTCAACCATCCAAAGATTGACCAAGATCACAGGCCAATGCAATTCTTAATGGTTTGGATGGAATCTTTTCAGGAATTTGAGGGGATGTTTTGATTTTTGATGATGAACTCACTACATCCTCTAGGCCAAACTTATTTGTTGTTTAGCTCGTGATGAAATACAAAGAGAGATTGAAGCATCATCAAATTTAATTTCAAGAATCTTCCGAATTAAACTAAGGAATTCATTGTTATGGATTGAAAATTTGAGTCGCAACTCGAACATATAGGAAGAAGGCGAAATTAAAGGATCTCTGTTTGGTAATTACCGTATATTTTGAATGTGAAGTACCTCAAACACAGTAACTAAGTTTTTATTCTTGTCGAGATATCAATACGCTCCGCTGGCAAAAATTTTACCAAGTGAACTTAGTCAACTGACCCTCAATTCTAGCCACTTTAGTATATAATTTCTTTTTACCAACTCCTCTAAAATGGATTGGGCTTAATATATAAGTGAAATTGCATGGCAATAACAACCCAATTTATAAGGGGTGGTTTTACTGTTTAAGTTTTGATCTTATTAAAATTAGTTTAGCAAAAATAGCTTTCGAATCAGAATTAGGTTGCACGACTTTTGATAGATTGACAAAACTTGCCTTGTTACAAGTCCTACTCATATGTCCTAATTGATCTCATGATTGTAGTACAAATTAACATTACTTTGATAAAATAATAGTTCACAAATCCTAATAATCACCAAAAGGTGTGATGAATGGATCGTCATATCTTGTTTGTATAAAAGTTTTACCAACATATTTGTTATTTAAAATTGATTAAAATAAACTTCAAATGACTCCAAAGTTGATATTCAATTTTCTAATACCAATTTTTTATTTTCATTGGTTACATTCAACCCAAAACGAAATTAATAGATCTACTATTTCTTCTTCGACATATTTTTCAAGTTCATTAAAATCCAACAATGATAATCTTTAAATTTTCTCAACCAAACAACATAAATCATTAAGGATAAATAATATAAGCGCAATAGAACATTACCCGCTCACTTCAACCACTTTAAATTTTCTACGCACATAACTCATTCTTTTCGATTTTAATGTTCAAATAGTCGAAACACAATTATTGTGTTTTTACATAAAAAGATCAAAGGAACATGGATGAGATAAGATAATTGCTCTTTAGCCCACAGAAACAATTTATTAGCAAAGCTTGAAAAATAGAAGTTCTATGAAACGCTTGAGTAAGGTTTAGAGCCATTTGAATTGGCTTAAAAAATAATTTTTCACTAGAAATAATTTTTTAGTAAAAAAACAATAAAAGTTGTGGCTGTCCAGATTATTTCTTTTAGCTTGTTTTAAGATATTTTTAACTTATTTTAAATACTCTTTAATTTTGCCAAACATTAAAAAAACTATATAAAAAATTAAAAGCTGATTTGACCAAAGTTGAGGGTCATTTGCTCAAATTCTTCTTCCATACATGACATAGGTGGGCCTCTGAACCACTACTAGGGGTGTTCGTCGGTCGGTACAGTATAATATTTAGACATTTCGGTTCGGTATTTTTGGTATTCGGTTTCTTACAATGCTATACCAATACCGTACCTAATTAAATTCGGCATGATTCGATTTTTCTCCTTTTGGTTTCAGTTTATTTGGTTCGGTAATTTTGGTTTATTCGATTTGAATACTAACTAGTGCGTAGAGTCATAGAATGTAATATTTTAATTAAAGTACTCAAAAGTACAAAACTAAAAACGTTTGTTGAAATAAATTTTGTCCAAAATCAGTAAATATCAACGCAGAGAGTGAAAAGTGTACATAAAAGAATAAATTTGATCATTAAAAATGTCTTATTACTTGTTTAGAGTTAATTGATGAACTTAGAGAATAAAAGAAAATAAAATTTTATTTTTTTATATTTATGTTATAATTAATAATATATGTATTGTGCAATATAATATATATTTCGGTACAATATCGATATTTCAGTTATTTTATTTTAAAATACCAAATATCATACCTAATGCTAATTTTTTTTAAAAATTAAACCAAATACCATACCGAATACCAAAATATCGAATAACAAATATAAAAATTTTCGATTTCGATACGATAATTCGGTATTTACCAAATTATGCACAACCCTAACCACTACCAACATAACAGCTGTTGCAATATGTAAGACCTGCAAAAGTTTTGTCCTTCATTGCAATTATAAAGCTTTTCTTCGTATTAGGGTTTTCCTGTAAACACTATATATACAGGAGTAAGCCTACACAAAAAAAACATCAGTCGGTCACCAATGCCACTCCACTTAAATTGGCTGCCGTTTCTTTTCCTTTGCTCCGCCTGAACAACCTATCTGCTAAGTCTGCTCCTCTTCAAGTTTTGATTGTTGTCGGTAACTAGTTTTCCTCTTACTCTCTATTTTCCCCACTAATTTTATATCTTCATTCTGTTTTCGAACAATATTAGGTAGATTAGCTTCCCTAAATGCATCATTTTTTCAACTATATTTAGGTATAAATATATGCAAACCGAAATCTTTTTGTTTTTATATTATATGATTTTGATTGTAATGTAAAAAAATGGCTTCACAAAAGAGTCAGCAGCAAGTACCAGTTAATGGTAACCCGTCTGCCGCATGAAGCCTAAATAAACCAATATCCAAAATGAAGACCCATGAGATTCATTATTATTTCATGACACAATATTTTTTGGTACATTAAAATTGTTTTCAGAATTTCTGTATAATTTTGATTATTGGAGGAGGACAGGCACTTCTCAGACAACGGGGGTTTATTTATTTCTATAAAAAACTACCTTTTGCACGGTGCCTACAAAAAGCTGCTTATCACGATTGGAGGGTGTTCTGCTTTTTTGCTAAGCATTCCTTCAAATTAAAAGTAGCCAAATTATTTGTGTTAATTTTCCTCCTTTATTAGGCGATGATGAGTTGCTAACACGTAAGAAGATCTAATTTAAGCTTGGATCAGCTTGGATCTTCGATGAAATTCACTTGTTACGCTTGGCTTCTGAGCTTTGTCTATTAAATGGTTATTTATTTTTGAAGTCCGAGTTACAAAACCTGATGATAAAAGCAGGGATCAATTGCCTTATTTGTGAATTGGTCTCTCGTAAACGTCAGGGAAATCAGAATTGCATTGTTATTGGGTGAACCACTTGACCATTTTCATGATGGAATGGTTCAGTAAACGATGATACATATTTATTCTAGATACTATTGTTTTTGTTGTGCTAGATGTCTACTGATTAATGCTTGTGTCCAAAGTTGAAGATAACAGCTGTTTTAGGTGTTTAGCTCATACTGTTTTAGCGGTTTAGCAAATTCAGCTGAGCAATTTCCTATGCCATAAGTTCTACACCATTAGACAGTCTCGAGATCACATATTTCCTATGTTTACTTTTTTTCTTGGAGTATTCACTGCTTACGGCTTGCGGGGCATTGCCAGATATAGTCCGATGATTAACAATTTAACAATAGCAAACCAACCTTGATGATGGTAGTGTACTTATCTTGAGATGTCGAGCGGATTATACAAAGAAGTAGCTCCAAAAGGTTAAACACCAACAGACCACTCTTTAATCTTTAACACCATCGCTAACATAAACTAATATTAAAGGACATTACTTTTTTTAAATGTAGACTACAGATCAGTGTGATTTGGGATTTAGGTACATTGCTGCATTTCAGTATATATTTGTCACGTATGCTTAAAGATTAAATATATTAAATATATCACGAATCCCAAATATATATTTGTCATATCATTGAGATTTGGGATTCGACTTAAATGTAGGTAAAATTTAAGTTTAAATATATATTTGTCAAATAAAATCCAAGTTTTATTGTTGCACTTTAAAGTTTGACCACGTATGCTTAAAGATTTCTATTGCACCCCTTAATTAGCAGCCACCACGTTTCATAAATAAAGGAAAAAACTTAAAAAACCTTTGTCCCAAAACATCCTTCTAACGTTCCCAAAGAAAAAAAGAAAAATGCATAAAAGAAAAAGCCCTGCATACAAATTTCAGATTAAAGCTCAAACCCAAAGCATGATTAAAGCAAATTTGAACTCGATCATAATCATGAATTCAAACTAGGTCCTGAAACGCCAAAATCAACAAGCTTCAATTAAATTTTTAAGTTTTTTCAAAATGTCAATAATGGTGATTTTTACGAGACTCAAAAGCTCCTTTGTTCTTTTTAGTCTTCGGTGTTGGAGAGACAAAACAAGAGCAGATAAGACAAATCTAGGGTGGGGATTGGCGAAGAAGTCGAAACCCATGAGGAAACGCTGTGGTTTTGAGAAGGAATACATGAGTTATGTTTTTTTCTTTTATTTGAAACCGAAATTATTTAAAAAAGGGAAAAATTAAAAAAACTAAATTTGAGGATTTTCCCTCCCTCCTACGACATGATTTATAGCTTTTCATGTGCTTGTTTTATGTGTTACACACGCGTGTGATGTGTAACAGGTGTGTAAGAAGGATTTGGTGACAAGGTCGAATTTCGCCTTATTCTCTATTGACATTTTTTCCTAGTAATACTATAATAAAGACTTTATTACCAATTTTCTCTATGTTTATTAGTTTTTCCAAATGCCCTACATTAACAATTTTTATACAATTAGTATATTAACTTTCCAAGCCCCTAGGTTTTTAATATTAGGGCAAAGGTCCAAATATGCCCTTGTGTGTGTAATACACTTTAATACAATTAACGAAAGAGTTAATTAGTTTGGGTGAATTACGTTTAGAAAAGGGTATATATGAGTCAATTGTATAACTCTAAGGACATAAGTTTTTTTAAATACTGAAAATATAATAATTAAATTTTAGAGAAAATTCCACAAATATTAGAAAAAAATACACTCACAAAAGCTAGTTACACTCAGTACATGAGCATCTATACATCACAAGTCTGGAAAATACGGTCTATAATAGTCAGAGACAATGTATGTGAAACACGACAGCTACCTCTGAATCTTCGAAAAGTCAACTGTGCGAAAGAATCAACACTACTGTGTCCGGGATCACCTGGATCTGCACACGAAATGCATGGTGTAGTATGAGTACACCAACTCAGTATGTAACAATAGTAAATAAGAATTGAAAGTAGTGTCGCGCTTCACATCTAAGTCCAAATACAGTAATTTCCAACATAAAAGAGTAGGCATGCTCTCAAGTTCAACATTTAAAATTCCACAGTAATTTCATATCAACTTCGACTGAAACAGAGGATAATGTCTTTCAGAAATTTTCAAAACAGTGATATATGACAATTGAAATGCAGCAATAATGAAATCAATGCATCCTCTCAAAGTAAAAGTCACTCAGTCCTCCCATTCACTCCAACCTCACAGTCACTCTTTCCTCACAGTCACTCATTCCTCCCAATCATCAACACTCGGCACTCGCACTCACTAGGTAAATGCGCTCAATAGGGGTTTGTACACACTCCGGAGGGGCTCTTTAGCCCAAGCGCTATAACAAGCCAATCATGACATAAATCAATAAAACATGCTGCGGCGTGCAGCCCAATCCCGTAAATACCCTCACAATTAGGCCCTCCGCCTCACTCAGTCATTAACATTTCAAGTCTCGCGGACTCTCACAAATCATGATAAGCAGCCAACAACAATGATATGATGCATCAATAATGAATAAGAGAGACTGAAATGTAATATGTGAATAAAAATCGTGACCGAGTATGAAACAACAATTAAGCACATAATTCAACATGTACACGACCTATATGGATCCCAACAATGTCAACACATAGTTTAAACATGATTTATAGATTAATTTCTCTACATACGTGAAAAAATGTACGGATGCCAGCAGATTATTCAACTACACATTTCAATGGAATTGATCAAGTCATAATTTCTACGGTGCACGCCCACACGTCCGTCACCTAGCATATGCGTTACCTAATAACCAGTCACACAATACATAATCCGGGGTTTCATACCCTCAGGACCAAATTTAGAACTGCTACTTACCTCAATCCGAGCAATAATTTATTCCAATATGCCTTTTCCTCGCGATTCGGCCTCCGAACGCCTCGAATTTTAGTCAAAATAATTCGATACAATCAACACGAGGTATACGAATCAATTCTATATGAAAATGCTAAATTTCATAATAAAATATGAAATTAACTCAAATATCGACAGTGGGGCCCATGTCTCGGAACCCGACAAAAGTTACAAAATATAAACGCCCATTCAACCACGAGTTCAACCATACAAAATTACTATATTCCAACTCCGATTCGACATTCAAACCCTCAAATCAATTTTTTTGAAAAATTTCTATTCTAATCCCCCAAATCATGAAATAAGTGCTGGAAATAATGTTAGATTCATGAATAACGGACCAAATCAAGTTAAGATCACTTACCCCAGTCCAGTTTGTGAAGTTTGCCTCTGAAAATCCCCAAACCGAGCTCCCCAACTATGTTTATGTCAAAAATGGCCAAAAACCCTATTTATAATGCCTCTGATGTTTTCGAGCGCCACAGGTAGCGTGGGGCGCTGCCTGTGGCGCAGTTTCCAGGACCCCAACAATTTCCAGCACGAAGGCTAGTGCCCCACGCTACCCTGGGCGCTGGCGGCGACGGAAAATCTTTTCCGACACGAAAATGGGCATAACTCTCTCATACGATGTTTGAATTCGATGATTCTTTTTGCTATGAATCCTGCTTCAATCAAACCTGAATTTGGATCCCATTTCATTAATGTGATGCCACTTATCTTTGAAGAAACGACGTCGAAACATCCTACATTCGATGCCAAAACCTAGCAAATCAAGTTCGATTGACCTAAATTTTTGCACACAAGTCATAAATGACATAACAGACCTATTCTAATTTCCAGAATCGGATTCCGACTCCGATATAAAAAAGTCAACTCTCCGGTCAAACTTTCAATTTAAATTTCTATTTTATCCATTTCAAGCCTAGTTTAACTACGGACTTTCAAATAATTTTTCGGATACGCTCCTAAGTCCAAAATCACCATACAGAGCTATTGGAATCATTAGAACTCTATTCCGGGGGTCGTTTATACATAAGTCAATCATCCGATCAACCTTTTCAACTTAAGCTTTCATCTTTAAGACTAAGTGTCTCAATTCATTCCGAAATCTTACCGGACCCGAACCCATTACCACGGCAAGTCACATAATAACTGTAAAGCACAAATTGAGTAGTAAATGGGGGAAATAAGTTTTAATACTCAAAACGACCGGCTTACTCGTTACATTCTCCCCCTCTTAAACTAATGTTCGTCCTCGAACAAGTTTAGAATTATACTTGGAGTCTCAAATAGGTGTGGATATTTGATCCGCATCTCCCGCTCAGTCTCCCAAGTAGCTTCTCCAACTAGCTGACCTCTCCACTGCACTTTCACCAAAGTTATATCCTTTGATCTCAACTTTCGGACCTGCTGGTCCAAGATGGCCATCGGCTCCACATCATAAGCCAAATTACCATCCAACTGAACCGTGCTGAAATCCAAAACATGAGACGGATCTCCGATATACTTCCGGAGCATAGATACATGAAACACTAGATGAACACCCGATAGACTAGGTGGGAAAGCAAGTTCATAAGCCACATCTCCAACCTTCTTAAGTATTTCAAAAGGTCCAATATACCTAGGACTCAACTTGCCCTTCTTCCCGAATGTCATAACACCCTTCATAGGTGAAACTCAGAGTAGTACCTTCTCTCCTATCACGTAAGCAATATCGCGAACCTTTCGGTCGGCATAACTCTTCTGTCTAGACTGTGCCGTGCGAAGTCGTTCCTGAATCAATTTAACCTTTCCAAGGCATCCTGAACTAAATCAGTACCTAATAGCCTAGCCTCACCCGGCTCAAACCAACCCACCAATTTTTAAGGGAAAAATTAAAAAAACTAAATTTGAGGATTTTCCCTCCCTCATACGACATGATTTTTAGCTTTCCATGTGCTTGTTTTATGTGTTACATGTGTAACAGGTGTGTAAGAAGGATTTGGTGACAAGGTCGAATTTTGCCTTATTCTCTATTGACATTTTTTCCTAGTAATACTATAATAAAGACTTTATTACCAATTTTCTCTATGTTAATAAAGTCTTTATTACCAATTTTCTCTATGTTTATTAGTTTTTCAATTTTCTTTTATTTGAAACCAAAATTATTTAAAAAAGGGAAAAATTAAAAAAACTAAATTTGAGGATTTTCCCTCCCTCCTACGACATGATTTTTAGCTTTTCATGTGCTTGTTTTATGTGTTACACACGTGTGTGATGTGTAACAGGTGTGTAAGAAGGATTTGGTGATAAGGTCGAATTTCGCCTTATTCTCTATTGATATTTTTTCCTAGTAATACTATAATAAAGACTTTATTACCAATTTTCTCTATGTTTATTAGTTTTTCCAAATACACTACATTAACAATTTTTATACAATTAGTATATTAACTTTCCAAGCCCCTAGGTTTTTAATATTAGGGCAAAGGTCCAAATATGCCCTTGTCTGTGTAATACACTTTAATACAATTAACGAAAGAGTTAATTAGTTTGGGTGAATTACGTTTAGAAAATGGCATATATGAGTCAATTGTATAACTCTAAGGACATAAATTTTTTTAAATACTGAAAATATAATATTTAAATTTTAGAGAAAATTCCACAAATATTAGAAAAAAATACACTCACAAAAGCTAGTTACACTCAGTACATGAGCATCTATACATCACAAGTCTGGAAAATACGGTCTATAATAGTCAGAGACAATGTATGTGAAATACGGCAGCTACCTCTGAATCTTCGAAAAATCAACTGTGCGAAAGAATCAACACTACTATGTCCGGGATCACCTGGATCTGCACACGAAATGCATGGTGTAGTATGAGTACACCAACTCAGTATGTAACAATAGTAAATAAGAATTAAAAGTAGTGTCGCGCTTCACATCTAAGTCCAAATACAGTAATTTCCAACATAAAAGAGTAGGCATGCTCTCAAGTTCAACATTTAAAATTCCACAGTAATTTCATATCAACTTCGACTGAAACAGAGGATAATGTCTTTCAGAAATTTTCAAAACAGTGATATATGACAATTGAAATGCAGCAATAATGAAATCAATGCATCCTCTCAAAGTAAAAGTCACTCAGTCCTCCCATTCACTCCAACCTCACAGTCACTCTTTCCTCACAGTCACTCATTCCTCCCAATCATCAACACTCGGCACTCGCACTCACTAGGTAAATGCGCTCACTAGGGGTGTGTACACACTCCGGAGGGGCTCTTTAGCCCAAGCGCTATAACAAGCCAATCATGGCATAAATCAATAAAACATGCTGCGGCGTGCAGCCCAATCCCGTAAATATCCTCACAATTAGGCCCTCCGCCTCACTCAGTCATCAACATTTCAAGTCTCGCGGGCTCTCACAAATCATGATAAGCAGCCAACAACAATGATATGATGCATCAATAATGAATAAGAGAGACTGGAATGTAATATGTGAATAAAAATTGTGACCGAGTATGAAACAACAATTAAGCACATAATTCAATATGTACACGACCTATATGGATCCCAACAATGTTAACACATAGTTTAAACATGATTTATAGATTAATTTCTCTACATACGTGAAAAAATGTACGGATGCCAGCAGATTATTCAACTACACATTTCAATGGAATTGACCAAGTCATAATTTCTACGGTGCACGCCCACACGTCCGTCACCTAGCATATGCGTTACCTAATAACCAGTCACACAATACATAATCCGGGGTTTCATACCCTCAGGACCAAATTTAGAACTGCTACTTACCTCAATCCGAGCAATAATTTATTCCAATATGCCTTTTCCTCGCGATTCGGCCTCCGAACGCCTCGAATCTTAGTCAAAATAATTCGATACAATCAACACGAGGTATACGAATCAATTCTATATGAAAATGCTAAATTTCATAATAAAATATGAAATTAACTCAAATATCGACAGTGGGGCCCATGTCTCGGAACCCGACAAAAGTTACAAAATATGAACGCCCATTCAACCACGAGTTCAACCATACAAAATTACTATATTCCAACTCCGATTCGACCTTCAAACCCTCAAATCAATTTTTTTGGAAAATTTCTATTCTAATCCCCCAAATCATGAAATAAGTGCTGGAAATAATGTTAGATTCATGAATAACGGACCAAATCAAGTTAAGATCACTTACCCCAGTCCAATTTGTGAAGTTTGCCTCTGAAAATCCCCAAACCGAGCTCCCCAACTATGTTTATGTCAAAAATGGCCAAAAACCCCATTTATAATGCCTCTGATGTTTTCGAGCGCCACAGGTAGCGTGGGGCGCTGCCTGTGGCGCAGTTTCCTGGACCCCAACAATTTCCAGCACGAAGGCTAGTGCCCCACGCTACCCTGGGCGCTGGCGGCGACGAAAAATCTTTTCCGACACGGAAATGGGCATAACTCTCTCATACGATGTTTGAATTCGACGATTCTTTTTGCTATGAATCCTGCTTCAATCAAACCTGAATTTGGATCCCATTTCATTAATGTGATGCCACTTATCTTTGAAGAAACGACGTCGAAACATCCTACATTCGATGCCGAAACCTAGCAAATCAAGTCTGATTGACCTAAATTTTTGCACACAAGTCATAAATGACATAACAGACCTATTCCAATTTCCAGAATCGGATTCTGACTCCGATATAAAAGAGTCAACTCTCCGGTCAAACTTTCAATTTAACTTTCTATTTTAGCCATTTCAAGCCTAGTTTAACTACGGACTTCCAAATAATTTTTCGGATACGCTCCTAAGTCCAAAATCACTATACAGAGCTATTGGAATCATTAGAACTCTATTCCGGGGGTCGTTTACACATAAGTCAATCATCCGATCAACCTTTTCAACTTAAGCTTTCATCTTTGAGACTGAGTGTCTCAATTCATTCCGAAACCTTACCGGACCCGAACCCATTACCACGGCAAGTCACATAACAACTGTAAAGCACAAATTGAGTAGTAAATGGGGGGAAATAAGTTTTAATACTCAAAACGACCGGCTTACTCATTACATTTTCCCCCTCTTAAACTAACGTTCGTCCTCGAACGTGTTTAGAATTATACTTGGAGTCTCAAATAGGTGTGGATATTTGATCCGCATCTCCCGCTCAGTCTCCCAAGTAGCTTCTCCAACTGGCTGACCTCTCCACTGCACTTTCACCGAAGTTATGTCCTTTGATCTCAACTTTCGGACCTGCTGGTCCAAGATGGCCATCGACTCCACATCATAAGCCAAATTACCATCCAACTGAACCGTGTTGAAATCCAAAACATGAGACGGATCTCCGATATACTTCCGGAGCATAGATACATGAAACACTAGATGAACACCTGATAGACTCAGTGGTAAAGCAAGTTCATAAGCCACATCTCCAACCTTCTTAAGTATTTCAAAAGGTCCAATATACCTAGGACTCAACTTGCCCTTCTTCCCGAATGTCATAACACCCTTCATAGGTGAAACTCGGAGTAGTACCTTCTCTCCTATCACGTAAGCAACATCGCGAACCTTTCGGTCGGCATAACTCTTCTGTCTAGACTGTGCCGTGCGAAGTCGTTCCTGAATCAATTTAACCTTTCCAAGGTATCCTGAACTAAATCAGTACCTAATAGCCTAGCCTCACCCGGCTCAAACCAACCCACCAAAGATCTACACCGTCTCTCATACAAAGCCTCATACAGAGCCATCTGAATGCTAAACTGGTAGCTATTATTGTAAGAAAACTCTGCAAGTGGAAAAAATTGATCACAAGAACCCCCAAAATCTATAACACAAGCGCATAACATATCCTCCAGTATCTGAATAGTGCGCTCGGACTGTCACTCCGTCTGAGGGTGAAATGTTGTACTCAACTGAACTTGTGTACCTATTTCTCACTGCACTGCTCTCCAAACCTGTGATGTAAACTGCGTGCCAATAGTTGTTCCTAAACCTTCGAATCGCTATTCCACTTTATCACGCACATATCCGGGGGTGATCCCATGCCATCCTATTCTATATAGGCCATGCAATACCACGTAATTGAAGATCATTACTTCAACCTTAGTCCATAAACCTTGGAATTTAATTTCCAACATTTAAAATTTCTTTTCAAGACCCGAATCTCACATCTATACACTGTATAAGTATGAACAAACTGTATCAAGCCATAGCTATAACTCCAGATATAATCGTATAACATACTACACAACTTACATACTCGCATCACCATTCTCGATCACAGTAACTATTGAAAACCAACCAGGTACTGGTATTAAACCCCATATCAAACAAAACCTCATCCTAAAACCTTCGTACACTGCTGATAATGAAAGAAACACGCGAAATCTCATAACCCCTTATCAGATCAACAAGTCATGGTGCTTTCTCGCCCCAACCAGAACCATAATCACCTTCTAAGATGACTTTCAATATTATCCTCCCAATATACCATAATAAAATCTGATAGTACCCATTCTAGGTCCAATGACCATATACTATTAAACACAACTATCCCACAAACATGCCACACCAATACAACTCAAGCCATAACTGCGCAACCTTGTACCCAATATGGAAGATGTCTCAAAAAAGAGAACCGTATTGCAAGTTCAATAAGCACCACCCCAATTGCAATGCTATAAGCTCATTATATATATAGTAGAAATAAGACACACGAATTTAATAACAGTAACCAGCTCTTCTAGAGCTCACATTAACATCACTCGCACGGATAACTCACGTGCTATAGTATCAATATCTGGACCCGCACGGACAACTCACATGCCAATAAAATCAATATATGAATCCGCATGAACAACTCACGTGCCAATAATATAATCTGCATGGCATGGTCACATGTCTCTAGTCCAAGCATATCAGACATGAGCAATCAAATAAGTACACATGTATATGATAAATGAATTAAGATTCTCATGCTTCTAGATTGGTATAAATAACACGCCACAGAGTAGGCATGTGTAAAGTGTGCTATCACAACTCAATTCAGCAGGTTAACGCAGAAATGGCAACTACCAAGGTTATTCAAGGAATTAGCCTCTTTGAAACCTCAAGTATAGCCTAGGTAGTTCTCAACAAAGGTACGAATACGAGAAACTTTATGACTTTACACTTAACAGTCAACTCTAGGCATATCTTTGCCTAAGCCTTCTTCCGAGTATGAATACTTGCCCCAATGTCCACACTTGGCTCAAACCTCCCATATGTACACACTCATGGCGCGCAACTATAACAAAAAATTAACGCAATTAGTGCCTTTACTGAGTTTAAATAAAATACTCAACAATTTTCTTTTGAGAACTCCTAGTCCCCCAAATTCATAGAACACATGAAACACCGTAACTGATCACAACTCCAGCACTCAAATGACTATCACATCCTTTATGCACGATCATCCCACTAGGAGTACTTCCATAATTCTTTCATGCCACATAACGATAATTGGAATATCAACATTCTATCACCCAGGTAGTACCACAATATCGATGTACATCCGTAAGTCAAAACACAATGCGCCTTCTGAAATACGCACCCTTCTCAGGGATTACCGAGAAGCTATAACATTAATCTAAATGTCTGAAACTGACCATTCTATCCAGAATTCGTGACCTTCCCTTCAAGAATAAACTGTCACCTTGTACATGTAAATCTTAATCTCGCACAACACACCACATCTATCATGCCATCATGTGACAAATACGAGAATCTCATTATCAACTCTGAGTCACCAGCAAATTACATACCCGGTCAGTTAGAAACCTCTATCTTGCTTCATTCCAAGTGAAAATCACAATACATAACACGTTCCCCACACCGGTAGAAAATATCAAACTTAAACCATGGTAGAAGCCATCAAGAACACTTTGAAATCCATTTGCACATAACCAAGCTATCAGAACTGAATTCCTCTAACTCGACCAAGCCACGCAGGTCACCAAACCCAAGAATATTGCCACCAAAACATCTGTAAAGTCTCACCACATCATAATTACCCAAAAGAACCGAGCATACCATTACCATACTGGTCTAGCCTACTACCCAATTGTCCTATTTACTTCGAGTTTCTTCTGAATTACCCTCAAGTTGACACTTCTCCTTGTTAGAACACTATTGTCCTTACCCAAAGCTCACTACAAGACATCCTAAGATAAAACCATACCGCTCTAAGGCCCATAAGCCATTGTATTCTTCTTAAGCACCACAAAAGTACCATAACCGAGACCCCGACACTGAAAAGACCTTATGTGGACTTAAAATTGTTCCTTTTTCCCTTTCTTTCACTGAAATGTAGAATCCATAGTCATACAGAATCACCGTAAGTCCCGAAACCATCCAGTGTAAATAACCGATTCTGGCAATATATAAATTCCAAAAAATTTTCAATTGACACATATACATTTTGAATCCATTAGAACCCTTTCGAAAGTCACCCACTATGCTAAAATCTAAATTGCACCGCCTAAACGGGCCGAAAGACACAAGCCCCATTAGCACAACAGTCCCCAAAGAAGTAACCCCGCCTTAACACCACCAATCAAATTCATACTTCGTGCGCACTACATCCTTCAAAATAACAATTTAATCATTTCATGATTTTTCATATTTTCATAAAGTGCAATATAACCCGCATTTAAGAAATTTTCTTACTCGAGTCATCCCCGATCTCAACCTCTGCAAGTCATAACTAATCAACAAGTATGCCTCAGACCAAAACCAATACCGCACATAATCGTGCAATCAAATCGTAGATAGCAGACTCCCCCACTTGGCTCAAAGCCATATAACAAAACATCCGATAACTCACAATACCCATACTCTACTATTGTCATAATCCCACAGTCAATTCCATGAAAAATCATCACAAGCTTAGGTAACACAAACCATAAAATACCTCATATCATCTACTAAGCTCGCCTTCATCCCCGTGACGGTCAAGTCAACTTTCTCAACTAATCCAAAATCAAATCTCAACATATATACCCCGCTGGGAGAAAAGAAACCCCACACTCAACATTATAAAGAATACACATATGTAGATTACTCCGAAAGAGATAATTCACCTACTTAGCCTCAAATTGGCATCTTGCTATACCCTTTCACAGCCACAATTACTACGGAATCACTTAATATTTCTGAGTTTGAACTCATCAACACGAAATGAAAATCTACTTCGCTCTAGAATTAAACAACATGACAGATCCCTCAACGCACTCACAACTCAAGACTGTACGTCACATCAAAACATGAATCAAGTACACAATAGCAAACTCTTGAGTCACAAGTAAACTTTATTTTCTCATTCAACCCATCTAAACACATCCCGTATTCACATAATACTCATCATGTAGTCATTCAACCGCTCATCAAGCCACAAATTCCACTCATAGGGATACTACCGAACACATAAGTCCAAACGCACAAGTTCTCACAACCGAAACTACCGAGATTAAGTTGCGGTTTAACCCCGGCCTCAAGTCCTCCAGACTGGCCCATCACCAAAATACAGAATACTCATCTTGAACCTCGTTCATGGAATCATAAGCCAGCGATGCACATATGATACCGAACGCTCACATGCGCACACGAATGCGTGGAAGGGATTCAAAGAGTTATGTTTCAAGACGAATCAATGTCGCATGATAGAATACAAGAAAGTGAAATTTCCTAAGGGTTCGACAGCCTCTCGAAGATAAGTACAGACGTCTCTGTACCGATTCGCAAGACTCTACTAAATTTACTCATGACTCGTGAGACATATATAACCTAGATTCTTATACCAACTTGTCATGACCCAAAATCCTAACCTGTCGTGATGACGCCTATCTCAATATTAGGCAAACCGACAATATCGATAACCCATAATTTTTTTTAAATACTGAAAACATAATAATTAAATTTTAGAGAAAATCCCACAAATATTGGATATAAATACACTCCCAAAACCTAGTGTCACTGAGTACATGAGTATCTATACATCACAAGGCTGGAAAATACGGTCTATAATAGTCTGCGACCAAATATAGTAAACAAGAAAATAGGGAAGGAGAGACAAGGTCTGCGAAATACGACAGCTACCTCTGAATCTTCAGAAAATCAATTGTGCGAAAGAATCAACACCCATTTTGTCCGGGATCACCTGGATATGCACACGAAGTTCAGGGTGTAGTATGAGTACAACCAACTCAGTAAGTAAAAATAGTAAATAAGAACAGAAAGTAGTGACGAGCTTCACAACTAAGTCCAAATACAGTAATTTCCAACATAAAAGGGTAGGCATGCTCTCAAGTTCAACATTTAAAATTTCACAGAAATTTTATATCAACTTCGACTGAAACAGAGGATAATGTATTTCAGAAATTTTCAAAAGAGTGATATATGACAACTGAAATGCAGCAATAATGAAATCAGTGCATCCTCTCAGAGTAACAGTCACTCAGTCCTCCCATTCACTCCAACCGCACAGTCACTCTTTCCCCACAGTCACTCATTCCTCACAATCACTCAGCACTCGGCACTCGCACTCAGTAGGTACCTGCGCTCACTGGGGTATGTACAGACTCCGGAGGGGATCCTTCAGCTCAAGCACTATTACAAGCCAATCATGGCATAAATCAATGAAACATGCTGTGGCGTGCAGCCCGATCCCATAAATATCCTCACAATTAGGCCGTCGGCCTCACTCAGTTATCAACCTCTCCACTCTATCGGGCTCTCAGAAATCATGATAAGCATCCCAACATCAATGATATGGTGCATCAATAATGAATAAGAGAGGCTGAGATGTAATATGTGAATAAAAATTGTGACTGAGTATGAAACAATAATTTAGCAGATAATTCAACATGTACACGACCTCTATGGATCCCAACAATGTCAACACATAGTTTAAACATGATTTATAGATTAATTTCTCTAAATACGTGAAAAAAATATTCGGATGTCAACAGATTAATCAACTATAAAGTTCCATGGAATTGACCAAGTCACAATTCCTACGGTGCATGCCCACACGCCCGTTACCTACCATGTGTGTCCCCTCATAACCAGTCACATAACACATAATTCGAGGTTTCATACCCTCAGGACCAAATTTAGAACTGTTACTTACCTCAATCCGAGCAATTCTTTATTCCAATAGGACTTTTCCTCGCGATTCGGCCTCCGAACGCCTCGAATCTTAGTCAAAATAATTCGATACAATCAACACAGAGGTATATGAATCAATTCTATATGAAAATGCTAAATTTCACAATAAAATCCGAAATTAACTCAAAAATCGACAATGGGGCCCATGTCTCAGAACCCGACAAAAGTTACAAAATATGAACGCACATTCAACCACGAGTCCAACCATATAAAAATTACTAAATTCCGACTCTGATTCGACCTTCAAACCCTCAAATCAATTTTTGGAAAATTTCTATTCTAATCCCCCAAATCATGAAATAAGTGCTGGAATAATGTTAGATTCATGAAAAACGAATAAAATCAAGTTAAGATCACTTACCCCAGTCCAATTTATGAAGTTTGCCTCTGAAAATTCCCAAACCGAGCTCCCCAACTATATTTATGTCAAAAATGGCCCAAAACCCCGTTTATAGAGCCTCTGATATTTTCGAGCGCCACAGGTAGCGTGGGGCGCTGCCTGTGGCGCAGTTTCCAGAACCCGAACAATTACCAGCGCCAGGGCTAGCGCCCCACGCTACCCTGGGCGCTGGCGGCGACGTGAAATCGTTTCCGACACGAAAATGGGCATAACTCTCTAATACGGTATCCGAATTCGATGATTCTTTTTGTTATGAATCCGAAATTTCAATACGGATCTAATACTTCAATCAAAACTGAATTTGTAGCCCATTCTCTTTATGTGATGCCACTTATGCTTGAAGAAACGACATCGAAGAATCCTACATTCGATGACGAAACCTAACAAATCAAGTCTGATTGACCTAAATTTTGCACACAAGTCATAAATGACATAATATACCTATTCTAATTTTCAGAATCGGATTCCGACCCCATTATCAAAAAGTCAACTCCCCGGTCAAACTTCCAACTTAAATTTCTTTTTTAGCCCATTCAAGCCTAATTTTACTACGGACTTCCAAATAATTTTTCAGACACGCTTCTACGTCCAAAAATTACCATACGGAGCTGTTGGAATCATCAAAACTCTATTCCGGGCGCGTTTACACATAAGTCAATCATCCCGTCAACCTTTTCAACTTAAGCTTTCATCTTTGAGAATAAGTGTCTCAATTCATTTCGAAATTTTACCGGACCCGAACCAATTACCCCGACAAATCACATAACAATTGTAAAGTACAACTTGAGCAGTAAATGAGAAAATGAGGTTGTAATACTCAAAATGACCTGCCGGATCGTTACACTACCATAAACGGAGTAGCATAAAATCTAAATAGAATCCATTGAATCGGTATTCTCCTACATTTGACGAACAAAATTCATGTGGAGAAGAAAAATCACTGTCACTGTGATATAATTTTGAAGTTTGATAGCGAGTCTAATTCAAAGCCTGATAGAGATTCAAATGGCGACTATGGCAATCTTGCTTCAACACTCAGGTCGGTGGGATATTACTGGCCGATATGTCGATTTCAATGTCGACGGAGTTGTAATCAACATAGAGTCAAGCTACGATGAGTTAATTTCAGTCATTGCTCGGCAATTATCTATAGATACCTTTGTTAAAATAATGGAGATCAAATATATAGTCAATGACAGGTGCCCTCCCATAAAAATTCACAATGAATGGGGCTACAAGTGTATATAGAGACTAAAAGGAACTACAAGGAGTTCAGAATGTATCCATTATGTATAACATTGAAGGAATTCGCGCTGGACTGAAATACGATAAATGAGAATATCATTGCAGGGTCCTTCAAAAATGCACAAAATAGCCTGATACAATTACCATACAATGGTGATACATTCAGCAGTGTTTTTAAGAAAATAAATTTGCTTGAGGTGGATCCATGTGATGACAATGGTGGTTGCGAGTGTTTAATAATAGCAGACACACTACCTAAAAGAATTGAGGTGAGTCAGATTTACCAAGACAAATATACGATTGTGAGTGTGATGAAGCATTATGCAGTTATGAACAAATTCCAATTCAGGGTGAAAAGGTCATGTGAAAATACGTAATTACTTTTGACAAATATAGAAATATAATATTAACATGCAAAGAAATGTATATATTCCTGGTTACTGTCTTTAATTTTGGTATGGTAAGTGGATTAATTTCGCTTGATGCTTAAGTAAGTGGATTTTTGTTAATTAATTAGTGCGTTAAAGGGCTTATACTTTTGGTTTACAATTGTATAACTTTTGTATGTTAATTGTATTTAATCATTTTTTGACTTCCCAGCTACTGCCTCGAGTGCCTTAACAAGCATTGTGCATGGAAATTTAGGTCTACAAGCCTTAACAAATCAACCATGTTCAAGGTAAAGGAATTCAACAGTGCACACACATGTTCGTTGATGGATAATACTTATATACGTCGGCAAGCAACTACCAAGGTCGTTGGGAGTATTATCATGACCAAATATGCAGATCCAAAAACTATATACACACCGAAGGACATACAATTTGACATGCTGAAGGTATATGATGTGAACTTAACATACATGCTGGAGAGCACAACAAAATGCTTTTCGAATGTTGCGAGGTGATCCAAGTGAATCCTACAACCGACTACGTAGCTATTTATATATATTGGAGAAGACTTACCCCGGATCAGTTGTGAGGTTGGACAAAAATAGATGATGAGTGCTTTTTATATGCATTTGTAGCTCTATACACATCAATAAGGGGTTGGGAGTATTGTTGGCCTATTGTAGTTATGGATAGTAGCTTCCTCAAATCCGCATACAGGGGGACCATACTAACTGCAAGCACATTGGAGTATTAATTGTATTATTGGACCATACTAATGTTTTGTTTACTAACAGTATTAATTGTATTTTTTTGTTCTTTGAACAGTTTTGTATGATAAATGTATGTTTATTGTATACCTAGGTGTACATATTACATTTTATTCATTAAATGTGTGGATTTGTTAATCTTTATAGGTGTGGAGTTCAACATAGTATGTGTATACAGTCACAGATGGTTGTAAGAGATTCATAGTTTGCCTATAGAAAAGGAATTGCAGTTGTGGACGTTTTCAATTGGATGAACTGCCATGTGGACATGCATTGGCTGTTTTGCGATAAAAAATCCTAAGAAGTGACGAGTATTGCTTAGTCTACGCAAATCTTCTTAAGACATATGAAATTTCGGTGGAAACTTTTAACGAAGTGAAAGCTAAAAAGTATAAGGTGTCGTGCAACAATTGTGGAGGGTTAGGACACAATAAGAAGACATGTCGCAATGTTCCTTAGAGAAAATATAATAGTTAATTCTTCCAAAAAAGTACTTTTTATGTGATGCAGTTTAGTGTCAAACGTTTATCTGTTGTAGTTTTATATATTAATTGAATGTTTATTTGTTGGTATACTAGCTTTTTTATATTTTTTTATTACAATAAATATATGAAATAAATGAATATAATTTGTATTTCATTATGCATCAGTAGAGTAGAATTTAAAGATGAAACAGAGTTATAAAATCTCGTCAAAATTGTATAGGAATAGTATTATCATTCTAGTGAAATGTAACAAACACCACCTAAATATATTATAATTGTAGGGTAATAGTATTATAATTGTACAACATTTGTAGCATAAATGTTTTGGAGATCGCGTAGATCTAGTATACAAAGGTATCAAATTTTTATCAATTTTGTATTACATTTTGTATATGTAGTTTGAATAATATGTGTATAAATATAGTATTAAATTTAAATGGAACATGTATAAAAAACTGTATCTTAAATTATATAGGAAAATTTTAATACGTAATAATATTATACCTAAATGTCTTGTAATTGTATGCTAATGATATTAAAACTGTATATTATTTGTAGCATAAATGTATTGGAGATCCAGCATATATGTTATACAAAGGTATCAAATTCTTATTAATTTTTTATAACATTTTGCATATACAAATGGTATAATATGTGTATAAATATAGTAATAAATAAAAATGGAAAAGGTGTATAAGAATTGAATCGTAACTGTATGGGAATTGTATCAAACAAAATTTTACAAGTATACGCTAAAAAAATTAAAGTGATTCATGTGTATTCTGCATCCATCCTTGAAAAAGATAACTAATTCTCGAAGCTAACTAACCATTCCTTCAAACAAAGAAACTACTACATCATTTAACAGGACATCAATATTAGTATTCACCAGAAGTTATCTCCAGAACTTTTAATATTATCAAACAAACAATAGAACAACTCAGTCAAAGGCGGATAGCACTACTATACCAGTGTATATTAAATGTATTAAATCAGTACCATGAGTAATAAAGATTATAAATGTATAAAGTTGCGGCAGAATTGTAAGTGTTGTTCAAAAATATAAAATTTCCTGGTAAAGAACTGCAACAATTTAAACAGCATAACATATCAACAAAATACTTAAATTGTAACGTAAGAATCATTATAAAGACATCAAGTCCTTAGCATCCAAACTATTACAGTCCAAGTTCCCAAAAGACATCGTCTCCAAATTTCTTATAACCTATTTGTTGCGAATTCTGAATCTTTGTTTCTTTGGTGGACCACCTCTCTTCCTTGCAATCCTGCCGGTGACCTCACTATCACTAATAGCCCCCAATTCTTGTTTTCTTCTTGCGTAATCCCAAAGGAGAGCTCCAAAACGTCTACGGTGCTCTTCTATATTAAAGTTGATACTTGTAATTGAAAACTCCTGTCACGACCCAAAATTCAACTAGTCGTGATGGCACCTAACCCAACCCGTTAGGTAAGCCAACTATTCACTATCCAATTTCAATGTAATTTAACAAGACAATTAAGTAAAAGAAAATATCTAAATCTTATACAATCCCCAAGGACTGGTAGTACAAATCATGAGCTTCTAAGATTAGAATTTACAAAACTGGTATGAAATAAATACATCATCTGTTCGAAATGTACATAAACAGATTCTTATAAATCTAAAGGTACCATGAACAAGAGGTAGCTACAACCGGAATGCAGGTACGTCTTCAATTCCAGCTCCCGTCGAGTACAACAACATCAACATCCAATATCTGTACGCAAGGTGCAGAAGTGTAGTATGAGTACAACCGACCCCATGTACTCAATAAGTAACAAACCTAACCTTAGGTTGAAAGTAGTGACGAGCTTGTACCAAGGTCGGGTGCAATTTCAATAACTAACAATAGTTCATAACAAAATAAAACAAGTAATACCAGAAGTAACTAAACGATCAAATGCTCAACAAAATATGATTTCTGAAAATAGTTCTACATTTCAAGTACATCAATGAAAACCCAAATCGTTTACCGAAGTTGTCAAAAATATGAGTAAGTTGAAAAAAGTAATTTTCCCAAAAATCCTTTCCACAATAAATAAAATATTTCATTTTCTTTCCAGATAGCTAGTGAAAAATGCATCATTATGCCCATAGGCCAGTATGTGTGAGAAGTCATGAATAACGTGATACCGTACAGCATGAGAAAAATATATTTCTATGCCTGTATGTCATGTGTGCATGTCAATGCAATGTATCTCAGTGATAATATCATATGCATACTCTCAGAGTATCAATTCACTCAGTCCTCCCCAACACTCAGTCCTCACAGTCACTCAATCCTCCCAATCGCTCGGCACTCGCACTCAGTAGGTACATGCGCTCACTGGGGGTATGTACAAACTCCGTAAGGGCTCCTTCAGCCCAAGCGCCATAAACCGCACGGACAACTCACGTGCTATATAAATATCTGGATCCACACGGACAACTCACGTGCTATATAAAGCCTATAAGGCCTGCTACATGGGGGCAACCCCGATCCACATAATAATAATAATGTATATAAAGCCAACATGGTCTGCTGCGACGTGCAGCCCGATCCTAAAAATATCCTCACAGTCAGGCCCTCGGCCTCCCTCAGTCATCAATCTCTCCAGCTCTCTCTCATGGGCTCACAATGTGTGATAACCCAAAAGGTTATCTTTAAATTTAATAATTATTTCTATGTTCTGAGACCTCAAATAGCACCATTCAGCTTTTCTCGACTTGCGTGCATAGTTCGTAAATTTTTTCGGAAAGATTTAACATGAAAAATTGATTAAAATGTGAAATAGACCTTTAAAACTCAATTGGATTGACTTTGGTCAATATTTTTAGCAAACGAACCCGGATCAGTGTTCTAATAGTTTCGGTAGGTTTGTATCGTGATTTGGGACTTGGGCGTATACCCGAAATCGAATTCGGAGGTCCCTAACTCGAATTATCGGGCTTAATGACTTAATGACTTTAAAGAATTGACCAATGTTTGACTTTGTAGATATCGGGTCCGTATTTTGGTTCCAGAACCTGATATATCTCTATTACTATATTTATGACTTATCTACCAAATTTGGTGAGAAACGGAGTTAGTTTGATATGATTCGGACGTCCGGTTGTTAAAATAGAAATTCTAAAGTTTTCTTAAAAATCTCATTTGATTTGGCGTCCGATTTATAGTTCTAGGTGTTAAATTGGTGTTTTAATCGCGCAAGCAAGTTTGTATGAGGTTTTTGGACTTGTGTGCATGTTTGGTTTGGATCCCCGAGGGCTCGGGTTTGTTTCGGACGAGCCTCAGATCATTTTGTTCAAGAAAACATAGCTGGAATTCTGGTGCTTCACAGTACTGGTTTCCTTCTATGCGATCGCGTGACTATGTCCGCGATCGCGAAGGCTTAGTGTCATTGATGAAAATTTAAACTATGCAATCACATAGTAACGTCCGCGATCGCACAGTGACAACAGGCAAAGCACCACAAACGCGAGGGCCAAGCCGCGTTCGCGTAGAAGGAATGAGGCAGAAGCTGAAGCACAAAACAATGTACTACACGATAGCACTGAGATGTTCGCGATCGCGGAAGGCTAAGAAATAGTGCTTCGCGTTCGCGAGAGCACTGCCGCGTTCGTGTAGAGCAAAAAGCCGGGCAGCCAAAAATGTGCTTCGCTATCGCAAAGCATTGTACGCGATCGCATAAGGTAAAATCTGGGCAAACAGAACTTTGAGCTCGGGTAAGACGAATTTTGGGCGATTTTCACCGGAAAATATTGGAGTAAGTGTTCCTTATCCTATATTGATTATATTTCATGATTCCGTGAATTTATGGAAGAAAAATCAGATTTTTATATAATCTTCAAAAAATCTAAAATGAAGATTTGAAAGCCAATCCGATGTCGGAATTCGATAATTTTTATATGGTTGAACTCTTATCGAAACGGGTGTTCGGATTTCGTAAGTTTTTTCAAAATTCGAGACGTGGGTCCCACTGATAATTTTCGAATAAATTTCCAAAATTCGAGACGTGAGTCCCAGTAATTCGCGAGGCAAGGGTGTATTGGAAACTTGAGTTTGGTTGCAAAGCGAGGTAAGTGTCGTGGTTAACCTTGAGTTGAGGAAATATAACCATTAAATTATTTGTTATGTGAAATACATGTGAACGACGTATAGGCGAGGTAACAAGTGTCTATACGTCATCAAATTAATTGTTTGCATAATTACTTGAAAAATCATAAATTATTTTAAATCATGAATTAATTATTATATTAATTATTTCTCTCGTGTTCTCTCCTCAATATCATGTCTTGAATCCATGCTATAATTGCTACATGCTTATTTGATTTATGTGACTTAATTGCCACTTGACGTTTAGCATACTAATTATAAAAATGCTCATTACATCCTTAATTTTCACAATTAATGGCTACTTGTCATCACATATTTCTAATAAATCATAATTATTGTATGCTTATTGTCTTATAATTTCATATTAATTGTTGCATTTATTGGAGTAATTTCTTTTATAAGAATTGGTAAATGAATATATTGGAGAAGCGGGTTGCACGCCGCAACAGAAATGAAAGTGAATATATTGGAGGAGCGGGTTGCACGCCGCAACAGAATTGATTGAAATGAATATATTAGAGGAGCGGGTTGCGTGCCGCAACAGAATTGATTGAAAAGATATATTGGAATCAGGTTGCACGCCACAACAGAATTGAATATGAATATATTGTGGGATCGGGTTGCACGCCGCAACGAAAATTGATTGAAACAATAATTGGTTATGACTGCCGAGTTGGCTTCAACTGTTGAAAAGAGATACTTGTTTTATTTCTATTATTGTTGTTATTATTGTTATTGCGTACAGGTTAATGTATGTGACCCGCCTTAGCCTCGTCACTACTTCATCGAGGTTAGGCTCGACACTTACCAGTACATGGGGTCGGTTGTACTAATACTGCACTCTGCACTTCTTGTGCAGATTTCGGAGTTGGTCCCAGTGGCGTACCATAGACTTGCTCGGATTCAGCTACCAGTGGAGACTTGAGGTATAGTTGCACGAAGTTCGCAACTCTGAAAATTCCCTTCTACTTTATTTTAGTTGTGTGCTTTATTTCATACAACTTTATTTCGTTCAGACCCTTGTTTGTATTATTTTAGAAGCTCGTGCAGATATTTAGACATCGCTATTATTATGGATTATTCACTACATTTCAGACTTTACTTCCGCATTTGTTTCTTTGTTATTAATTAATTTAAAAATTGTTTTAAAATGGCTAATATTATTCTAACGTTGGCTTGCCTAGCAAGTGAATATTAGGCTCCATCACGGTCCCGAAGGTGGGAATTTTAGGTCGTGACAGTTGGTATCAGAGCACTAGGTTACATAGGTCTCACGGGTCACGAGCAAACTTAGTAGAGTCTGAAGGATCGGTATAGAGATGTCTGTACTTATCTTTCAGAGGCTATGAAGTTTAGGAACAATAACGCTTCTTTCTTATCCTGTCGTGCGATTTTATTCTATCATCGATAATTGAACCATTCTATTCTTATTCTCTCGCAGATGGCTAGAAAACGTAATACATCTACCGACGGACAGGGACCAGAGCCCCCGGTGGCAACTATGGCCAAGGGTAGAGGTCGAGGCCAAGGTCGTGCTAGAGGTCGAGGTAGAGGTAGAGGCAGAGCTCAGTCTAGAGCTCGAGCAGCCGCACCTGTTGTAGAACCTCAGGTGGATCTTTAGGAGGAGGTTCCAGTTCAGACCGTACCAGTTGGACCAGTTCAAGTCCCGAAAGGATTCATAGCTACTCTAGTGCTTCAGGATGCTCTAGTCTGTTTGGTAAGTCTTATGGAGGGCGTGGCCCATAATGGTATATTTCCAGTGGCACCAGCTGTCTCATAGGCTGGGGGAGGAGTACAAACTCCCACTACTCCCGCTCCGGAGCATATGGCTCCCCAAAATCACGCTCCACCAGCCCCGCCAGTTGGGGTAGTTCAGCTAGTTGTTGCTGCATAAGCCGGTGATAGGCCCGCCATGTCTTTTGAGGCCTTATTGAGACTAGATAAGTTTACCAAGCTCTTTCCAGTTCATTTTAGTGGTACACCTTCTGAGGACCCACAAGATTATCTTGACCGCTTCCATGAGGTGCTGCGGAACATGGGTATAGTTTAGAATAATGGGGTCGATTTTGCTGTATTTCAGATGACGGGTTTCGCCAAGAGGTGGTGGAGAGATTATACATTGACCAGACCAATTGGATTGCCTGCATTGACCTGGGAACAATTCTCACAACTATTTCTAGAGAAGTTCCTCCCTATCACATTGAGAGAGGATTACTGCAGGCAATTTGAGCGTCTACAGTAGGGAAGTATGACTGTTACTCAGTATGAATCCCGTTTGTGGATTTAGCTCGTCATGCTCTCCTTTTATTACCTACTGAGGGAGAGAGAGTGAGGAGGTTTATTGAGGACTCACTCACCCTATCAGGCTTCAGATGGCCAATGAGGCTAGAAGTGAGATTTTCTTTCAGGCGGCTGCTAATGTCGCGAGAAGGATCGAGATGGTTCTTGTACAAGAGAGAGGGCAAAGGTCTAATAAGAGGCCTTGTCAGTTCGATGGTTTTAGTGGTGCCTCGTCTGGAGGCAGGGGTAATTTTGGTAGGGGTCATCCTCCCAAACTGTTTCATTCAGCACTTCAGGCATCTCCCGGTGCTTCAGAGAGTCACAGTCCTATTATGTCTTACTCTGGACAACCAGCATTTAGTGCACATTCAGCTCATATCAGTGCACCACCACTCCAGAGTCACTATAACGATTATCCGGCCGGTTCGGGTCAGCTTCAGCTTCAGTAGCCACAACATCAGGATGGGTGTTATGAGTGTGGGAACATTGGTCACATCAGGAGGTATTACCCTAGGTTGTCGAGTAACAGATCTCGGCAGGATTCTCGTACCATCATACCGGCACCGGTTGCTTTACCGCCTGCTCAGCCAGCTAGAGGTAGGGGTCAGACAGCTAGAGGTGGAGGTCAGGACATTAAAGGTGGAGGTCAGGCCGTTAGAGGTGGAGGCCAGACAGTTAGAGGTCATCCCAGAGATGCAGTTTAGAGTGGTGGGGCCCATCCCCGATTTTATACTTTTCCAGCTAGGCCTGAGGCCGAGTCATCCGATGTCGTGATCACAGGTATTATTCCAGTTTGCCATAGAGATGTTTCAGTTCTATTTGATCCAGGATCTACTTATTCCTATGTGACGAGCTTGTACCAAGGTCGGGTCCAATTTTAATAACCAACAATAGTTCATAACAAAATAAAACAAGTAATACCAGAAGTAACCTAACGATCAAATGCTCAACAAAACATGATTTCTGAAAATAGTTCTACCTTTTAAGTACATCAATGAAAACCCAAATCGTTTACCGAAGTTGCCAAAAATATGAGTAAGTTGAAAACAGTAATTTTCCCAAAAATCCTTTCCACAATAATTAAGATATTTCATTTTCTTTCCAGATAGACAGTGAAAAATGCATCATTATGCCCATAGGCTAGTATGTGTGAGAAGTCATGAATAACGTGATACCGTACAACATGAGGAAAATACATATCTATGCCTGTATGTCATGTGTGCATGCCGGCACTCGACACTCGGCACTCGCACTCAGTAGGTACCTGTGCTCGCTAGGGATATGTACAGACTCCGGAGGGGCTCCTTTAGCTCAAGCGCTATAAACCGCACAGATAACTCACGTGTTGCACGGACAACTCACGTGCTATAGTATAAATATCTGGATCCGCATGGACAACTCACGTGCTTCACGGACAACTCATGTGCTATATAAATATCTGGATCCGCACGGATAACTCACGTGCTATATAAAGCCTATAAGGCCTGCTACAGGTGGGAAGCCCCGATCCACATAATAATAATAATGTATATAAATCCAACATGGCCTGCTGCGTCGTGCAACTCGATCCCAAAAATATCCTCACAGTCAGGCCCCAGGCCTCCTTCAGTCATCAATCTCACAAGTCTTTCTCTCATGGGCTCACAATATGTGATGACCCAAAAGGTCATCTTTAAATTTAATAATTATTTCTATATTCTGAGACCTCAAATAGCACCATTCAGTTTTTCTCAACTTGCGTGCGCAGTCCGTAAATTTATTCGGAAAGTTTTTATGTGAAAAATTGATTAAAATATGAAATAGAGCTTTAAAACTCATATATTATGACAATTCCGATAGGTCCGTATTGTGATTTGGGACTTGGGCGTATGCCCGAAATCAAATTCGAAGGTCCCTAGCTCGAATTATCGCATATTGTCGAAAATTTAAAGGCTTAATGACTTTAAAGAATTGACCAATGTTTGACTTTATAGAAACCAGGTCCGTATTTTGGGTTCGGAATCTGGTATAGCTCCATTACTATATTTATGACTTATCTGTCAAATTAGGTGCAAAACAGAGTTGGTTTGACGTAATTCGGACGTCCGGTTGTTAAAATAAAAATTCTAAAGTTTTGTTAAAAATCTCATTTGATTTGGCTTCCGATTCATAGTTTTAGGTGTTAGATTGGTGTTTTGATCGCACGAGCGAGTTTGTATGAGGCTTTTGGACTTGTGTGCATATTTGGTTTGGAGCCCCGAGGGCTCGGGTGAGTTTCGGACGAGCGTCGAACCATTTTCTTCAAGAAAACATAGCTGGAATTCTGGTGCTTCACAGTATTGGTTTCCTTCTATGCGATCGCGTGATTATGTCGGCGATCGCGAAGGCTTAATGTCATTGATGAAAATTTAAACTATGCGATCACATAGTAACGTCCGCGATCGCACAGTGACAGCATGCAAAGTATCGCGAACGCGAGGGCCAAGCCGCATTCGCGTAGAAGGAATGTGGTAGAAGCTGAAGCACAAAAATTTGTACTACGCGATCGCACAGAGATGTTCGCGATCGCGGAAGGCTAAGAAATTGTGCTTCATATTCGTGAGAGCACTGCCGCGTTCGCGTAGAGCAAAAAGCTGGGCAGCCAAAAATGTGCTTCGCAATCGCGAAACATTGTACGCGATCGCATAAGTTAAAATCTAGGCAAACAGAACTTAAGTTCTGGAAGTGAGATTTCGTCCCATTTTCTACCATTTTTGATTTTAAGCTCGGGTAAGACAAATTTTGGGCGATTTTTACGGAAAAATATTGGGATAAGTGTTCCTTATCCTATATTGATTATATTTCATGATTCCATACTCATTTACATCATGAATCCGTGAATTTATGGAAGAAAAATCAGATTTTTATATAATCTTCAAAAAATCTAAAATGAAGATTTGAAAGCCAATCCGATGTCGGAATTCGATAATTTTTATATGGTTGAACTCGTATCAGAACGGGTGTTCGGATTTCGTAAGTTTTTTTGAGATTCGAGACGTGGGTACCACTGATGAATGTTAAGATAAATTTCGGATTTTAATCTGAAAAATTAGTAAATTCATATGAAAATAATTCCTACGATTTGTATTGAATATATTAAATTATTTATGACTAGATTTAAGGATTTCAAACACTAATTTGCGAGGCAAAGGTGTATTGGAAACTTGAGTTTGGTTGCAAAGCGAGGTAAGTGTCGTGGTTAACCTTGACTTGAGGGAATAGAACCGTTAAACTATTTTTTATGTGAAATGCATGTGAACGGCGTATAGGCGAGGTGACAAATGTCTATACGTCATCCAATTAATTATTTGCATAATTACTTGAAAAATCATAAATCATTTTAAATAATGAATTAATTATAATATTAATTGTTTCTCTCGTGTTCTTTGCTCAATATCATGCCTTGAATCCATGCTATAATTGCTACATGCTTATTTGATTTATGTGACTTAATTGCCACTTGACGTTTAGCATACTAATTATTAAAATGCCTATTAAATCCTTAATTTTCACAATTAATGGCTACTTGTCATCACTTATTTCTAATAAATCATAATTATTGTATGCTTGTTGTCTTATAATTTCATATTAATTGTTGTATTTATTGGAGTAATTTCTTTTATAAGAATTGGTAAATGAATATATTGGAGGAGCGGGTTGCACGCCGCAACGGAAATGAAAGTGAATATATTGGAGGAGCGGGTTGCACGCCGCAACAGAATTGATTGAAATGATATATTGGAGGAGCGGGTTGCACGCCGCAACAGAATTGATTGAAAAGATATATTAGGATCGGGTTGCACGCCGCAACAGAATTGAATATGAATATATTGTGGGATCGGGTTGCACGCCGCAACGGAAACTGATTGAAACAATAATTAGTTATGACTGCCGAGTTGGCTTCAACTGTTGAAAAAAGATACTTGTTTTATTTTTATTATTGTTGTTATTATTGTTATTGTGTACAGGTTAATGTATGTGACCTGCCTTAGCCCCGTCACTACTTCGTCGAGGTTAGGCTCGACACTTACCAGTACATGGGGTCGGTTGTACTGATACTACACTCTGTACTTCTTGTGCAGATTTCGGAGTTGGTCCCAACGGCGTACCATAGACTTACTCAGATTCAGCTACCAGTGGAGACTTGAGGTATTGCTGCACGACGTTCGCAGCTCTGAAGTCCCCTTCTACTTTCTTTTAGCTGTGTGCTTTCTTTCAGATAGCTTTATTTCGTTCAGACCCTTGTTTGTATTATTCTAGAAGCTCGTGCACTTGTGACACCAGTTCTGGGATGGTATTTAGACATCGCTATTATTATGGATTATTCACTATATTTCAGACTTATACTTCTGCATTTGTTTCTTTGTTATTAATTAATTTAAAAATTATTTTAAAATGGCTAATATTATTCTAATGTTGGCTTGCCTAGCAAGTGAAATGTTAGGTACCATCACGGTCCCGAAGGTGGGAATTTTTGGTCGTGATTGTTGGTATCAGAGCACTAGGTTACATAGGTCTCACGAGTCACGAGCAAACTTAGTAGAGTCTGAAGGATCGGTACACAGACGTCTGTACTTATCTTTCAGAGGCTATGAAGTTTAGGAACAATAACACTTCTTTCTTATCCTGTTGTGTGATTTTATTCTATCACCGATAATTGAACCATTCTATTCTTATTCTCTCACATATGGCAAGAACACG
The DNA here is from genome assembly GCF_000390325.3 of Nicotiana tomentosiformis. Classification (NCBI taxonomy): domain Eukaryota; kingdom Viridiplantae; phylum Streptophyta; class Magnoliopsida; order Solanales; family Solanaceae; genus Nicotiana; species Nicotiana tomentosiformis. Next base: position 94,833,522 of record NC_090819.1, on the reverse strand, counting down.
TAATACATCTACCGACGGATATGGACCAGAGCCCCCGGTGGCAACTATGGACAGGGGTAGAGGTCGAGGCCAAGGTCGTGCTAGAGGCCGAGCCAGAGGTAGAGGCAAAGATCAGTCTAGAGCTCGAGCAACCGCACCTGTTGTAGAACCTCAGGTGGATCTTCAGGATGAGGTTCCAGTTCAGACCGTACCAGTTGGACCAGTTTAGGTCCCGAAAGGATTCATAGCTACTCCAGTGCTTCAGGACGCTCTAGTCCGTTTAGTAAGTCTTATGGAGGGAGTGGCCCAGAATGGTACATTTCCAGTGGCACCAGCAGTCTTACAGGCTGTGGGAGGAGCACAAACTCCCACTACTCTCGCTCTGGAGCATATGGATCCCCAAAATCAGGCTCCAGCAGCCCCGCCAGTTGGGGTAGTTCAGCCAGTTGTTACGGTATAGGCCGGTGATAGGCTTGCCATGTCTTTTGAGACCTTATTGAGACTAGATAAGTTTACCAAGCTCTTTCCAATTCACTTCAGTGGTACACCTACTAAGGACCCACAGGATTATCTTGATCGCTGTCATGAGGTGCTACGGAACATGGGTATAGTTGAGACCAATGGGGTCGATTTTGCTGTATTTCAGATGACGGATTCCGCCAAGAGGTGGTGGAGATATTATATATTGACCAGACCAGTTAGATTGCCTGCATTGACCTGGGAACAGTTCTCACAGCTATTTCTAGAGAAGTTCCTCCCTATCACATTAAGAGAGGATTGCCGCAGACAATTTGAGCGTCAACAATAGGGAAGTATGACTATTACTCAGTATGAATCTTGTTTTGTGGATTTAACTCGTCATGCTCTCCTTTTATTACCTACTGAGGGAGAGAGAGTGATGATGTTTAATGAGGGACTCACTCACCCTATCAAGCTTCAAATGGCCAATGAGACTGGAAGTGAGATTTCCTTTCAGGCGGCTGCTAATGCCACGAGGTGGATCGAGATAGATGTTGCACAGGAGAGAGGGCAAAGGTCTAATAAGAGGCCTTGTCAGTTCGATGGTTTCAGTGGTGCCTCGTCTGGAGGTAGGGGTCATCCTCCAGACTGTTTCATTCAGCACTTCAGGCATTTCCCGGTGCTTCAGGGAGTTACGGTCCTATTATGCCTTACTCTGGACATCCAACATTTAGTGCACCACCACTTTAGAGTCACTACAATGGTTATCTGGCCCGTTCGGGTCAACTTCAGCTTCAGCAGCCACGACATCAGGATGGCTGTTATGAGTGTGAGAACATTGGTCACATCAGGAGGTATTTCCCTAGGCTGTCGAGTAACAGATCTCGACAGGATTCTCGTGCCATCATACCGGCACCGGTTGCTTCATCGCCTGCTCAGCCAGCTAGAGGTAGGTGTCAGGCAACTAGAGATGGATGTCAGGCCATTAAAGGTGGAGGTCATGCCGTTAGAGGTGGAGGCCAGACAATTAGAGGCCATCCCAGAGAAGCAATTCAGAGTGGTGGGCCCATCCCCGATTTTATGCTTTTCCAACTAGGCCTGAGGCCGAGTCATCCGATGTCGTGATCATGAGTATTATTCTAGTTTGCCATAGAGATGTTTCAGTTCTATTTGATCCGGGATCTACTTATTCCTATGTGTCCTCCTATTTTGCTTCGTATTTGGTTGTGCCTCGTGATTCTCTGAGTGCTTCTGTGTGTATATCTACACTGGTGGGAGATTCTGTTGAAGTAGAACATGTCTATCATTCGTGTGTGATTACTATTGGTAGTCTTGAGACTAGTGTGGATATTCTACTTCTTGATATGGTAGATTTTGATGTCATCTTGGGTATGAATTGGCTGTCACCTTATTATGCTATATTGGATTGTCATGCCAAGACGGTGACCCTAGCCATGCCGGGGTTGCCTTGGTTAGAGTAGAAAGGAACTCCTAGTCATTCTACCAGCATAGTTACTTCTTATATGAAGGCTCGCCGTATGGTCGAGAAAGGGTGTCTAGCCTATTTGTCTTATATTCGCGATCCCAATGCGGATGTTCCTTCTATGGACTCAGTAACAGTTGTTCATGAATTTTCAGAAGTATTCCTTGTATGTATGCCGGGGATGCCACCTGACAGAGATATTGATTTCTGTATTGATTTCGCTCTGGGCACTCAACCCATTTCTATCCCACCATACCGTATGGCCCCGCCGGAGTTGAAATAATTAAAGGAGCAGTTACAAGACTTGTTTAATCAGGGATTTATTAGACCCAGTGTCTCGCCCTGGGGTGCACTAGTATTATTTGTAAAGAAGAAAGATGGTTCAATGCGAATGTGTATAGATTATCGGCAATTGAACAAGGCTACTATCAAGAACAAGTATCCACTGCCAATAATTGATGACTTATTCGATCAGCTTAAGGGTGCCAAGGTGTTTTCAAAGATCGACTTGAGGTCTGGTTAACATCAGTTGAATATCAGGGCATCTGATGTCCCTAAGACAGCTTTTCAGACTCGGTACGGGCATTACGAATTCCTAGTGATGTCATTTGGGTTGACAAATGCCCCAACAACATTTATGGATTTGATGAATCGAGTGTTCAAGCTTAATTTCTATTCTTTTGTGGTTGTATTCATTGATGATATCTTGATTTACTCCAGCAGTCGAGAGGAGCATGAGAAGAATCTTCGGAGTGTGCTTCAGACTTTGAAGAATAATCAGTTATATGCTAAATTTTCAAAATGCGAGTTTTGTTTAAACTCGGTTGCCTTTTTGGGGCATGTTGTATCGGCAGAAGGCATAAAAGTGGATCTTAAGAAGATTGAGGCTGTTCAGAATTGGCCTAGACCTACTTCAGTTACAGAGATCCAGAGTTTCATAGGTTTAGTAGGTTATTATCGTCGGTTTGTGGATGGATTTTTATCTATAGCAAGCCCATTGGCTAGACTGATCCAAAAAGGTGCCCCATTCAGATGGTCAGACGAGTGTAACTTGGGCTTTCAGAAGCTCAAGACTGCTCTGGCTACGACGCTAGTATTGATATTACCCATAGTTTCAGGATCTTATACGGTATATTGTGATGCATATCACATTGGGCTTGGTGCAGTATTAATGCAAGATGGTAGGGTAATTGCATACACGTCGCAACAATTGAAAGTTCAGGAGAAGAATTATCCTGTTCATAACTTAGAATTGGCAGCCATTGTTTATGCTCTGAAGATTTGGAGGCATTACCTTAACGGTGTCTCGTGTGAGGTATTTACTGATCATCGTAGCCTTTAGTATCTGTTAAAACAAAAAGATCTTAATTTGAGGCAGAGAAGATGGTTGGAGTTGTTGAAAGACTATGATATCACTATTTTGTATTACCCCGGAAAGGCTAATGTGGTAGCCTATGCTTTGAGTAGAAAGGCTGTGAGTATGGGCAACCTTACTTACATTCCGGTTGGTGAGAGACCGTTAGCTGTAGATGTCCAGACTTTGGCTAATCAGTTCGTGAGGTTAGATGTTTCAGAACCTAGTCAGGTTCTAGCTTGCACAGTCGCTCGGTTTTCTTTATATTAGTGCATCGTAGAGCGGTAGTATGATGATCCTCATTTACTTGTCCTTAAGGACATGGTGTGACACGGTGATACCAAACAGGTTACTGTAGGGGAAGATGGAGTTATACGAATGCATGGTCATATTTGTGTGCCTAATGTGGATGGACTTTGTGAATTAATTCTGGAAGAGGCCCGCAGTTTCAGGTATTCTATTCATCCAGGTATCGCCAAAATGTATCAAGATTTATGGCAATATTATTTGTGGAGGAAAATGAAGAAGGAAGTTGCATATGTAGCTCAGTGTCTAAATTGTCAACAAGTCAAGTACGAGCATCAGAGACCTGGTGGTTTGCTTCAGAAGTTAGAAATTCCTGAGTGGAAGTGGGAGCGGATCACTATGGATTTTGTTGTTGGGCTTCCACGGACTTAGAGAAAATAAACGCAGTTTGGGTCATGGTGGACAGGTTGACCAAGTCAACACATTTCATTCCAGTGGCAATTACCTATTCTTTAGAGCGGTTAGTCGAAATTTACATTTTTGAGATTGTTCGCCTTTACGGCGTGCCCGTGTCTATTATTTCAGATCTAGGTACACAATTTACCTCACACTTATGGAGGGCTGTACAACGTGAGTTAGGCACGCGGGTTGAGTTGAGTACAATATTTCATCCACAGATGGACGGACAGTCAAAACGCACTATTCAGATATTGGAAGATATGCTTCGCACTTGTGTTATAGACTTTGGAGGTTCTTGGGATCAGTTCTTTCCACTTGTAGAGTTTGCATATAATAATAGCTACTAGTAGAACATTCAGATAGCTCCATATTAGGCATTATACGGAAGGCGATGTCGTTCGCCAGTTGGCTAGTTTGAACCGGGAGAGGCTCGATTGTTGGGTACTGATTTGGTATAGGATGCCTTGGATAAGGTCAAGGTTATTCAGGATCGACTTCGCACAGCTTAGTCTAGGAAAAAGAGTTATGCCGACCGTAAGGTTCGTGATATTGCATTCAAGGTTGGAGAAAGAGTAGTGCTCCGGGTTTCACCTATGAAAGGTGTAATGAGGTTTGGAAAGAAGGGCAAGTTAAGCCCTAGGTATATTGGACCCTTTGAAATTCTTGAAAGGGTGGGTGAAGTAGCCTACAAGCTTGCACTACCACATGTTCATCCGGTGTTCCATATGTCTATGCTCCGAAATATCATGGTGATCCGTCCCTTGGATTAGATTTCAGCTCAGTCCAATTGGACAAAGATTTGACTTATGAAGAGGAGCCAGTAGTTATTCTAGCCCGGTAGGTCCGACAGTTGAGGTCTAAGAGTTATCCTTCAGTTCAGGTGCAATGGAGAGGTCAGCCGGTAGAAGAATCTACTTGGGAGTCCGAGTCAGACATGCGGAGTAAATATCCACGCCTTTTCACCAGCTCAGCTACTTTTCTAATTCCATTTGAGGATGAACGTTCGTTTTAGAGGTGGAGAATGTGATGACCCAAAAGGTCATCTTTGAATTTAATAATTATTTATGTGTTCTGAGACCTCAAATAGCACCATTTTAGCTTTTCTCGACTTACGTGCGCAGTCCGTAAATTTTTCCGGAAAGTTTGTATGAAAAAAAAATTTGATTAAAATGTGAAATAGAACTTTAAAACTCAATTGAGTTGACTTTGGTCAACATTTTTAGCAAACGGACCCGGATCAGTGTTCTGACAGTTTCGGTAGGTCCGTATCGTGATTTGGGACTTGGGCGTATACGCGGAATCGAATTCGAAGGTACCTAGCTCGAATTATCGCATATTGTCAAAATTTTGAAGTTTAAAGGCTTAATGACTTTAAAGAATTGACCAATGTTTGACTTTGTAGATACTAGGTCCTTATTTTGGTTCCGGAACCCGGTATAGCTCCATTACTATGGTGAGAAACGGAGTTGGTTTGATGTGATTCGAACGTCCGGTTGTTAAAATAGAAATTCTAAAGTTTTCTTACAAATCTCATTTGATTTGGCATCTGATTCGTAGTTTTAGGTGTTAAATTGGTATTTTCACGCGAGCGAGTTCGTATGAGGTTTTTGGACTTGTGTGCATGCTTGGTTTGGAGCTTCGAGAGCTCGGGCGAGTTTCGTACGAGCCTCGAACCATTTGTTCAAGAAAACATAGCTGGAATTCTGGTGCTTCACAGTACTGGTTTCCTTCTATGCGATCGCGTGACTATGTCCGTGATCGCGAAGGCTTAATGTCATTGATGAAAATTTATACTATGCGATCGCATAGTAATGTCCACGATCGCACAGTGACAACAGGCAAAGCACCGCGAATGCGAGGGCCAAGCCACGTTCGCGTAGAAGGAATGAGGCAGAAGCTGAAGCACAAAATTTGTGCTACGCGATCGCATAGAGATGTCCGCGATTGCGGAAGGCTAAGAAATTATACTTTGCGTTTGCGAGAGCACTGTCGCGTTCGCGTTGAGCAAAAAGCTAGGCAGTCAAAAATGTGCTTCGCGATTGCGAAGCATTGTACGCGATCGCATAAGGTAAATTCTGGGCAAACAGAACTTAAGATCTAGAAATGGGATTTCGTCCCATTTTCTACCATTTTATATTTTGAGCTCGGGTAAGACGAATTTTGGGCGATATTTACGGGAAAACATTGGGATAAATATTCCTTATCCTATATTGATTATATTTCATGATTCCATACTCATTTACATCATGAATCCGTGAATTTATTGAAGAAAAATTAGATTTTTATAAAATCTTCCAAAAATGTAAAATGAAGATTTGAAAGCCAATCTGATGTCGGAATTCGATAATTTTTGTATGGTTGAACTCATATCGGAACGGATGTTCAGATTTCGTAAGTTTTTCCGAGCTTTGAGATGTGGGTCCCACTGATGAATTTTGAGATAAATTTTGGATTTTAATCCGAAAAATTAGTAAATTCATATGGAATTAATTCCTACGATTTGTATTGAATATATTGAATTGTTTATGACTAGATTTTAGGATTTCAGACACTAATTCGTGAGTCAAGGTGTCACGGCCCAAAATCTCACCCATCGTGATGACGCTTATCTCGATACTAGGCAAGCCGACAACATCCATAACCCACAATTTTTTTAAATACTGAAAATATAATAATTAAGTTTAAGAGTAAATCCCACAAACATTAGAAATAAACACACACCCAAAACTCGGTGTCACTGACTACATGAGCATCTATACATTACAAGTCTGAAAAATGTGGTCTATAATAATCTGAGACCAAATATAATAAACAAAAGGATAGGGAAGGAGAGACAAGGTCTGCGAAATATGGCAGCTACTTCTGAATCTCCGAAAATTCGAATGTTTGAAAGAATCAACACCCATTATATCTGGGATCACCTGGATCTGCACACGAAGTACAGGGTATAGTATGAGTACAACCAACTCAGTAAGTAACAATAATAAATAAAGAACTGAAAGTAGTGACGAGCTTCTCAGCTATGTCCAAATACAATACTTTCCAATATAAAGGAGTAGGCATACTCTCAGTTCAATATTTAAGATTTCACTGAAATTTCATATCAAGGTTGATCGGAACAGAAAATAATGTTTTCCGAAATTTCCAAAATAGTGATATATGACAGCTGAAATGCAGCAAATAATGAAATCAATGCATCCTCTCGGAGTAACAGTCACTCAGTCCTCCCATTCACTCCAACCTCACAGTCAGTCTTTCCTCACAGTCACTCATCACTCGACACTCGCACTCAGTAGGTACCTGCGCTCACTCGGGGTGTGTATAGACTTCGGAGGGGCTCCTTCAGCCCAAGCGCTATGACAAGCCAATCATGGCATAAATCAATAAACAAGTTGCGGCGTGCAGCCCGATCCATAAATATTCTTAAAATTAGGCCCTCGGCCTCACTCAGTCATCAACCTCTCGAGTCTCTCGGGCTCTCAGAAATCATGATAAGCAGCCCAAAAGTAGAGATATGATGCATCAATAATAAATAAGAGAGAATGAGGTATGATATAAAATGAATAAACATGACTGAGTGAAAAATTACAATTTGAAGATATTATTGAACCACAAAAATGACCCCAGTGGGTACCAACAATAATAATATATGCCTAAGCATGATTTTTAATATGAGTCTCAGCTTAATTTTCTCTAACACGTAGAGGATGTACGGATATCAACAGATTATTCAACTATACAGTCCCATGAAATTTGACCAAGTCACAATTCCTACTGTGCACGTCCACATGCCCGTATCACCTCAAAACCAATCACATAACACATAATCCGGGGTTTCATACCCTCAGGACCAAATTTATAACTGTTATTTACCTCAAACCATGTAATTCTTTATTCCGCTATGCCCTTGCCATGGGAATTTATCTCTGAAAGCCTCGTATCTAGCCACAATTAATTTGATTCAGTCCATACCAATTATTGTAATTAATTCCATAAGGAAATACTAATTTTTCAATAAAATCCGAAATTAACTCAAAACTCGCCTGTGGGGCCTATGCCTCGGAACCCGACAAAAGTTACAAAGTATGAACGCCTATCCAACCACGAGTCCAACCGTACAATTTTCACCAAATTTCGACATCAACTCGACCCTCAAATATTTAATTAAAGTCTATGAAGATTTCTACCATTTTCAACCCAATCTTTACCCATTTGAACTTAACAATCTTTCCACAACCTTATTGGTATGTATACATAATACTCTTACACCCAAGAATCATACTATTAATCACCCATCTTTACTCCAAACCCGAAATTGAAGAATTAGGGAAAGCAATTCTTACCGCTTTGAAGCCCTAGCAAGATCCTTGTGAAATCTTCAAACCTTGAACAAGAATTGATGGATAAATGACTAAGTCTTCATTTTTTCTCTCGAAAATGCTCTCACCTCTATCTAAAATATCATATTTTGGTTCAAAAATGAGCTTCAAGTGCTATAAATCGAAGTTGGGTCGGGTCAAAAATTAGAAAGAATGGAAGCAGTTATGCGGACGCAGAAAGAAATGAGTTCCGATGCAGTTATGCGGACGCATAACAGGTATGCGGTCCGCATATCGGCCACATAATTTGGCCTCCAAACCTGCGCGTGACTGACCCGGGTCCGCGATCATTATGCGGCCCGCATACCTGTTCTACGGTCACATAATGCACCCCAGAATAGGTCTGCGGTCGCATAATGCACCACAAATTTTTCTCAAATCTTGCCCCTCTCCTGATCCACTATGCGACCATTATGCGGTTCACAGAGTAATTCTGCGGCCGCATAGTGGTCACAGAAATGACCCTTTTTCCGGAAAAATTTTCCTTTACACATCGGTGCATTGTTCAACCCAAAATTTCTCCGAGGTCATTACACATGAGTCAACATCCGGTCAACCCTTTTAACTTAAATTCTAAACCTTGGAACTAAATGCTCCAAATTATTCCAATACCTCAGCGGACCCAAACCAATTACCCCGGCAAGCCAAATAACAATCGTAATTCACAATTTGAGCAGTAAATGGGGGAACGAGATTGCAATAGTCAAAACGACTGGCCGAGTCGTTACACAAAGGTGTATTGGAAACTTGAGTTTGGTTGCAAAACGAGGTAAGTGTCGTGGTTAATCTTGACTTGAGGGAATAGAACCCTTAAATTATTTGTTATGTGAAATACATGTGAACGACGTATAGGCGAGGTGACAAGTGTCTATACGCCATCAAATTAATTGTTTGCATAATTACTTGAAAAATCATAAATCATTTTAAATCATGAATTAATTATTATATTAATTATTTCTCTCGTGTTCTTTGCTCAATATCATGCCTTGAATCCATGCTATAATTGCTACATGCTTATTTGATTTATGTAACTTAATTGCCACTTGACGTTTAGCATACTAATTATTAAAATGCCTATTATATCCTTAATTTCCACAATTAATGGCTACTTGTCATCACTTATTTCTAATACATCATAATTATTGTATGCTTGTTGTCTTATAATTTCATATTAATTGTTGCATTTATTGGAGTAATTTCATTTATAAGAATTGGTAAATGAATATATTGGAGGAGCAATTTGCACGCCGCAGCGGAAATAAAAGTGAATATATTGGAGGAGCGGGTTGCACGCCGCAACAGAATTGATTAAAATAAATATATTGGAGGAGCGGGTTGTACGCCACAACATAATTGATTGAAAAGATATATTGGGATTAGGTTGCACGCCACAACAGAATTGAATATGAATATATTGTGGGATCGGGTTGAACGCCGCAATGGAAACTGATTGAAATAATAATTGGTTATGACTGTCGAGTTGGCTTCAACTGTTGAAAAGAGATACTTGTTTTATTTATATTATTATTGTTATTATTGTTATTGCGTACAAGTTAATGTATGTGACCTACCTTAGCCTCGTCATTACTACGTCGAGGTTAGGCTCGACACTTACCAGTACATGGGGTCGGTTGTACTGATACTATACTCTACACTTCTTGTGCAGATTTCAGAGTTGGTCCCAATAGCGTACCATAGACTAGCTCGGATTCAGCTACCAATGGAGACTTGAGGTATAGCTACACGACATTCGCAACTCTGAAGTCCCCTTCTACTTTATTTTAGCTATGTGCTTTCTTTCAGATAGCTTTATTTCATGCACATCCTTGTTTGTATTATTCTAGAAGCTCGTGCACTTGTGACACCAATTCTGGGATGGTATTTAGGCATCGCTTTTATTATTGATTATTCACTACATTTCAGACTTTACTTCCGCATTTGTTTCTTTATTATTAATTAATTTAATTTTTTTTAAAATAACTAATATTATTCTAACATTGGCTTGCCTAGCAAGTGGAATGTTAGGCGCCATCACGATTCAGAAGGTAAAAATTTTGGGTCGTGACACAATGTCATGAAAATAGCCCGAAAATGATGATATGATGTATCAATAAATAACAACAGAGACTGAGATATGATATATAATGAAATGAATATGACTGAGTATGAATTTTAAATTCAAAACAAATAATTCACAGCATTATGCCCTATGTGGGTCCCAATAAAACTGGCACATAGCCTCAACATGATTTTTAATATGATTCTCAACTCAATTTCTTTAACACATAAAACTACATAAAAATGCCAAGTTTATTTGACTACAAAATTTCACAGAACCAATTTCGTCACAATTTCTATAGTGCACGTCCACACGCCCATCACCTAGCATGTGCGTCACCTCCAAACAATTCACATAATACGTATATTCAGGATTCATACCCTCAGCTCCAAGATTAGAAGAGTTACTTACCTCGAACAAGACGAATCCAATGTCGAGCAAGCTAAACAATGCTCCAGAAATTCCATTCTGTACGTATCAACTTCTGAACGGCTCGAATCTAGCCACAATTAATTCGATTCAGTCAATACCAATTATTGTAATCAATTCCATAAGGAAATACTGATTTTCCAATAAAAATCCGAAATTAACTCAAAAATCGCCCGTGGGCCCCACGTCTCGGAACCCGACAAAAGTTACAAAATATGAGCGCATATTCAACCACAAGTCTAACCATATCAATTTTATCAAATTTCGACATCAACTCGATCCTCAAATCTTCAAATTAAAGTCTATGAAATTTTCTACTATTTTCAACCCAAAACACTAATATGTAGATAAAACTACAATAGATTCGTATAATTTAACCAAAACCGAGTTAGAATCACCTACCCCAATCCATATGGTGAAAATCGCTTCAATCTGAGCTCCATAGCTCCAAATGTGTTAAAATGGCCGAACCCTTAAAATATAGCTTTTGTCCATGCATTTACTCTTCGCTATCGCGGAAAACCACTCGCGATCGCGAAGAACAAACTCCCTAACTCTTCCAGACAACCTCTAGTATAATGGTCATAACTTTTTGTACTAAACTCTAAATGACAAATGGTTTGACTCAAGGGCTACACAACTTTTATTTTTGGATCATCTCCAAATTCCTTATAGATTCCGAGATATAAGCTTCCAAAGTCTGGTCAGTGCAGTAGAGACTTTGATCTATGCGATCGTGAATGATGTTTGCTCTTCGCGGACGCGACCAAATGTTCGCGATGACGATGCACACCTCTGTAGATAGAAATCGACAATTAAAAATGGCCTAGAAATGGTCCGAAACCACCCCGAAACTCACCCGAGCCCCAAAACATCATACGAACTTAGTTGAAGCCTCAAATCACATCAAACAACACTAAAATAACGAATCATGCACAATTCAAGCTTAATGAAACTAAGAAATTCCAACTTCTACATTCGATGCTGAAACCTATCGAATCAAGTCCGATTGACCTCAAATTTTGCACACAAGTCATAAATGACATAACAAAGCTATTCCAATTTCCAGAATCGGATTCCAACCCCGATATCAAAAGGTCAACTCTTTGGCCAAACTTTCCAAAAATTCAACTTTCGCCATTTCAAGCCTAATTCCACTACGGACCTCAAAACTAATTTTCCGGATACGCTCCTAAGTCCAAAATCACCATAAAGTGCTATTGGAATCATCAGAATTCAATTCTGAGGTCGTTTACATATAAGTGAATATCCAATCAACTTTTCCAACTTAAGTTTTTAATTATGAGACTAAGTGTCTCATTTCACTCCGAAATCTTTCCGGACCCAAACCAACTAACCCGATAAGTCATAAATCAATTGTAAGGCATAAATTGAGCAGTAAATGGGAGAACTTGTTGTAATACTCAAAACGACCGGCTGGGTCGTTACATTTCCCACAACTTAAACATACGTTTGTCCTCGAACGTGCCAAGAGTTGTTTCCAAGCCATCAAATCACTATTCCATCTTACCACACACGTACCCGGGGGTGATCCCACGTCACCCTATTCCACATAGGCCTGACAACACAATACAACTGAAAATCCTTAATTTAACCTTAGCCCAAAAACCTTGGAATTCAATTCCCAACCTTCAAAATTTCTTTTCAAGACACGAATCTTACATTTATACATTGTATGAGTCTGAACAAGCTGCATCGAGCTATAACTATAATCACGGATATAATCACCCAGCATATTACATAACTCGCCCGCTTGTATCACCATTCCTGATCACAGTAACTACTCTAAACCAACCAAGTACTAGCATTAAATCCCATATCGAACAAAACATCATCCTAATACCTTCGTACACTGTTGATAATAAAAGTAACACGCGAAATCTCATAACATCTTATCAGATCAACGAGTCATGGAGCTCTCCCGCCCCAACCAGAACCATACTCACTTTCTAAGCCAACTTTCAATATTATCCTTTCGAATATACTATAATCAAACATGATAGTACCATTCTAGGTCCAATGACCTTACATTATTAAATGCAACTATCCCACGGACATGCCACACCAATATAACTCCAGTCACATCTGCGCAATTAGTGTACCCAAATATGGGAGATGTCTCGAGGAAGAGAAACGTATTGCAAGTTCAACAAGCACCACCACAACCACTTCAAATTTCGTGAAGAGGATAACCGTAGGCGCATGTGCACAATTGTAGAGGAAGGAAATTAATGAATCAGATAAATTATCATAGAAATAAAATTCCCACACACGGCACGGACAACTCACGTGCCAATAATATGAATCGCCCGGCATGGTCACAGGCCTCCAGTCCCCACATAACATATATGAATAATTAAACAAGTACACTTGTATATGATAATGAAATAATATTCTCACGCTCCTGGACTCGTATAAATAACACGCCATAGTGTAAGCATGTGCAAAGTCTGCTATCACACTTCAAATCAGCAATTTAACGCAGAAAAAGTAATTACCCCATTTATTCAGGGAATTAGCCTCTTTGTAACCTCAAGTGTAGCCCAGATAGTTCTCAACAAAGGTAAGAACACGAGAAATGTTATAACTTTACGCTTAAAAATCAACTCTAGGCATATCATAGCCTAAGCATTCTTTCGAGTATAAATACTTGCCCCGATGCCCGCACATTGGCTCAAACCTCACATATATGCACACTTATAGCGCACAACTATCACAAATAATTAACGCAACTAGAGCCTCCACTGAGTTTTAAATAAAATACTCACCTCAAACAGGCCACAACCCGAAATAATATGCTTCTGAGAACTCCTAGTCTCCAAATTCATTGAGCACATGAATCACCGTGACTGATCCCAACTCCATCACTAGAATGACTAACACATCTTTCATGCACGATCATCCCACGATGAATACTTCTATATCTCCTCTGCCACATAGCAATAATTTGAATATCAACAGTCTATCAACCAGGTGAGTATTGCAATATCGATGAACATCCGTAAGTCAAAACACAATGCGCCTTCTGAAATGCGCACTCTTCTCAGGAATTACAGAGCAGTTATAACATTCATCGAAATATCTGAAACTGACCATGCTATCCAACATTCGTTACCTTCTCTTCAAGACTCAACTGTCACCTTGTACATGTAAATCCTAATTCAGAACAACACGCCAAATCTATTATGCCATCATGTGACAAGCATAAGAATCCCATTATCAACTCCGAGTCACCAACAAATTACATACCATGTTAGTTAGAAACCTTCATCTTGCTTCTTTCCAAGAGGAAATCACAATACACAACATGTTTTCCACACCAGTAGAAAATATCCGGTTCAAACCATGGTATAAACCATCAAGAACACTTTGAAATCCATCTGCACATAACCAAACTATTATAACTAAATTCCTCTAACTCGACCAAACCAGGTAGGTCACCAAAACCCAAGAATATTGCTATCAAAACATTTATAGTGTGTCACCACATCATAATTACCCCTATAAATACCAATAACCAAAACACCCACTCTGAAAATACCTTATTTGAGTCTAAGGCCATTTTATTCACCTTCCTGATACCGAAATATAAAATCCATAATGATATACAAAAATGCCACAGGTTTCGACACCTTCCAACTTAAATCTTAGATTTTAGCCATAAACAAATCCGCCAAAAATTCTCAATTGTTACATATTAATATTGAATCCATTATAACTTTCTCAAGAGTCATCCACTCAACTCAAATATCAATTGCACCGCCCAAACGGGCCGAAAGACACATGCCCTATTAGCACAATAACACCCAAAGAAGTACCCCTACCTTAACACCACCAATCAAATTCATATTCCGTGCGCACTACATCGTTCACAAATAATAACTCACTCATTCCATGATTTTCATATATTCATAAGTGCAATATAACCCGTATCCAGGAATTTCCTTATTCGAGTCATCCTCGATCTCAACCTCTGTGAGTCATAACTAACCCACAAGTATGCCTCAGCCCAAAACTAAACCTTTACATATAACCATGAAATTGAATTGTCAGTAGCAGGCTCCCCCACTTGGCTAAAAGCCATAGATTAAAACACTCGATAACTCACAATACCCATACTATATTACTGTCTTAATACCGCAGTCAGTTCAACAAAAATTCTTCTCAGGCCCATGCAACACCAACCATAAAATACCCCAATCATTCTCTAATCTTGCATTCATTCTCTTGACAGTCAAGTCAACTTTCTCAACTAGATTCAAATTCAAATTTCAACACATATAACCCGCTGGTAGAAAATTAACTCTCCAATCAACATTATAAGAAACACACCTACTTAGCCTCAAATTGGCATCTTCTTATACCCTTTTCGCATCCACAATTACTACGCAATCACTTAATCTTCCTGAGTCCAAACTCATTAACAAGACATGAAAATTTACAATTAAACTGCATGACAGATACTTCAACACACTCACAATTCGAGACTGTACGTCACATCAAACGAAAATCAAGCACCCAATGGCCCTCTTTACATTCCAAGGAAACACTTCCCGTCACATTCAATCCATCTTAACACATTCCGCACATCATCCCTGAAATCACAAGCCGGCAATACACAGGTGATATCGATCGCTCACATGCGCACACGAATGCGTGGAAGGAATTCAAAGAGTTATATTTCAAGCTGAATCAATTCCGCACGATAAGGAAAGAAAGATGGGAAATTATCCTAAATGCCCTGTAGCCTCTCGAAGATAAGTATGGACGTCATCATACTGATCTACAAGACTCTACTAGACACTTGCTCATGACTCGTAGAACCTATGAACCTATTGCTCTGATACCACTTTATCACGACCCAAAATCCAACGAGTCGTGATGGCACCTAACTCAACCCGTTAGGTAAGCCAACTATTCACTATCCAATTCCAATGTAATTTAACAAGACAATTAAGTAAAAAAAAAATATCTAAATCTTATACATTCTCCAAGGACTGGTAGTATAAATCATGAGCTTCTAAGATTAGAATTTACAAAACTGGTATGAAATAAATACATCATCTGTTCGAAATGTACATAAACAGATTCTTATAAATCTAAAGCTACCATGAGCAAGAGGCAGCTACAACCGGAAGTTAGGTACGTCTTCAATTCCAGCTCCCGTCGAGTATAACAACATCAACATCCAATATCTATACGCAAGGTGCAGACCAAGGTCGGGTCCAATTTCAATAAGTAACAAACCTAATCTTAGGTTGAAAGTAGTGACGAGCTTGTACCAAGGTCGGGTCCAATTTCAATAACCAACAATAGTTCATGACAAAATAAAACAAGTAATACCAGAAGTAATTCAACGATCAAATACTCAACAAAACATGATTTCTGAAAATAATTCTACTTTTCAAGTACATCAATGAAAACCCAAATCGTTTACCGAAGTTGTCAAAAATATGAGTAAGTTGAAACAATAATTTTCCCAAAAATCCTTTACACAATAAATAAGATGTTTCAATTTCTTTCCAGATAGCCAGTAAAAATGCATCATTATGCTCATAGGCTAGTATGTGTGAGAAGTCATGAATAACGTGATACCGAATAGCATGAGGAAAATACATCTCTATGCTTGTATGTCATGTGTGCATGTCAATGCAATGTATATCAGTGATAATATCATATGCATACTCTCAGAGTATCAATTCGCTCATTCCTCCCAATCACTCAGTCCTCAGTCACTCAATCCTCCCAATCGCTCGGCACTCGGCACTCGCACTCAGTAGATACCTACGCTCACTAGGGGTGTGCACAGACTCCGGAGGGGCTCCTTCAGCCCAAGCGCTATAAACCGCACGGACAACTCATATACTATAGTATAAATATCTGGATCCACACGGACAACTCACGTGTTGCACGGACAACTCACATGCTATAAAAATATCTGGATCTGCACGGACAACTCACGTGTCATATAATGCCTATAAGGCCTGCTACAGGTGGGCAGCCCCGATCCACATAATAATAAGAATGTATATAAAGCCAACAGGGCATGCTGCGGCGTGCAGCCCGATCCACATAATAATCCTCACAATCAGGCCCTCGCCCTTACTCAATTATCAATCTCTTCAGTCTCTCTCATGGGCTCACAATGTCATGAAAATAGCCCAAAAATAATGATGTGATGTATCAATAAATAACAACAGAGACTAAAATATGATATGATATGCAATGATATGAATATGACTGAGTATGAATTTTCAATTCAAAACAAATAATTCACAGCAATATGACATTTATGGGTCCCAATAATACTGGCACATAACCTCAACATGATTTTTAATATGATTCTCAACTTAATTTTTTAACACGTAAAAATAATTCCAAGATTGTTTGACTACAAAATATCACGGAACCAATTACGTCACTATTTCTATAGTACACTGCCCACACGCCCGTCGCCTAGTATGTACGTCACCTCCTAACAATTCACATAATACGTATATTCATGATTCATACCCTCAGCTCCAAGATTAGAAGAGTTACTTACCTCGAACAAGACTAATCCAATGTCGAGCAAGCTAAACAATACTCCAAAAATCCCATTCTGCACGTATCAACTTCTGAATGGCTCGAATCTAGCCACAATCAATTCGATTCAGTCAATACCAATTATTGTAATCAATTCCATAAGAAATACTAATTTTTCAATAAAAATCTGAAATTAACTTAAAAATTATCCGTGAGGCCCACGTCTCAAAACCCGACAAAAGTTACAAAATATGAATGCCCATTCAACCACGAGTCCAACCATATCAATTTTATCAAATTTCAACATCAACTCGACCCTCAAATCTTCAAATTAAAGTCTATGAAATTTTCTACTATTTTCAACCCAAAACACTAATATATTGATATAAACAACAATAGATTCATATAATTTAACTAAATCCGAGTTAGAATCACTTACCCCAATCCATATGGTGAAAATCGCCTCAAACATCGCTTCAATCCGAGCTCCATAGCTACAAATGTGTTAAAATGGCCGAAACCTCAAAATATAACTTCTGTCTAGGCATTTACTCTTCGCGATCACGAAATACAAAAATTTTCAGTCCAAAATTTTCCCTTCACGATGGCGGAAAACCACTCGCGATCGGGAAGAACAAACTCCCCAACTCTTCGAGACAACTTCTAGTATAATGGTCATAACTTTTTGTACAAAACTGCAAATGACAAATGGTTTGACTTTCTGAAAACTAGACATCAAGGGCTACACAACTTTCATTATTGGATCATCTCCAAATTCCTTATAGATTACGAGATACAAGCTTCCAAAGTCGGGTCAGTGCAACAAAGATTTTGTTCTTCGCGATCGCGAAAGAGCTTCCGCGATCGCAATTCACAAGGCCCCAAACTGATGTTTGCTCTTCGTGAACGCGACCAAATGTTCGCGATCACGATGCACACCTCTGTAGATAGAAACCGGCAATTAAAAATGGCCTAGAAATGGTCTAAAACCACCTCGAAACTCACCCGAGCCCCTCGGGACCTCAACCAAATATATCAACTAGTCCTAAAATATCATACGAACTTAGTCGAAGCCTCAAATCATATCAAACAATGCTAAAACTACGAATCATGTCCCAATTCAAGCTTAATGAACTAAAAAATTCCAACTTCTACATTCGATGCCGAAACCTATCGAATCAAGTCCGATTGGCCTCAAATTTTGCACACAAGTCATAAATGACATAACGAAGCTATTCTAATTTCCAGAATCGGATTTCGACCCCGATATCAAACAATCAACTTCCCGGTCAAACTTCCCAAAAATTCAACTTTCGCCATTTCAAACTTAATTCCACTACGAACCTCCAAATAATTTTTCGGACACGCTCCTAAGTCCAAAATCACCATACGGAGCTATTGGAATCAATCCGAAGTTGTTTACACATAAGTAAATATCCGGTCAACTTTTCCAACTTAAGTTTTTAATTATAAGACTAAGAGTCTCATTTCACTCCGAAATCTTTCCGGACCCGAACCAACTAAGCCGATAAGTCATAAATCAACCGTAAGACATAAATTGAGCAGTAAATGGGGAAACGGGACTGTAATACTCAAAACGACCGGCTGAGTCATTACAACACCCCAATTCTGACATACTCTACAAACACTGCAACATAAACCCCGCAGTCCATGCAAGCATTAAAGTAGCAGATAACCACATGCTAAAATGTACAAACTTGTATGAAACATAGAAACAAGAATAACATTATTATTGAAATCAATGTTTTAAATATACATACAATGAGCCAAACTTCTGCCGAGGAACCTCGGTAACTAACCACTGAACTTCCAATGGTTGTGAAATACTTTTTCCAATATAGGCTGGAGTGGTTTTGAAATTTATATCAGTCCGCTTCCCGTAGAAGTCTAAGCATTGGAGGAAAAGAGGTATAACAACTGAAAACTTGTTAATAGGCTGATGAACTGCATTATTATTTCCAGCTGCAATAAATGAGTCATACACTATTAGGGTCCTTTTGCATATGTCGAATACACCCAACACCCAATGGAATTTATCCTTGACATTAATGATTATTATCATATAATCAACTTCTGACCAAGCAACATTGGCAAGTAACCGATAGCCTAGAATGTAATCAGCTATAGTGTCGTCCACCTTTACTGCCCTATTATCTTGTTGAGTAGTCACATACAGATCATAAACTTGTTCGACCCTTGTCTTGAAACAACAATCAGTTGTTGTGAACCTGACGTTATTGGATGGGCCATACTTATATCTTTTCCTTAGATAGTATAGAATAACATTGATGCGCTGATCATAAGATAAAATTTGAAAAAACAAGTAAGAATGGTTTAGTTATTTACTATGCAACAGAACTGAAATAATAGTTGTATACATTTATTATACAAAAGCTAATGGTGATCAAGAAACATCAACACGCCGTGTCATTCAATACTTGCCCTGCGTGTGCCTAATTATAAACCATTATTTCTTGTCTACTCTTTCAACTCCCAAATCAAATGGCCTCTCAAGCTTGTTCACGTCCACCGGATAAGGAGATTTTCGCCTATACAAGTTATAAAATAAGCTTGTAAAACTTGAGATACAGTTGGGTATGAATAAGCAATCATATATGAATTGAAACCTGGATGATCTCTTATGTGTTCCATCGTACAACCATTCTCTAAATTCCTCTATCAAATTGGGGTCAACAACTATTCCAATAACATGTGTGAATGGATGCTTGATTGGGAAAATAAGAGGACCTACGGAGCTGCTACAACCGGAGTCGAAATCTTGTGTATATGGGGACTTTGCATGCTTTCTAGGAATCTTCAATCTTCCTTTTTTCTCAGGGGTTAAATGCTCTTCAAATTGTTTTTCAACTAGAACAATTTGAGAAAGGGTCGCAGGCAACTCAAAATCCTAAAGAGTAATTGTTTTTTTAACTTGGGCATCAAAGCCTGAATTATCCATATCCACAACAGAGTGACCAACATCTGGATATTAGAAAAATAGATAGAGTAAAAACTAAAATAAAATAAATTAAAATATAAATTAATATACCATGGCACTATATGAATACTACAAACTCTTGTATGAATATTGTATGACATTTGTATTTATAATATATTAAAAATATGAATTAGTGTAATCAATAATCATGATACTATTACCTGTATTTTCTACATTTCCAGCTGACTTTAGGGGTGGAGCATATTGAATTGTAGAAACAATGTTACCGCTTGGCTCATTAACTTGTGCAACATTGACGTCAGCATCTTTATATGAGCAAATAAAAGTTATAAAACTAAAAAGTGTATCATAGTTGTTAAGGAGTTGAATGATACATGTATGATGATTGTATATTTATTGAACTGAAAGAGGGTGCTTAGTTAATGAAATTGTAAAATAACCTAGTTGTTTTATATTGCCATTGACTGTTGCGTACCCAACCTCCTCTTCTTTGTCGTCTGGAAAATAAGCATTGTCGTATCTGCTGTGGTGGTGGCGATCATTATTGGATGGTCCAATAAATATATACATTGGTGAAATAGCAACATCAGCTTTTTCGGATTGACAGGATGAAGATTTCCTAATTTCATCTAAGACTTTGTTAATTGATTGCGTGAAAAATTCCTTCATCGATACAAAGTCACCTGCAACCTGAGAAACAAGCACAATACCACAAATTATTAAACATCGATAAAAGTTAATGTAATACATTTCTAAGCAATTACTACCTTTGTCTTGAATGCATCTAAATCACTATGAACCTTTGCAATTGCAGTTCTCAACCGTTGTCTTCCCACAATATAGCTTAGTCGGGCTTGTTCTTCGCAACTTCAGAATTTTCAGGTATAAACGGGAGATTGCGACGATGCGATGCAATGTCTCCTCGTTCTTCCATTTCATAATCCCCTTTTTACGGTAATTTTATGAGTTCCAACTCTTCAGTTGTTGCAGCAATATTTGAAAACTGCAACAAAAGGTATAATAACGCAATCCACTTTGTATAATAACTGTATGACAATCGTATAAGTTTTATATGTCATAGTAGTGTGCTATCAAAAATTTAATTATACATATATACATATAGTGTACTAAATATGTATTATAACTGTATGATAATTGTGTTATTTTTGTATGCCATAATATTGTATTATACAATTTTGACTTGACAGATGTATATGTACTCTATATATTAAGAATTTAACTAATAGATACCAAAAAAAAACAATCAGCTTTTTTACCTTGATCCAACTGGGAGTGAACATAAGATTCTCTATGATTTTCTGCCAAAGTTGGGATTTGACCTTTGTCCATTTCAGAATACGAGGTATTTTATTGGCGGGGGGACGTCAATTTGTTTACCAACCATAGAACAACAATCGTATATCCAAATTTGAAGCGCAAGAGGCAGTCCGCCAAGTCTATAAAGTACAAGATCACAAGCTTGAATACATGTTCATCACATTTCCACGACTCGGTCAAGAAGCAATTTCTAAGAAGCTTCTTCTCTACTTTGTCCTTGTTTGGGAAGTAACTGTGCATTAAGTTTGGTCTTACCAGTGGATCAAACCCAAGATCTCCCTCAAACACAACACATGTTAGACCAGTAACTATACCAAATTCACGCAAACCAAAATTCAACTTCTGAACCTTTGATCTCTACAGAGAATATGTCAGCACAGTAGTCATTCAACTCCCTTGTCATCAATACATTAATCATTTGATGTTGTGTACATATATTAGGGGGAAAATCGAGGAAGTATCCAATGCATGACTCCCTAAACAAATTTAATTGTTCACTTGGCAAATTTTCCTTGATGTGTTCCAGTACTTCAAGATCTGTGTATGATTGTCAATGAGTCACACCAAATTTCGCACCCTCCTTGACAAAGAACTTTTGTCTCTGAATTAAAAAATAAAATAGTAAGGATAAATCTTTAAAAAAGAAATCCAGCGACCCACATATCAGCAAAGAAAAACAGGACACAAGTATATACAAAAAAGTATTTTTTTTAATCGATAGTATTATTTCTAAAATTGCATAAACATATGAAATTGATAAAACTAAATTCATTTGTAATACACTAAACATACAAAATATGTACAACACCAATAATAAAAAAATAATGTAAAATTAATTTTTCTGGAGAACTCATACAATCGGTATACAAAAAACATACAAAAATAAACAAATTATCTAATATAAACATATAAAACACAATACAAAACATATAATCTTAACATACAAATAATATACTAATATATCATTGTCAAACAAATAATAGCACTACGCTACAAAGACGGATACATTCAAAAAATAGTGTACATACAAAAATCATGCGGGAAAATACAAAAAACAAATAACAAGTCATTTATGTCAAATAATCACTATCATACACAATCAACTTCATTTGTAATACACTAAACATACAAAATATGTACAACACTAATAATTTAAAAAAATATGAATATAATTTCTCTGGAAAACTCATACAATTATTACCTAAAAAAAACCACATAAAACAATATAAAGGAAATATTTTTAAAGGTCTACAGTACCTTGTGATCATATTCATCTTTACGAGAGCCGAAATTCGGATCAACTTTATTATTCTTTTTTGATTTCGCATCGTCATTAATGTTACTCCTCTTTTTTTATATTAATATCAATTCCTTCTCTTCAAAATCATCATCTCGAAGTGTCTTACCATTCCTCTTAGAAACCGAACCTTCATCAATCACTAAGGTATTACATGCCTAGAATTTGTTTTTTTGATTTTTTTTCTTCTTGTGAAAATACATCTAAGTCAAAACTAGGTGTTTCACCCACAACGTTTTCACACTGTTTCCGGGGTGATCTCCGAACTGCTGTGTTACTTGTTAGTGTATCAACAATACAATTTCCAGAATGTTTTCTCAAAGATTCATGCAAAGATTTTTTACCCATTGTTAGTTCTGAAAAAGGTGGAATGAAAAAGAATATTAAAGAGACATTTTTTAAATGGCTAAAAAACATGAAGAAGAATGAAATATTGAGAAATTAGAAAAGAGCCATTGTTAATGCAGAGTGAAGCTTGAAAATTAGACAAAATAAAGAAAACAAGATTCAAAACTTACCCACAATTTGATTCTAAAGCAAAATTTCGAATTTCGTTTGCATTGTATAAATAACAAAGAGACTTTGGATTAATGAAAGAGAGAAATCGGATATCAAAAGTTTTGAAAGAGGAAAGAATCTGCAATTTTGGGGGATAACAGTGAGTAAGCGTGATTTTGGGTAAACAAGATTTTGGATAACAGTGGGTAAGATAGAATTCTTACGCGAGATTTTGGGTAACAGTGGATAAGGGAGAATGCTTATGGTGGTTAAGAACAATTTTGGGTAATTGTTAAAGAAAGAGAGAAGATGTTTTTGTATTCGTTTGGAAAAGGAAGAGAATCCTAAATATAGGGGGATTACGTATAACTGATACAATATGTTTAAGGTATGTTGCATTTCTTCTTTTTTATGGTTTTGTATAAAACTAGTAAATATAGATATATAAAGTAATTAACAAGAAACTTAAATAAAGATGGTAAATAAGTTTATACTATAGTATAGCTAGGTAAAAATCTATATTCTATCACAGTCACATTTACATTGCATAATAGTTTTAGATGGCACTTATTTTAGCAACTCAATTGAGAGATCTCTTAGGTCGAAAGTCCCGCCGTTTGTGGTTCAATTTTCTCTGAATTAATGAAGTCTTAGATGTCATAATTAAGTGTACAACATCAGTCAATATATTAACGTCCTGTTGTGAGATATGAATGTTCTATGATTATCAATTTGAAGTATGATTTCTTACCTAAAATTTCTTTACTTATTCCAATCAGAAAATAGAAATCAATCACCCAAATCAAAGTTTTTTAAAAAATGCAAAGAGATTGAATCTTCAAATTAATTAATCTCAACAAAATTAATCCTCAAATTTTCTAGAAATATTCTAAATTTGTTTGGAATCCCCCACCGTTGTTTTCACAATCCACGGTCCTTTAACGATCAACTAAGCCTTCTATTCACCTCGAACCAAAAATCTCCGGCGGTCTCCAATCAAAATCACCGGTCAACTCCCTGGCGATATTGCGAGAAACATTCACCAGCGAGAATACATACATTACATTGATACAGAGATAAATATTATTGATTTCTTGATATTCTGTAAAAAGAAAAGCTTCAAAGTTATTAGTTGATTACTTCCCGCTGATTACTTGTTATATTCTGTAAAAGAGAGGCTTCAAATACATTTGTGATTACTTCCCGCCGATTACCTAGGTATATTCTGTACGTTTGTTGATTACTTCCGCCGTTCTGAAGATTGTTGTATATATTCTTTAAAGGAGAGGCTTCACATTCTTGTTGAGTATTACAACTTCGCTTCAGCTTCTTGGCCGATTCCGATTCAGATTCCGGTCAATTCTCGCTGATTTCTTGGTTGGTCTAAATTCCAGAGAAAGCTCAAAAATATTCAAAGTTTCTTCTTCCTATTTGAACAAGAAATACATAGAGTATTGCTCCAGCTCATCGCAATCTATCACCGCCAACTAGATTTTCGTTAATTTCAAGGGTTGCAATCCAAGTTCTATTATTCCTCTCTTGTCTTGATCTTTTAATAATTTGGTATTTTAGCGTAATTGTATCTCCTTGCCTGTCTATTTTATTCTTAAACCTTTAGTTACTATTTGCCCTAGCATTATCAAATTAATTGCATTAGTGATAGCTTTGCCTACTTGTTTATATTGTTATCTACCTGTTTACATCTTTATTTCAAATATCCCCTAATAATTCTATTCTAGTTTTGCACATTTTCTTTGTGACTTTTAGTTGTAGATTATAGCCGCCTTTAGCTCTTATATTGTATTTCTTCACCTATTTTTCTATCCTTTACTTGTAGATTATAGTTCCTTTAGTTCCTTTGTTTTATTTCTTTACCTGTTTTTCCATCCTTTAGTGGTAGATTATAGTTCTTTTAGTTCCTTTATTTTATTTCTTCACTTGTTTTTCTAACCTTTAGTTGTAGATTACAGTTCCCGTTAGTTCATTTATTTTATTTCTTCACCTGTTTTGCGAGCTCTAGTGGTAGATTATATTTCGGTAACTCATTTTATTTTGTCGCTTGTTTTCGGGATAGTGTTTGAGTAGTGACTCCTACATTATAGTGGCTTTGGTGAACGATGGTAGAGTAAGGTCTTGTCCTCGGGGGTGTCAGCGCGAGGGAGGGGGTAAGGGAGTAAGAGAGCTAAGGGAGCTACTAGGCTGAAAGTGGGGTCTTGAAACATAGGAACTTTGACTGGAAAATATATAGAGTTAGCGAAGATTCTCGAGAAAAGGAAGATTAATATAGCTTGTGTATAAGAGACTAGGTAGATCAGAGATAAGACGCGGGATGTGGGATCTTAGTTGATAAGGACCTCCGTGAACTAGTGGTGGAGGTTAGGAGGGTGAATGACAAGTTGATGACTATTAAGCTAATTGTTGGATGTTTTACTTTGAACATAATCAGTGCATACGCACCCCAAGCACGCTTGGACGAGGAAGTCAAAAGGCGTTTCTGGAAGGATTTGGATGAGATGGTGCGTTGTATCATGCATACCGAGAAGCTTTCCATAGGAGGTGATTTCAAAAGACACATTGGAGTGACGTCTGGGGGATATGATGATATGCATGGTGGCTTTGGTTTTGGAGATAGAAATGGAGGAGGAACGTCTCTGCTAGACTTTGCTAGAGCATTTGATTTGGTGATAGTAAACTCGAGTTTCCCGAAGAAGAGGGAGCACTTGGTCATCTTCCGAAGTTCGGTGGCCGAGACTCAGATTGATTATTTACTCTGCAGGAAGTCCGATAGAGGTCTTTGCACGGATTACAAGGTCATCCCGAGTGAGAACCTCTCGACCGTTCTTAGGCTCCTAATTGTGGACCTTGAGATCACGAGGAAAAAGAGAAAGAGGGCGATGTATAGCCAACATAGTATCAAGTGGGGAGCCTTGACAGAAGCTAAAGCGCATGATTTGGGGGTCAAGTTGGTGACTATGGGGGATTATAGGAGCAGTGGGGACGCAAGCGCTATGTGGACCACGACTGCGCAGTGCATTAGGGAAGCTGCGAGGGAGGTATTAGGTGTCTCAAAGGGTTGCTTTGGTGGTCACAAGGAGACTGGTGTTGGAATGGAGAGGTACAAGGAAAAGTGAAAACCAAGAAAGCAACGTATCTGAAACTAGTGGAAAGTGTAGATGAGGAGGAGAAGAGGGCGAATAGGGAGCATTATAAGTTGGCTAAGAAAGAGGCAAAGCTAGCAGTTATGGTGGCCAAGACTGCAGCTTTTAGTCGTTTGTATGAGGAACTCGAGGGCCGAGGTAGGGATAAGAGGTTGTTCAGGTTATCCAAGCCGCGAGAAAGGAAGGCGCGTGACTTGGACCAAGTGAAGTGCATCAAGGACGAAGAAGGTAGAATTGGAAGAGTGCGGGCAAGACAAGCTTGGAGTGGCTCATTAGGTTATTTAATGCCATTTTTAGAACAAAGAAGATGCCTGAAGAGTGGAGGTGGAGCACGATGGTTCCTGTATACAAGAACAAGGGTGATATCCAAAATTGCAATAACTATCGGGGTATCAAGCTGCTTAGCCATACTATGAAAGTCTTGAGAGAGTGGTAGAGCTAAGGGTGAAAAGGAGTGTGTATATTTTCGAGAACCAGTTTGGGTTTATGCCAAGGAGTTCGACTATAGAAGCCATCCACCTTGTTAGGAGATTGATGGAGCAGTATAGGGATAGAAATAAGGACTTGTGTATGGTATTCGTCGACTTAGAAAAGGCGTACGATAAAGTTCCGAGGGAGGTTTTGAGGAGATGATCGGAGGCTAGAGGTGTACATGTTGCCTACGTTAGGTTGATTAAGGAGATGTATTATGGAGTAAAGACCCATGTGAGGATGGTGGGCGGGGACTCGGACCATTTTTCGATTATGATGGGGTTGCATCAGGTGTCGGCACTCAGCCGTTTTTTGTTTGCTCTGGTGATGGACGGGATGCCACCCACATCTAAGGAAAGGGGTCGTGGTACATGTTATTTGCAGATGATATTGTATTGATTGACGAGACGCGAGACGGTATAAACGCGCAATTAGAGGTATGAAGGCACACCCTGGAATCTAAAGGTTTCAAGTTGAGCAGGACCAAGACAGAATACTTAGAATGTAAGTTCAGTGGCGAGACTCAAGGATGGGAAGGGGAGGTGAGGTTGGACTCGCAGGTCATCCCTAGGAGAGGGAGTTTTAAGTACCTTTGATCTATTATTCAGGGGGGATGGGGAGATTGATGAATATGTCACATATCATATTGGGGCGGGATGAATAAAATGGAGACTCGCTTCTGGTATTTTGTGTGACAAGAAGGTGCCACCGAAACTTAAGAGTAAGTTCTACAGAGTGGTGGTCAGACCAACGATGTTGTATGGGGCTGAGTGTTGGCCAGTCAAGATCGCTCATGTCCAGAAGATGAAGGTAGTAGAGATGAGGATGTTGAGATGAATGTGCGGGCACATCAGGTTAGATAGGATCAGAAATAAGGTTATTCGCGACAAGGTGGGTGTGGCTCCTATTGAGGACAAGATGCGGGAAGCATGACTTATGTGGTTTGGTCATGTGAGGAGGAGGTGCACAGATGCCCCGGTGAGGAGGTGTGAGAGGTTGACATTGGAGGGCCTACGGAGAAGTAGAGGTAGGTCAAAGAAGAGGTGGGGAAAGGTGATTAGGCAAGACATGGCACAGCTTCAGCTGACCGAGGACATGACCCTTGATAGGAAGGTATGGAGGTCGAGGATTAGGGTAGTATAGTAGGTAATCTAGAGTGTTCATAACAGTAGTATTGACACACAGTCTCACTTTCTGTTGGTAGTAGGTTTTTATGCCTAACTGTTGTTTTCTTTCGTTGTTGATCACCTTACTGTCTTGTTATTTTTATTCTGCTTTTATATGGCTTTTTGGTACTATCCCTTCTTGTCTATATTTTTATTAATGTGGTGCTTATACTTTCCTGAGCCGAATGTCTATTGGAAACAACCTCTCTATCCTCACAAGGTAGGGGTAAGGTCTACGTATACACTACTCTCCCTAGACCCCACAATATGGGATACTGGGTATGTTACTGTTGTTGTATTCCAATCAGAAAATACTGATTGGGTTTCCGATGTCGCCTTTGTAAACCTAAGCATATTATTCAAGGATAGGTGCTTGTGCAAAGATATGAACATTGGATGTAGAGCTCGTTGGTGTAAAAGAACAAACAAAAGGTTTTAAAATCCCGTTATGAACTTAATGGAACGTAATAAGATTGTAACATGAATAATAAAGAATGAGCTGCTGAACACTTATTACAATTAATTTTCCATATTTTAATTTTGCTACTAACAAACAAAGTTGAATAATTTATTTACATGAATCGAAATAACGGAGAATGATTACTATTAAATATATATTCAATGTATATAATACAAAGTAAATATTAAAAATTGAGGTAATAACAACTTAAGCATTTACTATTTATACTTGTAATAAGTGTTGAATTAAAGTTTAAAAATATTCATGAAAGCAATCAAAATTATACACACACTAGTATACTTAATGCGCGTAAAAATGATTGTCTTTTTTGGTAACTAAAATTCTGCAAAGCATAATTGTACCAATACAGTTTAATTTTCAGAAACCACTATTGTTTAGTGACTATTAACTTTCTATAGCTACAATTTACTTCCTATAGCTACAATTTACTTCATATAGCTACTACTCAGTTGTTACGATAATGTATTCGATGAATTCACGAATACAGCAGCAAAAAGCGCCTAAAATCATGGCAGTCCAGTTGTACGCACATGTATTAGCGCCATGTATTCATGAATACAGTAACAGCAATCATCTTAAAAATAGGTATGTCCAACTGTCTAATAACGGAAATAATATCAATTAGCATGATACACTCCTAATATAACTCAATAAAACCAATAATATGCCTCATTATCAACCCAATTAATTAGAATAATTTTTTAAGTTCTATATAACTTTTGTAGTGTGTTTCAATATTTTTTTTAATTGTTGCATTCATTATATTCAATGTTTGTATTTACTGTATTCGCTATTTTATATTCAGTGTATTCAAATGTATTTGTATTAACAGTATTTTAGTTATTTCTAATACATATTTTTACTGTTGTATTCGGTATATTTCATTGGTTGTATTCATTGTATTTCTATTTGTATTCAGTATATTTTACTGTATTTTAAAATTAAATGTATTCACTATTTATATTCTGTTCTATTTTAATGTTTGTATTCAGTGTATTTCAATGTTTATATTGCATGAATACATGTGTATTCAGTTGTATTAAAGAAAATACAGATATTCGAAATACATAAATACATGCAATATATATATATATATATAAATGCAATGTGTTTGAGTGAATTTGTACAAAATACAATGTAATTGTATCATTGTATGTGATTAAATAACAAAGAAGAGAAGAAATTTCGTCGGAAATGGCATTTTCCGGCCAAGAAGAGAAGAAAGTTCGTCGGATCCGTACAACAAATTTATGATAAGGGTTCATCACATTGCTCATTTCAGTTCGAAAAATTCACTCTTTTCTGTTTCCTAACTATCTTCTACTATATTATAATGTCTCGTCGGCCATCAATACTAGGGCGTGTATCTTGAGTTGATCGAAGAGAGAGAGATTCTTCTTTCTCGTCGGTCATCAATACTAGGGCTTGAGTTGCTCGAAGAGAGAGAAGGAAAAGAGAGAGAGAAAGAAGAAAAAATCTGAGGGAAAATCTTGTGTTAATTGAAAGAAAGAGAAAAAATATAAAAAGTGTATTTCATGCCTCAATAGTAGTATATATCATAAATACCTATTTTGCTATAAAATATAAAAGATAGCTATAGAAAATAATATTTTAAAATAATTTTGGTTTATAATAAATATGTCGTATACTTTTGCTGTAGAAGGTAAAACTTTCTCTAAACAAATACTAGAAGCACATCTCGGAAGACTGTAAAAAATAATTGTCACGTTTATTCTAAATGGTATTTTGATTGTCTCTGTACTGAATTGATGAAAGGATCTTTCTACTCAGATTTTAAATTACCATTTAGAATAAGATGTAATATATCCCCAAGTTCAACTTAATTGTCTGAAGCCTTGAATAATTTCGAAGTGAACTCAAACAATGATCAATTATATAACGTCATCACCAATCCTTCTTAGATCATCAATAGTGATGCCAAAACTCTACATCAACTTACTAATGCTAAAATAAACCTAGATATACAATATTTAGCTTCTAAATCATTTGCAACAATATTATGGCGATTAAGATGAGATTATAATGGTTGAATGTCGGTGGTTTTACATGGGAAAGTGGTAAAAATTAAGGTATGAGTTCGAACGTGGAATTTTTGTATTTTCTTTCCATGAGTATCATCGGGATGAAGTGATGGTGGAGATCTTCAAGTCGTGTTTCTATTGTTAAGATGGTGATTGATTTAGAGCGATGACATATCTGCAAAATTTTGTAAAATTCAAGGACAAACATGGACCTTTAAAATAATTCAAGGGCAAATTTGAACATTTCTCTTGTACAAAATGCTCATATGTTGGAAAGCTTCCGCGGCTAGTGAAAAAAGGCAAATTTGGATCAATCTTATAATTGCATGAGTTTTGACTCCAACTATTAACGAAGACAAATTTAAACATCTTCACAACGTTCAAGGGCAAAATTCTATAAATAAAATTACGTAGAAGAGTTGATTGAGTATGTCAAAGGGCAAAATAGATGATTTGATGGAAAGAAGGGTTGTAGTTCAAGTTAGGGAGTTTAATTTTAAAACGAATTTGGGGGGATGATTTTCACCCATTTAAAATAAGGAAAAGGACCAAATACAACCCCCTTCTATTTTCGGATATTGTCTACATTTAACCTCCGTTATACTATCCGGCCAAATTTACTCTTACTATACTATCCAGCCAAGTTTATTCAGCAAACTTTTAGAAATTACTCTTTGATCTGTTAAGTAATCTGAAATCTCCTAATTTTCTTTTATTGTAATCACTTGTTATTCTTCTTGCTCCAGTATTTTCAGAAATTAGTATTGATGTGAATGTTAAAGGTACTAGACTATACAATTTCATGGATATACCAATGCACCCACTTCTCTTCTTGTGATAACAGGTTTGGAATCGATTTAAAATTTTATTTATTTTCAACCATATACACACCGTAGAGTTCAGTGGGTCTATTTATTATGTATTATATGCAGCTTATCATCATGTATGTACATGTATATTCGAATATATTTTGTTATTGTCTAGTTAGTATAGAATTCGATCTAACTTATGAGTGCACAATGTGTAGGCATTTGATTCACGCAAAGTTGAATTGACAATGTAAAGTCTTCAAGGAACTTTCACTTCTATCATTAATACTTTCAAAGTCTCCATACCTTTGGTGCAAGGAATTCATTAAAGTTGGGAAGTTGTAAATACTTTTAGAATTTAGACAAACTACCTAATTAGATTCTTCAATTTACTATTACTAACCGTTTTATTATTTTAATATTTCTTTCTCTTATTTTTTTTTTCCAATTAAGAAAGCAGGTAAATGCTAATTATTTTAAAAATAGTGGATGAAGAAGAATAAGTGACTTAATTAAAATGATTTGGAAGATTTTGGGTCACCTGACGGATTGTGGGGTAATTTTTAAAAGTTTGCTGATGGTAGGGGTAAATTTGGCCAGATAGTATAATGGTAGGGAATAAATTTGGCGGGATAGTATAATGGAGGTTAAATATACACATTATCCGAAAGTAGAGAGGTATATTTGGCCTTTTCCTTTTAAAATATAGGTAATTTTGCAACAGGCATTTAAATTTTAATCCATATTGAATTCTTAATTAAATGGGTTAGAAAGTGTCACTTATTTACAAACAAATGAAAGTGCAACTTCGAGCAAACAAAAATTGTAGATGATGAAGAGCCTAGCCTTGATATCTCAACATGGATAAATGGTATAACTGCTGTATTTGAGTTACTTCACATTCAAAATATACGATACCTAAATAGATATCCTTTTAATTTCTTTTTTACTTTGTTTGAGTTGCGACTCACATTTCAATCCAAATCTATGTTATTACTATAGAGTAATACTTTAATCTAGGTTATTGATCCGCGAATAAGTTTTTGTATTATTAATCTTATACATTAGCCCTTATCCAAATGCATCTACATTAAATGTATTCTAATTGCCTCGGCTTTTATATCATCCAAGCTTTTGTATTAAAAGGAATAACGCTTCAAGTTTAAATACTCAGCAATCCATGAACTCTGTTATTGAAATCAGAGGTAGAATCAAGGGCAAGTCACATCTTTGGCCGGTCTGCCAAAAATAATTACATCAACTAGCAAAATATATAAAAAATATATACTGATTATGTATAAAATATATATATTCTTTAATATACAAAAAAATATACATTTTACCGGCTATTATTTTTGAAAGGGCTATACAATACAATGTAGTTTTCCCTAGAATTAGAATATCAACTTTGTAACTTTGATCTGTTACCACATACGAGCTCAAGTCCACAATCTGTCTGATCGATTGCAATTTTTTTTGCCGAAGGACAACCATAAACCTCATTTAAAATGCACTCTTTTGTACGTTGGCATTAAATCACATACGTAGCATTTTAGATATTCAAATTCCAATAGACAGACAAAACTGAACTACAATTGCCATGTAAGTTTTCGAGTAATTCGGATGAAATTCAATTGTTTACAACACCAACTCCTATTTTGGGCTTCAACACAGATTATAAATCTGCTGCACTTCTCCAGAAGAAGAACAAAGATGATTTTCAGAGAGCAAACTAGTATAGGTATCAATGCATTGAATCATCCTAAAACATCCTAAACAGCACATTGCAAAATTCTGGGTGTAATGAAATAGGAAAGGGAAGCTGTATTATCATCAGGCAATTCGGCCTTCCAATACCACTTCATAAACCAGGCAATGGGTACTGGCTCGTGAAAGCTTCGACCCTTCTTTGTAAGTCCAACACCCTATCAATCAAATTAAAATCTGGGGCAGTAACAAACTTCAAGAAATCTTGGAGTTTGGTACTAGAGACAGACTTCTTGGCTTCAAGAGTAATTTGAACGCCCTCGTGAATGAAATCTGCAACTGCTACAAATTCCTTCTCTGTAAAACCTCGAGTGGTCATGGCCGGTGAGCCTATGCGGATGCCACCAGGTACTAGTGCACTTTTATCACCTATAGTTTTCGATTTGACAGTGTAAATACAAAAGGAACTTCAAAATATGACAATTAACTGCATAAGCTACACTCACCAGGTACTGAATTCTTATTGAGAGTGATTGATGCCATGTCAAGTATTTTCTCCACTCTAGCACCATCAATTCCCTAATTGAAATATGAACTCTGTTAATCTATGCAAGCTTACAGCCAGCAATGCAGAAAGACTAATACTAACCATAATTTTTCTGAAAATTTACTTTAACCAAAACTAGTATATAGATTGCAATTGATGTTAGTAATATAATCTGATAGTTTCTTAATTACTATCAAAATATAAATCTATCCCACGCAATAATTGAGTATTTATACAAAGGAAAATGGAAAAGAAAGGTATAACCCGGAAAACTCACTAGAGGCCTCAAATCGACAAGAACCAAATGATTGTCACTCCCTCCTGAGACCAGCTTGTAGCCTAATTCCATTAACCGGCTTGCAAGAGCTCTACAGTTAGAGACCACCTACAAGATAAATAAATAATAAATGGAGTGACATTTTCAGTACAGATGGAGACGGTGTTGGGTAAAGAAGCCAAAAATTCTTACCTGGTTCTGATAAGCCTTAAATTCAGGTGATTTGGCATGTTTCAAACAAACGGCTAGACCTCCAATTGTGTGATTATGGGGTCCACCCTGAAGAGAAACAATCATTGCCAGCTCAATTCGGAGAATCCAAACAATATAATATAGAGTCCAAAAGGAAAAGTTGTTCTTAGCTTTGGTAAGGTATTAACACTCATGGCCATATTCCAAAAAGGAAAAACAGAAGGATGGATAATCAAAAGAAAAATGAACTTACCTGCAAACCAGGAAAAACAGCATTATTTATAGCAGATTCCAGATCCACACCCAGAACTGGATCTTTTTTGAAGAAGATCATTCCACCTCTAGGACCTCTAAGAGACTGAACAGACAAGTCCAAGTTAGGCCATAGTGACTCAGATATTAGCACACAAGAAACCTTGTCTGTAACTACTAAAATATTGGAGTTTAAAGATGGAGTTAGTAGTCTTCCCGAAAATTTCAATCTATAAGTTAATTTATACTGCATGATGCAGCACACATTTCTCAAACACAACATGACTTAACATCTTTCATTTTCCTACGTGTGCAGACCGATCTAGTTCACTGTACAATTTGGATTTTGATCATTTATTTGCAAGAAGAAACACTACAGTTCCACCAATAATTAGAACATCTCCATACATGGACTTCCGCACACAGTTTGTAAGCTGTAACACTCAAAGAGCACGCTTGTCCGGAGGGCCTAATTCTCCGCCTTATGTATAACTTTAAAACCAGGCTAATCTCATATATCTTACTTTAAAGAATTCTTTCTATTGTTATATCTTACTTTGAAAAATTGAAAAGAGAATAACCAGACTTGACACATTTTTGGAAATCTAACAGCAGAAGTGCATTGGAGAGAGAAAGAGAGAGAAGCTAAATGAAAATATAATTGGTATGACTATTTAACATTTATTTTAAGGAGCAGGGAAGGGAGGGATGTGCTGAGCACAAAACTATTAGCTCGGCAAGGAATAACAGTACCTTGTGAGTAGTAGTAGTGACAATGTCACAGTATTCAAATGGATTAGCAAGTACAGAGGCAGCAACAAGCCCACTGATATGAGCCATATCCATCATTAGGAAAGCTCCGACAGCATCTGCTATCTTTCAAGACATAAGAAGCTTAATATTAGATGCCAAATACAAAGAGAACAAGATGATGTTATGAATATAACAAATTTAATTATTACAGATACCTTTCTCAGACGAGGATAATCAAAATCACGTGGATATGCACTAGCACCAGCAATAATAAGTTTTGGTCGAAAAAGATTCGCTGTTTTCTCAAGCATTTCATAATCGAGAATGCCTGTTTAGAGTTAAGACAAACTTCCCATCAGCTAATAATTCTAGTTAACAGTCCAAATCCAATATGGTAAAGTAGCACACTTTTACCTGTAGATTCATCAAGTCGATAAGGCATGGACTCAAAGTAAATAGAGGTGGCTGAAACTCGTCGTTTAGGAGTCATAAATCCATGGGACAAGTGGCCACCATGAGGTAAGTCCAATCCCTGAGGTACAATCAGACAATACAAATGTCAGTCAATGCAGCAACTAAAAATTAGCAATAATAAAAACTGCTTACTAGTTAAAACTTACCATAATCCGGTCGTGTGGATTAAGAACCGCTGTGTAAACTGCGAAATTTGCTGGTGAACCAGATAATGGTTGAACGTTTACACCCCATTGCTTTCCATCTAAACTAAAGGCAGCCAATGCCCTTTCTTGACAGAGAGTTTCCAACTCATCAATGTATTCATTCCCACCATAATATCTGACACAAATTAAGAACTACAAATTTGTCATTAAACAAGCTACATAAAAGAAGACAAGTTTTCTATAAGGAAGAAATGTATGATTAATATCAGGTTCACCTTTTGCCTGGAAGCCCTTCAGAATATTTGTTTGTAAGGCAAGAACCAACTGCTTCCATCACTGCCCGAGATGTGAAATTCTCAGATGCAATAAGTTCTAAGCTCCTAAATTGACGTTTCTTCTCTTTGTCAATTATAGCACGAACATCAGGATCAGCTTCACTCACTCCATAGTCTTCAAAGCTGCTTTCAGCACCTAAAAAATGCAGTTGACAACCATGAGTAAATGAAGAAAGTCTAAGAAAGTAATTGTCATCATGCAAATTGTGAGGGATATCTAAGCACCAGAAATGGCTTAGTCCCTATTAGTTTTTGCATTCCTTGCAAAGAAAAGAAAAGGCAAATTAAAATGCTCAATGAAAATTTCTTCTGACACCAATCATAAAACAAGATTGAAAACCTCTTCATATGTCGTTTGTAAACAAGAAAAAGACACTTCCAAGTCCTAACCCAAGTAAATTGGAAAGTCATCAGTCACTGCAATTTCAGAAGCCTACAGAGAAAATTCAGGCCCTACAGATACCACATTCCAGCTTTATGTGATCTAACAAGTTCATTGCACAAGGCAATTGGTGTACAAAATTGCACTTAAGAGTCTACATTTTTTATTATAAATAAAAAAAGAGCCTACATTTATAACTCGTCAAATGAACAAAATTTCATATCAGCAGTCAGGGGTGGATGTAGCACTCGGGCAACGGGTTATCTGAACCTAGTAATTTTGATGATGTAGATAAAGTTATATGGAAGAATTCATTAATATTGCAATAAATAGCAAGTCTAAACCCATAATTTTTAAGAATATAATGGGTTCAATGCTAAAAAAATTAAAGATTGAACCTATAAATATTAAATCCTAAATTCACCTCTGTCGGGAGTATCAAATAATATTTCATGTGATCAACACACTCCGCCCGCCCGCCCACCCCAAAAAAAAGGGTAATAACAAGATGCCAAATACTACAAATTTAGCAATAACTCCACAAGTCCAGAAACGTCATAGCCTATGATATAACCAAATTACATTAATTAATTTGATTTAGCACATAATTAAAACCTATTGACAAGTAACTTCTGAAGAACATGTCTCCTAGACACTTCACAAAAACACATATAAATGGTCCATCAAACCCCATTCGAATAACAAATATGCATGAAAGTGAATCAGCAAACCATCCCCCATAAAAAGATTAAATTTTTATGCATAAAAGACAACCAAAATACTTGTAAAGAAAATTTCTTATATGCATATACTATGTGTAGAACAAAACCAACAAAAATTTCAAGATTACCTACAGAAACAGAAGAAGTAGGGC
This sequence comes from Nicotiana tomentosiformis, assembly GCF_000390325.3. Taxonomy (NCBI): domain Eukaryota; kingdom Viridiplantae; phylum Streptophyta; class Magnoliopsida; order Solanales; family Solanaceae; genus Nicotiana; species Nicotiana tomentosiformis. Next base: position 94,795,950 of record NC_090819.1, on the reverse strand, counting down.
TTCCTGTTAACAAGCTCCCTTCAATTGGAGATGCTCTGCAGGGCTTTACAGAGCATAATTTAAGCCGACTCAAATTTACATTAATACCACCAGTAGCCCCTTTTGAAGGAAAAGCTGAACTTTTAACCCAAACAGGCTGCTGAACAGAACCCATGATTGCAGCTCCGCAACAAGCTTCCATGTTACAATTAACCAGCAAAACCCCTTCACTTCAAAAAGCTCAAAAATTCAGTTATTACGCAAATAGAAAAAAGAGAGTTTAACTTAGAAACAGTGGGATTAAATGAAAAGGATTAGATGAAATGTAAATGGTTTAACCTTATTGAGACTCTGTTCTGTTTTCAGCTTTGGGGTTTTTCGTACAGGGAATATATATGAAGGAATACGAGGGAAAGAAAAAAGAACCCTAGCTTGGAAATTTGCGCGCCGCTCATGCACTGGTCCTTTCCTAAATAAAGTCACCACTAATATTATATCCCTTGCAAGGGAGTGGAATAATATTCTTTTTCTGAAAAATAAAAACTTCACTAATATTGATTAATACTAATAATTATTATAAATATGTCTCAATTTTATGTAATACTTCATAAGTTTCATTTTATAGATGATGTTTGATACTTTTTGATTTAACGCAAAGCTTTAGATAGTATTCAATTATATATACTTAGTTATAGTGAAAAAATATATATTAAAGTAATGGTTGAAATTAGAACACACATGACATCAAAGCTATATTATGAATAATGTAATGAATTTAGATTTTTGAATGTCTAGTTGTATAGAAATAGAATTATGTCACCTTTTGGAACATCCAAAATGAATAAAGTGTCGTATAAAGGGAGTAGCCTTTTTTTTGTGAAGAAAAACTACTAATAGCAATTAGTTTAAATTAGTTATCATAAAGTATAAAGTTACTTTAATATATTGCAGATTTTCATTTCAATCATCTTTAATTCATTACTTCCTCAAATTATGTTTGAAAACCATTTGATTGCAATTATATTAAAAATAAACAAAGAAAAACTTTTGATGTATAAAGTTTATATTTGTAGAATATATACGTACCCTCCTAGTAGATCACTCAATTCCATGTCAGCGCCTGAAAAATTCTCTCATTATTAAAGGGAAAAAGTATGAACTTAGACATTCTTAAATATATATACTATAAAGGGCCAAATATACTCATGTACTTTCGAAAATGATTTAAAAAAATCTCTTGTTACACTATTGGACTATATATACTCATGTTGTCATACTTTGGAACAAATATACTCTTATTTTGGATGGAACGTCACGTGGCAGCACCAGATTAAAACAAACCATTTTATTTTTTACCCGATCCGTTTGAAAATCTACCACCCGACCCACCCATTTTCACCCCACTTAAAATTACAATCTTACGTAAATAAGAACCCCATTTTACCTTACCCCTCTCTTGAAACACAAAGAAGCGAAAAATTAGGGTTCATCATATTTCAATTTTTGAGTTCTTTCAATTCGTTTATGTGAATCTTAAATTTTTATGGTAACTGGTCCTTTTCTAGTTCTTTATTCTAGAGTTGTTATATTTTTTATTCCTTGTTACCACTCTAGAATAAAGAACTAGAAAAGGACTAGTTACCATAAAAATTTAAGATTCACATGAACGAATTGAAAGAACCCAGAAATTAAAATATGATAAACCCTAATTTTTCGCTTCTTTGTGTTTCAAGAGAGGGGTAAGGTAAAATGGGGTTCTTATTTATGTAAGATTATATTTTTAAGTGGGGTGAAAATGGGTGGGTCGGGTGGTGAGTTTTCAAACGGATCGGGTAAAAAGAAAATGACTTGTTTTAATCTGGTGCTGCCATGTGGCACTTCGTCCAAAATAAGGATATATTTGTTCTAAAGTATGACAGTAAGGGTATATATAGCCCAATAGTATAACGAATGTTATTGTTAAATTATTTTCGAAAGTACAAGGGTATATTTGACCTTTACCGATATATAAATGTGCCAATAATTTTTAAATAGACAGAAAAAAAACGTCTGTTTTTTGCGATCAGCTTTTAGTTCTTTTACCCGAGCGTGGGTAACTTTTTCTTTTTTCACTTTTTGCATCAGGGGAGGAACAAAATCCATCTTTGTTCGCAAATACTCTTCAACAATCTAATAAGAATTTACACGAGATTTCTTTTTTAGTTTTTTTTTCTCTGTCCCACTCCTGAGTAACATCATAAATATAAATAATGGTGTAGCCAGAAATTTTACACAGAGTGTTCAACCTTTGGATAAGTAAATTTTTTTTTATGAATAGTGCACATAATAAAATACACAATTTTTAGCTAAATCATAAAAACACGTTAACCGAATTATCTATTGTATAAATCAAAATCAATATAAAGGAATCAACAAAAAAATATTACTACTGGAAGCACAATTTAAATATACTATTACAATTATACTCGACGAGGTCTCATCTCTTAAAATATTTTTATAACAACCTCATTAGAAATAGTACGAAATACTTTTTTTCTACATAAGGCACTATGCAACCATCTAAATATTCATCATCCATTCAATTCCGCAAGTCATTCTTGATAAATTTCATTGCAGAAAAAGCTCTTTCAATGGTTGCAGTGGCAATTGGCAGAAGCAAAGCAAGTTTCACTAAGCAAAATACAAGAGGATAAGTAATATTCTTCTTTGTCTCAACTAGTTTTTTTGAAAGTTCACCAAGTCCACATAAATTGGAGAATCTTTGATCAATATCACGTACATCAATAATATAATTAGCAAGTTGATTCTCAAGGACACCCAAATTAAATTCATCAAAGTCATCAGGATATAATTTAGCCATTTTCACTATCTTCCTAATGTCAAAACTAGAAAATGAATCAACTGGGTTCAGGCAAGCTACTCTATGAAACAAATCACTTGTCACCTCATTGAAACGGTCGTTAAGTTCTTGAAGTTGTGTAAGGCCCCGTAAAAATATTTCCTAAAAACCGGGGTTCCGTGATGCCAGGGTAGGTGTAGAGGTCAATAATAGTAGCGCGGTTCGGACTTTTTTGATTGAACAGTGTGCTGGGGAGTTTAAGGGAATTATTTTGCAGAAATAGGCAATTCTGATGCCCATTATGCGACCGCATAATCATTCTGCGGACCGCAGAATGGCCGCAGAGTGAAGTAGCTACTTGAGCCATTTTTTATGTCAATTTCGCGGTCAATTATGCGACCGCATAACCATTTCGCGGTCCGCACTTTGATCCCATAATCAACCTTGAAAATTTTTGCGGAGGGAAGTTCTGTAGCGCATTATGCGACCACATAATAGGTCTACGGGCCGCATAACTATCGCTGACCCATGCAGATTTTTCCAGTTTTTGGCACCAAATTATGCGGCCAATATGCGGACCGCATATCCATTATGCGGTCGCATATGCGACCACATACCCTGTTGCGGAGCTTCATTTTTGGATTTTTATAATCTGACCCTACTTCGTTAATTAAACGTTTTGTCTTATTTTTTTTAGCTAAAATCTGACATTTTGAGGGTGTGAGATTGCCCTAGAGTGAGAGAGTGATCCTCAACAAATTGTCCTTCAATTCGTGCTCGAATCTTTGAAGATTAGCAAGAAAAACGCACTAGGTCTTTATCCTAAAAGTAAGATTCTACACCCTAACCCTCAATTTCGAATTTTATCTAGAATTGAGTAATTAGTAAGATAAATTTTGGGCATGGGAGTTGTTCATCTTGCATGCATGTGTTATCAAAGGGTGTAAAAAGGTTGTGAGCTAGAAATGGTAGAGAATGGGTTGAGAAATGATGGAATCTTTCATAAAAGGGCCTTAAAAATCTTAATGCTCACTTAGTGCTTGATAATATGCTCAAATGAGTTAGAATCATGATCATCTTCCTAATTTTGGTTCAACTTGTTATATTTCTAAAATACATTGAAGTTGCTAAGAATTCCGGAATATTTTAAAAGTTTAAGAAAGCTCAATAGAGGTATGTTGGCTAAACCTCCTTCTTCTTAGAATCGCATCCCATTGTGTTCATGTAATTGTTGTAAGTCCCAAATTGATCAATATAGAATTGGCTATTCCTAATGTGTTTGTGTTGAAGGATGTATGTTCAATATTTATTCCAAATGCTTCATCATGTCATTTTGCCGTTTGAGGATGTGTTCAAAATGTAGAATATGTATTAGTAATGTTAAGACTTCATGTCAAGATCGAATAAAGGTTATTATGCCAAATTGTATGAAAAGACTTTACGTGCCTAAGATTCCCAAATTGCTTATATGTGAATGTAATGTCTTGAATGGGAAACCTTATTGTTGTTGATAGTGATAATAATGATGTTTGAATGTGGAAAGGGGAAACTTGAATTATGAAATATGGCCAAGTGCCAAGAATGATCTTCTGATTGAGACCACTCGTGCCAATGAATTGAAAAGATGTGAAAGAAGTGTGAAGTAAGATGATTTATTGAAAAGGTAATGTCTCGGGTGGGACGGCCTAACCGATCGGGTCGTGATTGGACGCCATGCCGCACACATGGTGGTGACTATGCTGTAAATGATAATTGAAATTGTGGTTATGGTTGATGCCTCAAATGAGATGACCTAGCCGATCGGGTCGTGATCGGACTCCGTGTAAGAATACGGTGGTATTGTAACTTATGGTATATCGGTTGTAAAGATCACCCAACCTAATAACATGTAAATTGACTTAAGAACTTATGTGACCCTTACTTGATGTTTTAGTATTGTTTGAAGTTCTTATTGAACTCATGACTGTTTCTCCCTTGGATTATTATTCAATCTATTGAGATGGTGTTTAGTTTTACATACTAGTACTATTCGACAGTACTAACGTCCCTTTTGCTGGGGGCGCTTGTGATGACCCAAAAGGTCATCTTATATTTTAGAACTCTAATTTGCGCTCTTAAGCCTTAAAAATCTCATTTTACCCTCCTCGATTTACGTGTGCAGTCCGGACAGGTTTTCGGAAAGCTTTTATGTTGAAAACTAATGAAAATAAGAATTCTTGCCTTAAAAGTTAATTTCAGTTGACTTCGGTCAATATTTTTTAGTAAACGGGCCCGGATCCATATTTTGACGGTCCCGGTAGGTCCGTATCGAATTATGGGACCTGTGCGTATGCTCGGAATCGAATTCGGAGGTCCCTAACTCAAGTTATGAATTTTTGATGAAAATTAAAAGTCTAAAAATTAATTATTTTTAAGAATTGATTGATGTTTGGCATTGTTAGTACCGGGTCCGTATTTTGATTTCGGAGCCCGGTACGGGTTCATTATGGCATTTAAGAGTTGTCTGTGAAATTTGGTGTGAAATAAAGTTAATTTGACGTGATTCGAACGTCCAGTTGAGAAAATAGAAATTTTAAAGTGTTCTTGAGATTTTCATTTGATTTGGTACTAAATTCATAGTTCTAGGTGTTATTTTAGCGATTTGATCGTGCGAGCAAGTTCGTATGATATTTTTAGACTTGCGTGCATGTTTGGTTTGGAGCCCCGAGGGTTCGAGCGAGTTTTGGATAGGTTACAGAGTGATTTGGACTTAGAAAAATAGTTGGTGTGCGTCAGTTGTGTTGCAGGCCTCAGACCTCGCAAATGCGAGGTCAGGGTTGGCATTTGCGATCACTGATGAGGTCGCATTTGCGAACTACTCATCGCAAATATAAAGAGAAGCCGGTCCAGCCTGTGTTTGCAATTGCAAACTTTTCTTCGCATTTGCGAAGGGAGTCTAGGAAGGGTATGGATCGCAAATGCGATCTTTTGTCCGCATTTGCGAGGTCAGTAATCGCAATTGTGACACTTTTCTCGCATTAGAAAATCTAAATTTATGCAATGTAATTGATTCCTTTAGCTAAATTTGATATTATTGAGTCATTTTTGAATAGATACGAGTGGTTTGGAGGTTAATTCCAAAGAAAATGCTGTAATTGAGAATTAAGTGGCCTTCGGAGCAAGGTAAGTGTTGTGTCTAACCCTGACTTGAGGGAATTAGGAACCTTAGATTACTTGCTAAGTGAAATTCATGTGAGCGGCGTATATGTGAGGTGACGAGTACTTATGTGCCGCTAATGTACCAGTTTTCCATGTTTCTCAGTTTTTCTTATGTTGTCTCAACCCTATGCCTAATTGCGATGTGTTATACTAGTATTGTTCAATTTATCGTTCTCATCATGTTTACGGATTTTCTGGTGATAATTGAGTTTTTATTTCAAGTTGAGATTGATGTTATGGAACCAAATGTTGAGGTAAGGTTTGTACTTGCTATTCTATCTCCCTATTGATATTTATGCATTGCATTATAGTAAGGGAGAGTGTTAATGCACGAAGGGTGATGCCGTGCCATATTGTGAGTGTTAATGCACGAAGGGTGATGCCGTGCCATATTGTGAGTGTTAATGCACGAAGGGTGATGCCGTGCCATATTATAAGTGTTAATGCACGAAGGGTGATGTCGTGCCATGATATGAGAGTTAATGCACGAAGGGTGATGCCGTGCCGTTTCTATTGATTTTTATGATGAGATTGAGAGTAAAAGCACGAAGGGTGATGTCGTGCATTTTTTCCTTATTGTATTCACTATTCATATTGATTCATGGTATATTGACTGCTCCAGTGATCATTCTGTTGTAGTTTTTTATCTTGTATTCCCCTCACTATGTTTCCCTCCCGACATTTTCTGTTTAGTTCTTCATTTCTATTATTTTTATATACACTATTAAATTGTACAGGTTAATTTGTAGGTGTCTTGCCTTAGCCTCGTCACTACTTCGTCGAGGTTAGGCTCGACACTTACCAGTACATGAGGTCGGTTGTACTGATACTGCACTCTGCACTTTCTGTGCAGATTTTGATACCGCTCGGGTTGATCGAGATTCTGCTATTGGTTCGCTGTCCGGAGACTCAAGGTAGATCTGTCGACGTTCACAGACCTTGAAGTCTCCGCCTATCTTTTCTGTTCTACTGTTTCTTTTATTCAGACAATTGTATTTCTTTCTGACTATTACTTGTAGCAAATTCTTGAATGCTCGTGAATTGCGACTCCAGATCCGGGTGGTAGTAGTTAATGCAGATTTATGATATTTCGCAATTATTATATTTCATCTTAGTTAATTATTATTAATTACTCAATAGAAATAAGGAATTGGTAAATGATTCTCTAACGTTGGTTGGCCTAGCAAGTGAAATGTTAGGCGCCATCACTGTCCCGTCGGTGGGAAATTTCGGGTCGTGACAGTTGGCATCAAAGCACTAGGTTGCCTAGGTCTCACGATTCACGAGCAAGCTTAGTAGAGTCTGTAGGATCGGTACGGAGACGTCTGTGCTTATCTTCTAGAGGCTATGAAGTTTAGGAACAAGTTTAACTTCTTTTCTTCTCTATCGTGCGATGTTGCTTCCTCAATACTGATTGAACTCTTCTACTCTTATTCTCTCGCAGATGGCGAGAACACATACCGCTTCCTCAACTGAGCAGCAGCCAGAGCCTCCAGTGACTGCTCCTACACGGGGCAGAGGTCGAGGCCGAGGTCGTACCAGAGGCCGAGGCAGGGGCAGGGCTCAGTCTAGGGCTCGAGCAGCAGCCCCAGCAGTGGAGCTTCAGATAGAGCTCGACGAGGAGGTTCCAGCCCAGACTGTTCCTGCCGGACCAGCTCATGTTCCGGAGGGGGTCATTGCTACCCCAGTACTTCAGGACGCTTTGGTCCGTTTGGTGGGCCTTATGGAGAGTGTGGCCCAAACTGGCGCATTTCCCATGGCACCAGCAGTCTCTCAGGCTGGAGGAGGAGCCCAGACTCCTACCACTCTCGCTCCAGAGCAGATAGCTCCCCAGTATCAGGCTCCAGCAGCTCAGCCAGTCGGATTAGTTCAGCCGGTTATTGCGGCATAGGTCGGAGATGGACCAGCTATGTCTTCTGAGGCTTTATGGAGATTGGACAGGTTTACCAAGCTCTTTCATGTTCACTTTAGTGGTGCTCCTTCAGAGGACCCCTGGGAATATCTTGACAGCTGTCACGAGGTTTTACGGAACATGGGTATAGTGGAGACCAATAGGGTCAATTTTGATGCATTTCAGATGACTGGTTCCGCCAAGAAATGGTGGAGAGATTACTTGTTGACCAGACCAGTTGGGTCGCCTGTTCTTACTTGGGACCAGTTCTCTCAGCTCTTCATAGAGAAGTTTCTGCCTATCACATTGAGAGAGGAGCGTCACCGTCAGTTTGACCATCTCCAGCAGGGCAGTATGACTGTTACTCAGTATGAGACTCGTTTTGTGGATTTGGCCCGTCATGCCATTCTTCTGCTTCCCACCGAGAGAGAGAGGGTAAGGAGGTTTATTGATGGACTTGCTCAACCTATCAGATTGCAGATGGCTAAGGAGACTGGGACTGAGATTTCTTTTCAGGCGGCTGCTAATGTCGCCAGACGGGTCGAAATGGATCTTACTCAGGGAGGTCAGGGGTCTGACAAAAGGTCTCATTATTCCGGTGAGTTCAACGGTGCCTCATCTAGAGGCAGGAGTACTTTTGGTAGAGGCCATCCTCCCAGGCTGTTTCATTCAGCGCTCCAGGCATCCCACGGTGCCTCAAGTGGTCGTGGCCCTCATATGCATTATTCCGACCAGCTAGCCTACAGTGCACCACCAGCTCCTATTAGTGCAACTCCACTCCAGAGTTATCAGGGTGGTTATTCAGGTCGACAGGGTCAGTTTCAGGGTCAGCAGTCACAACAGTCGAGGTTATGTTATACTTGTGGTGATCCGAGGCATATTGCTAGATTTTGCCCTCGGGCAACAGGTAGCTCACAGCATCAGAGTTCTCGTGCCATGGTTCCGGCACCAGTTGCTGCACCACCTTCTCAGCCAACCAGAGGTAGGGGTCAGCCAGCCAGAGGTAGGGGCCAGACAGTTAGAGGTGGAGATCAGGCCGTTAGAGGTGGAGACCAGCCAGCTAGAGGCCGTCCCAGGAACGTAGTTCAGGGCGGTGGGGCCCAGCCCCGGTGTTATGCTTTCCCAGCCAGGCCTGAGGCTGAGTCATCTGACGCTGTTATCACAGGTACTGTTTCAGTTTGTAGTAGAGATGCTTCAGCTCTATTTGATCCGGGATCTACTTACTCCTATATGTCTTCCTATTTTGCTTCCTATTTGGTTGTGCCCCGCGATTCTTTGAGTGCTTCTGTGTATATGTCCACACCAGTGGGAGATGTTATTATTGTAGATCGTGTTTATCGTTCGTGTGTGGTCACCATTGGGAGTCTTGAGACTCGTGTAGATCTTCTACTTCTTGACATGGTTGATTTTGATGTCATACTGGGTATGGATTGGTTATCACCTTATCATGCTATATTAGATTGTCATGCCAAGACGGTGACCTTAGCCTTGCAGGGGTTGCCTCGATTAGAGTGGAGAGGGAATCTTGGCTATTTTGCCAGCAGGGTTATCTCTTATGTGAAGGCTCAGCATATGGTCGAGAAGGGGTGTCTAGCTTATTTGGCTTATGTCCGCGATTCTAGTGCGGAGGTTCCTTCCATAGATTCGGTGCCGGTTGTTCGTGAGTTTCCAAAGATGTTTCCTGCAGACCTGCCGGGGATTCCACCTGACAGGGATATTAATTTCTGCATTGATTTGGCTCCGGACACTCAACCTATTTCCATTCCACCATATCGCATGGCCCCGCCAGAGTTGAAAGAATTGAAGGAGCAGTTGCAAGATTTGCTTGATAGGGGCTTATTAGACCTAGTGTCTCGCCCTAGGGTGCACCGGTGTTGTTTGTGAAGAAGGAAGATGGATCGATGAGGATGTGTATAGATTATCGACAGTTGAACAAAGTCACCATCAAGAACAAATATCCATTGTCGAGGATTGATGATTTATTTGATCAGCTTCAGGGTGCCAAAGTGTTTTCAAAGATTGATTTGAGATCTGGCTACCATCAGTTGAGGATTAGGGCATCCGATGTTCCTAAGACAGTTTTTCGGACTCGGTATGGGCATTATGAGTTTCTAGTGATGTCATTTGGGCTGACAAATGCCCCAGCAACATTCATGGATTTGATGAACCGGGTGTTTAAACCCTACTTGGATTCCTTTGTGGTTGTGTTTATTGATGATATCTTGATCTACTCCCGTAGTCGAGATGAGCATGAGCAGTACCTTCGGATCATTCTTCAGACTCTGAAAGACAGCCAGTTATATGCTAAGTTCTCAAAATACGAGTTTTGGTTGAGTTCATTTGCTTTCTTGGGTCACGTTGTATCAGCAGAGGGTATTCAGGTGGATCCTAAGAAGATTAAGGCAGTCCAGAACTGGCCTAGACCCACATCAGCTACAGAGATCCGTAGTTTCCTGGGTTTGGCAGGCTATTACCGTCGATTTGTGGAGGGGCTTTCATCCATAGCAACCCCGTTGACCAGATTGACCCAGAAGGTTGCCCCGTTCAAGTGATCAGACGAGTGTGAAGCGAGCTTTCAGAAGCTCAAGACAGCTTTGACTACGGCACCGGTATTGGTGTTACCCACAGGTTCAGGATCTTATACAGTATATTATGACGCATCTCGTATTGGTCTGGGTGCGGTATTGATGCAGGGTGGCAAGGTTATTGCATATGCTTCACGACAGTTGAAGGTTCACAAGAAGAATTACCATGTTCATGATCTAGAGCTGGCATCCATTGTTCACGCGTTGAAGATTTGGAGGCACTATCTATACATCGTGCCATGTGAGGTATTCACTGATCATCGGAGCTTGCAGTATTTGTTCAAGCAGAAGGAACTCAATTTGAAGCAGAGGAGGTGGCTGGAGCTATTGAAAGACTATGATATCACCATATTTTATCATCCCGGGAAGGCCAATGTGGTGGCCTATGCTTTGAGTATAACGTTAGTCAATATGGGTAGCTTTATATATATTCCATTTGGTGAGAGACCGCTTGCATTGGATGTTCAGGCCTTGGCCAACCAGTTCGTGAGGTTAGGTGTTTCTGAGCCCAGCCGTGTTCTAGCTTGTACAGTTGCTCGGTTTTCTTTATTTGAGCGCAATCAGAGATCGGCAGGATGACGATCCTCATTTACTTATCCTTAGAGACACAGTGCGGCACGGTGGTGCCAAGCAGGTTACTGTTGGAGATGATAGAGTTTTGAGGATGCATGGTCGTATTTGTGTGCCTAATGTGGATGGACTTCGTGAGTTGATCCTTGAGGAGTCCCACAGTTCCCGGTATTCTATTCATCCGGGCGCCGCCAAGATGTATCAAGACTTGAGGCAACATTATTGGTGGAGGCGAATAAAGAAGGACATAGTTGCCTATGTATCTCGGTGCCTAAATTGCCAGCAGGTAAAGTGTGAGCATCAGAGACCTGGTGGTTTACTTCAGAGGTTAGATATCCCTGAGTGGAAGTGGGAACGTATCACTATGGACTTTGTTGTTGGACTCCCACAGACTCAGAGGAAGTTCAATGCAGTTTGGGTCATTGTGGACAGGCTGACTAAGTCAGCACATTTCATTCTTGTGGCAGTTACCTATTCCTCGGAGCGGTTGCCAGAGATTTATATTCGTGAGATCGTCCGTCTTCACGGTGTGCCGTGTCTCTCATTTCTGATCGAGGTACGCAGTTTACCTCGTACTTTTGGAGGGTAGTTCAGCGTGAGTTAGGTACGCGGGTTGAGTTGAGCACAGCATTTCATCCTCAGACGGACGGACAGTCCGAGCGTATTATTCAGATCTTAGAGGATATGCTCAGCGCCTGTGTTATTGACTTTGGAGGTTCTTGGGATCAGTTTTTGCCGTTAGCAGAGTTTTCCTACAATAACAGCTACCAATTGAGCATTCAGATGGCTCCCTATGAGGCATTATATGGTAGGCGGTGTTGGTCGCCAGTTGGGTAGTTCAAGATGGGAGAGGCTCGGTTGTTGGGCACAGACTTAGTACATGATGCCTTGGATAAGGTCAAGATTATTTAGGATCGACTTTGCACACCTCAGTCCAGGCAGAAGAGTTATGCCGATCGTAGAGTTTGTGATGTTGCATTCATCGTCGGAGAGAGAGTGTTACTTCGGGTATCACCCATGAAGGGTGTAATGAGGTTCGAAAAGAAGGGCAAGTTGAGCCCTAGGTATATCAGACCTTTTGAGATTCTGGAGAGAGTGGGAGAGATGGCTTACAGGCTTGTGTTACCACCTAGTTTAGCAGTTGTTCATCCGGTATTCCATGTGTCCATGCTTCGAAAGTATCACGGCGATACGTCCCACGTGTTAGATTTCAGCTCTGTCCAGTTAGACAAGGATTTGACTTACGAGGAGGAGCCGGTGGCAATTCTAGCCCGACAAGTTCGCCAGTTGAGATCAAAGAGTTACCCTTCAGTTCAAGTGCAGTGGAGAGGTCAGCCTATTGAGGCAACTACTTGGGAGTCCGAGTCTGATATGCAGAGTAGATATCCCCACCTTTTCACCAGCCCAGGTACTTTTCTATGTCCGTTCGAGGACGAACGATTGTTTTAGAGGTAGAGATTGTGATGACCCAAAAGGTCATCTTATGTTTTAGAACTCGAATCTGCGCTCTTAAGCCTTAAAAATCTCATTTTTACCTTCCACAATTTGCGTGCGCAATCCCGGCAGGTTTGCGAAAAGCTTTTATGTTAAAAACTAATGAAAATAAGAATTTTTGCCTTAAAAGTTGATTTTAGTTGACATCGGTCAACATTTTTTGTAAACGGGACCGAATCCGTATTTTGATGGTCCCAATAGGTCCATATCGAATTATGGGACCTAGGCGTATGCCCGGAATTGAATTCGGAGGTCCCTACCTCAAGTTATGAATTTTTTATGAAAATTAAAAGTCTGAAAATTGATTATTTTTAAGAATTGATTGATATTTGGCATTGTTAGTACCGGGTCCGTATTTTGGTTCCGGAGCCCGGTATAGGTTCATTATGATATTTAAGAGATGTGTGTGAAATTTGGTGAGAAACGGAGTTGATTTGACGTGATTCGGACGTCCAATTGAGAAAATAGAAATTTTAAAGTATTCTTGAGAATTTCATTTGATTTGGTACTAAATTCGTAGTTCTAGGTGTTATTTTGGTGATTTGATCGCACGAGCAAGTTCGTATGATATTTTTAGACTTGCGTGCATATTTGGTTTGGAGCCCCGAGGGTTCGGACGAGTTTTGGATAGGTTACAGAGTGATTTGGACTTAGAAAAATAGTTGGTGTGCTTCAGTTGTGTTGCAGGCCTCAGACCTCGCAAATACGAGGTCAGGGTTGGCATTTGCGATCACTGATGAGGTCGCATTTGCGAACTTCTAATCGCAAATGCGAAGAGAAGCCGGGTCAGCCTGTGTTCGGAATTGCGAACTTTTCTTCGTATTTGCGAAGGGAGTCTGGGAGGGGTATAGATCGCAAATGCGATCTTTTGTACGCATTTGCGAGGTTAGTGATCGCAATTGCGACACTTTCCTCGCATTTGCGAAGGGCAGCTGAAGGATTCGCAATTGCGATAGCCCCTTCGCAAATGCAACGTCTGTAGCTGAATAAAATGACTTTTGGACGGGAATTTTCATTATTTCCCAAATTTTCAAGACCTAAAACCGTAAGAGGCGATTTTCCAAAGACCAAATCTTTCCCAAATCATAGGTAAGTGATTCTTAACTCTTTTCTTTCAGTTTTTTACATCTTATAACAAGATTTCAACCTAGAATCTAGATTTTTTATGGTGAAATTAGTATTTTTGGGTAGAACTTAGGAATTTCGAAATTTGAGGATTTAGACCTCAATTTGAGGTCGGATTCCGAAACTAATTATATATTAGAACTCGGGGGTGAATGGGTAAATGGAATTTAGTCCGAACCTCGGATTTTAACCAAGCGGGCCCGGGGTCAATTTTTTACTTTTTGGAGAAAAATTTAGGAAATCTAAATTTATGCAATGTAATTGATTCCTTTAGCAAAATTTAATATTATTGAGTCATTTTTGAATAGATATGAGTGGTTTGGAGGTCAATTCCAAAGGAAAAGTTGTGATTGAGAATTAAGTGGCCTTAAGAGCAAGGTAAGTATTGTGTCTAACCCTGACTTGAGGGAATTAGGAACCTTAGATTACTTGCTAAGTGAAATTCATGCGAGCGGCGTATATGTGAGGTGACGAGTACTTATGCGCCGCCAATGTACCAGTTTTTCATGTTTCTCAGTTTTTCTTATATTGTCTCAACCCTATGCCTAATTGCGATGTGTTATACTAGTGTTGTTCAATTTATCGTTCTCATCATGTTTACGGATTTTCTGGTGATAATTGAGTTTTTATTTCAAGTTGAGATTGATGTTATGGAACCAAATGTTGAGGTAAGGTTTGTACTTGCTATTCTATCTCCCTATTGATATTTATGCATTGCATTATAGTAAGGGAGAGTGTTAATGCACGAAGGGTGATGCCGTGCCATATTGTGAGTGTTAATGCACGAAGGGTGATGCCGTGCCATATTGTGAGTGTTAATGCACGAAGGGTGATGCCGTGCCATATTATAAGTGTTAATGCACGAAGGGTGATGTCGTGCCATGATATGAGAGTTAATGCACGAAGGGTGATGCCGTGCCGTTTCTATTGATTTTTATGATGAGATTGAGAGTAAAAGCACGAAGGGTGATGTCGTGCATTTTTTCCTTATTGTATTCACTATTCATATTGATTCATGGTATATTGACTGCTCCAGTGATCATTCTGTTGTAGTTTTTTATCTTGTATTCCCCTCACTATGTTTCCCTCCCGACATTTTCTGTTTAGTTCTTCATTTCTATTATTTTTATATACACTATTAAATTGTACAGGTTAATTTGTAGGTGTCTTGCCTTAGCCTCGTCACTACTTCGTCGAGGTTAGGCTCGACACTTACCAGTACATGAGGTCGGTTGTACTGATACTGCACTCTGCACTTTCTGTGCAGATTTTGATACCGCTCGGGTTGATCGAGATTCTGCTATTGGTTCGCTGTCCGGAGACTCAAGGTAGATCTGTCGACGTTCACAGACCTTGAAGTCTCCGCCTATCTTTTCTGTTCTACTGTTTCTTTTATTCAGACGGTTGTATTTCTTTCTAACTATTACTTATAGCAAATTCTAGAATGCTCGTGAATTGCGACTCCAGATCCCGGTGGTAGTAGTTAATACATATTTATGATATTCCGCACTTATTATATTTCATCTTAGTTAATTATTGTTAATTACTGAATGGAAATAAGGAATTGGTTAATGATTCTCTAACGTTGGATGGCCTAGCAAGTGAAATGTTAGGCGCCATCACGGTCCCGTCGGTAAAAAATTTCGGGTCGTGACAGTGCTGCATCTTTAAATGGATGCATGTGGTTCCATAGCAGGCAATGTTGATCAGCGATAGTGGTACATCCTCTTCCCAACAGACTTGGTGAACCCCACTTCATCCCGGGGTCATGTATTGTATCTTTTGTTCATATTATTATCACGTTTAAGGTATAACCGAATTGTGTTTTGATCTCTTGTTCCACTCGAATCATAAGAATGTGTATCTTGAAACTTAAAAATGATGTAACCAATTAGACGTTTTAGTATTGTATATATGATCTTCCTACTGTCTAATTAATGAAATCTTGTTTTCTCTTGATCATGGGTGAGTTAGGTAGAAAGTATCTAACAGGCTTGCTCGACCGGGTTCACTCAGTTGAGCGCCGGTCGCGCTCCCCGAGGTTGGGGCATAACAAGTTGCCAATCAATAATCTTATAAAACACATACACACGATAATGATGTAAAGTAGTATGATCAACAAGTTTACGTCGTAATCTTCCAGAGTTAGCATATGGCTTATCAAAATTGGGTATCAGAATATTATGTCTGATACAAAATGTAGATGCTTTATTTTTAAGTAGATCCCATCCATCAACTCTTAACTTTTGAAGCCTTTTGTTTCCTACTTCAATAAGTATCATAACATTAGCAATATCTTGCTCCTTTTTGTGAAGCGATATATTATTAAGATCATATGTGATTCCCAAAATATCTTTCATAAAATGCAACATGAAAGCAACCTCAAACGCTTGGCAACTTCTAAGATATCATGCGACCTTAGCTCTTTCATCTAAAGTAATTGCATCTTCAACAAGAGTATCAAGTACATCAACAATAGAGTCAAACAAAAGTATAAAATTTCCAAACTACTTGTAGTGAGATCCCCAACGAGTGTCCCCGGCTCTAACAAGACCAAGCTCTTGATTCAAGCCTCTACCTGTTTCTAGCTGAAATTGAATCAGATTTAGAGTTAGTGTAAAATTTCACGGGCATCCGACAATAACGCAACAGTCTAGCAAGGCAAAAAGTAAGGGATGGTCTTTTGTTTCTCTCCTCTGTGTTTCTTCTTTCTATTTTGACAAAGTTAGGTTTGGGTCTAGTAAAGAGCTTTTAGAATTTTTTATTAAGTAGCGTTCAATTAAATAATGATCTTTAATATTTGTTTATTGAAAAATTAAAAAAGAAAAAGAAAGTCAAAGGTTGGCTGGGATTTGGAAAAGAACGACACTTCTACTTTGGAAAGGAAAACGTGGATCTGAAAGTTACACTTATATTGCTTCTTGAAAATATTAAAATATAAAACAAATGGGTTGTACCAAAAGCTTGCATTGAGCTTCCAACCTACCATCAGTGGAACATTTTGCACACCCTTCACCACGGGGCTACATCACACAGTTGTGTCAAGGGTGTGCAAGCTATTGTATATATTAAAATAGAGCAACATTTTACTTATATACACAGTGGATTTTTCCGGCGAATGATGTGCGCCTGACCACCCTTGAAGCATTGTAGCTCCGCCACTGAATATAAAGGTGGAATGACAGCACAAAATTACTCTTCATGCATATGCATGGAGAAGCACAGGTCGGATGGAGTTTTCAAGCACTGAATCGCAGGAAAGATGCACCAAACAAAAAAAGGAACTCACTATACCCAGCTAGGCTCCAAAAGGTACATAAATTTTGCAATGATAAATTATGAGGTTAGTGCCCACTGCCCCATAACCATCTGCTTAAGCTACCGATGATTTGCACCACGAAAGCCCAAGAATCTACTCTAATATCAGCATTTTCCTGATAAGTGCAAATGCAGACTAAAGCTTTCGTTGGCACAATAAAGCAACAGAAACTGGAAACCTTTAAAGGCAAGAATGACACCTGAAACCCATTTCTGGCATCCGATTCTGAGAAGTACGACAAATCTCAAAGCTCGAATGAGTGTAGATATGGCACCCTTCTTGTGGAAGGTGATATGTCACAAGTAATAAGTGATTATCCACTGTATCGTGTTAACAGGAAGAAGTAAATGCACTTTTCAGTAAATTATCTAATGATTCCTGGGTATATTTTGAGTACAGGTTCTATCAGTATACAGAAGAAAGAAAGCACTCTACAAAAGAGAGCTGCCTAAAGCACAACTTATTCCACACGTGAAAGGCCTCCGCCGCCCTCAGCTCGAGTCCTGCACACATATATACCATCATTTAGTTGACTAATGGACAACATAAAAATGCAAAAGGGAGCTAAAGCCAAATTAGAGGAATGTAGTAATGGGCCGGAGGGGGTGTAAGGGAGGTGCCTAATTGCACCAGAAAGGAAAGAAGCTGCAGCCTGACTTTACATGTATACATGGTGGACGGGTTGACAATAGTGGATAAGTATATTGCACCAAACAGCATATACGTTGCTCCAAGGAAATAGATCATAGCATCAAACAACCTTTTTTTTTTTTTACGTAAGTGGTGTATGGGTCAACTTGTGTGCACCTCGCGACTATTCTACCGGTGCATGCTACCTCCCACCAGCTTTGCCCACCGAGGCTTTAAGACATATGGAAAGAAATCACCTAGTGTTTTTGCCTCCGGGGATTTGAACCTGAAACCTCATGTTCTTCCCCACTATATTGACCGCTAGACTACATCCTTGTGTGCCGAGCATCATACATTTTTAAGCATCAATACCTCTATGCTGAACTTACTCAAATTATGTGGCGGAGAACTCCAAAAATCAAGTTTTCTTGCAACATCGTATACATTCCAATAATATATAAAAAATAGAAAAGTTCTACTAGTATGTATACAAGTGCTTTAAACTCTTTAAATTTAATGTAATGTTTTTTTTTTTGGTTTTTGAAAAGTAACGTAAAAATTCATCAGGGAGAAACATGAGGCTAGGGGCTATGCTAGTCAAAGAAAAAACTCAAGAGCGCTAGTACATTTTCCATTTAAAAGCTTAAACATCCCTGTTGTCTGCAGCCCAACAAAACATGTAACCGCCTCATGCATTTAGGATAAAGTACATTGGTACTCCCCAAGTTATTTCACTCTTCCTATTTTGGGATATCTCAAAATGTTTGACACCATCAACTAATAAAATTACTTTAGATAACTTGTACATGTTTCAAGAACTAAAATTTATTTAATAAATCATAGTTTAAATTTGATGTGATATTTTCTCCGCCCAACTTGCTTTTCAACTATTACTATAGTATATATTTGTTACTGAAATTAAAAAAACTGTTACTATAGTATTTTGTTCTACTACAAACTACTTTATATATTAAACAAGTCAAACAAATATTTCAACCTCCATGCTATCAAATAGTATTCCAAAGAATGGGATGGAGGGAGTATAAGATATCGGGGACTGCCAGCGTAAATTTTCTACTGATAATCTGCAAGCTAACTCGATTTGAATTTTCTCTAGTATTATACATGACGACTACCTGAACAAATTTGCTCGTAATCATCAATCTGCAACTTAATAATTCATATCCTACCAGAGAGTGAAGCCATTACAGGAATTCCGAGACATAACTAACGTTGATTTTGCATTTAAATTAAACTACCAAAGTAGGAATAACGCTGCAGAAACCCAACATACAATATCTTTCTAAAGGGTAAAGAGTAACTCACTTGTGATCAGAGGGGTTAGGTACAACCTCATAAACAATATTTGCAACAACGTCCCTCTTCATCTGTACAAAATTATTTCGGAAACGAGTTATGATAAATATCTGAAACCAGTGACCATGGAATTCAAACATTTTTCACTCTGGTTACCTGGGTGGCTTCTCCTTTCAAGCCAATATAATGTATTTGTGTTGCATCACCGCCAAAATTATCAGGGAAATGCAAGGTGATATTTCCCACACTCTGAAACCTAGAATACCTGAATAAATATTTACAGACAGCATGAGACAACCAAAATATACAGCCAGAATATAAGCAACCTTCTATAACAGTGATCTGAACAATTTGCTCCATGAAAATATCGGAAAATTTATATTATGTAAATTGCACTTATGAAATATAAATGCCAGTGTATGTGCATGCTTGTGCGGGAACAGTGTACAGAGTTGCAATTACAAAATTGCCATAAAGACCATGCAGCAGCAATGTTAAGGATAAAAGAAATATACCTTGTCTGGTACTCTAAAACTCCTTGCAAGTTTTCGGCTAAATCCCACTCCTTACAAGTAAAACAAGTATCAGCACAAGTGGTTGGGGTGGAGGAGGAAGTGTGTTTTAGGCATTAAAACTTTCAAAAGCTAACTTGAGATAATACCTGAACTGGACCTATCGAAAACAAAAGAAAGAATAAAAAGGTTACTCCTATATATAAGTACCTGAACTGGTTGCATAGATTGAGCATCTGAAAAATCAATGCCATCCCGATTGATGAACCTGGATTAATTGCAAGAGTGTATTAGGGCAGATAAAACTTCTAAGATACATGTTCAAGAGAATCATTATAAGTGGCAGCAGCCAGCAGCAGATTGAATGTGCTAGCTAAGAGAAAAGGGAACAGACAAAGCAAGAAGTGTTAATACTATACTCACGCTCTCATTTTAGCTGGACTTGTTCCATCAGCGCCGCCGACAATTGCTATGCTCTTGATTTTAACATCTGCTGTGAACCTATCATGATTGAGTTCAGCCAACGAATATAAGATGAATTGGATGGCCAAGAGAACAGCAATCAATATCTACAGACACAGTTTTCTGTTCTCAAACCACAATGAAGATAAACCACTTCGTGCTGCTATTTCTGCAACACGATCAACATGATTTGATAATACCTGATTTCAGCAATATCTAGTTGATGAATTAATTACTTTAGTGGTGGAAATTACAGCAAAGAAATTTGGAAAGTTATATTGTAATAGATCCTAAAATTTCTTATTCAAGCGCTAGCCAAAAGAATGAAAAAGGAGGCATCCAATCATCCATATTGTACTGGAAAGTTTCAGGTTCGGAAAGAACAACAATAACAACAACAAACCCAGGTTCGGAAAGAGAAACGGAAAAAATGCAGGAGAATCATTTAGACAAAAAAAGATGGAGAGGCAGAAAGAGGGGAATGGAGATAAACGGTGGTGAACAAAATGTTATGTTTCGTTTCCAAGTCCAAAATTGGGTGAAGACGCAGGAACTGAAGGACCTTCTAAATAAAAATTTATAATGCCAGAAAAGACCTTCAAATTTTTTGAAGGAGAAATAGTTCATCAAGGGAACTGATATCACATGAGACTCATTCCTTCCTTTTCTTTCACAATCAATCCAAAAGAAAAAGAAATATTACTCCTCTCCCCCCTCATCCCTCTTTCTGTTTACTCTTTTTCTTGACAATAGAACTAGAAACAACCTTATAAAGGTTCATCCTCTTATAATCAACATTTTTTTTTTGCCTTTGGCTTCATGTTCATCTTCCACAACTTCTAAACTTTGCAGCAATCAACCTCTCTAAAAAGATTTTTCCTTCATTATCCTCAAAGAGACGAGCTGCAACATGAATCAAAGTAAAACCTTTTCTTACAGCTCCTACTTTGTTAACTGGACCGGTTTATTATTTGAATGAGAACAAGTGAGAACAGTTGATTCAAACAAAGGACAGGAAGATACCTTAGGGGTGAAACAATCATCATTACGATATGTTCAACAAGAATGGAAAGGAGAATGAAAATCTTGTAAATAGGGAAACAAGTAAATTTCGGAAAAGCATCCAGAAAGTTAAATTTTTATATTCAAATTAAACAGATATTATGTCATTAGTATTGAACATTTGGGGGCGAGGGGCATTTTTGAAGGTGACTGAGAGACATGGAGGAAAAGGAATGTCAAAATGTGTCGGCGACAGGAACGCAGCCCATCAGAAACAAACCAGATGGCTGTGCAAAAGCAGAATAAATAACAAAGTTGGCACTTACGGAATGAAAACAATTAGTTCAGGATCACCTTCATTGCTTTCCAGGTGGCCCTGTATCAAAGAATAAGTCAAAGTATAAAGACATCCAACGAGAAATAAAAACGGATCAAATTTCGCGAAATAATGAGGTAAGTTCATCTATATACACAACTACTTATAAAAAAGAAGTTCATATCTTTATAGAAAAAAGTTAGCACCCTGTTGTCTTTCCTTAAACATTTGAAGAAAGACAACTGCTAATATCAGAAGTAATATCACAACCCAATGGGTATTCCTGAGTAATCTCTTTTTACCAAGTTGAATGTTAGCAAAATAGTCAATGGTATCGCTTTTGATGCAACAACAAGACAGTTACTTGTAACAAGTGGGTGTGTTGGCCGGTTAATTGGTCACATTTTATTCCTTAAAGGCTAAAATTGGTATTAGTCTGGATACAGCACATCATTCTATTACATCTAATAGTTATACTTTATCAAGTCAATGAAAAACTTTAAAGTGCCCTTGCTCCAAAGAAAAATTAACAAAGAACCCTAGAGAAAGCTATTAAGGTTACCTGCGAAGAGAAAAAACTTTGCTACCATTTGGTTAAAGTGTCTCACAAGTACTTGAAGGAATCAATTTAAAAATCTGCTTTTGGATATTGAAGGGAGTTACATAAAAGGAGTTCTCTTTCTGGGGAAGAAGAATGTTGGATAACTTAAAAGTTACAAGCATCGGCTTTAATGCATATGACATTATACAACTTTTATTTATTTGCAGACAACTTGTCTTCCTTTCCTGGTAGACTTCACCATCTTGTTGATATAACTTTATATTCTTACCAGGGTTTTATATAGAACTAAAACAAAGTAGAGTCCTTGAGTATGCAAAAATAATAATCAATCGGGATGACAATATAGATGTATGTGAGACTATGATGCTTTTAATTACACCGACATTTATTATTAATGTCAAAATTAATAAGGTGAAGAAAGATTTTCCATGTCAAGCAAACACCGGCATCTAGCAGCACTTACACCATAATTTTCAAAAAATAATACTTCGTTAAAAGAACTTTGTTCCCTTTTTTTTCCCCTATGCAATAGTAGGTTTAAGAGATATATTCAATTCCAAGAAGCACCAAGCATAAAATGTGTGTTCTTTTGAACAAGAAGACTAAGATAAGAAGACTATTGAACCTATTGAATCTCGGACAAACTGAATAATCACTACAGACTACATAATATCACGGAGAGAAAAGGTTAAGGGATTATTTGGTCTAGATCAAGCCATTTTTGGTCTGAGATTACCTCCGAAGTATTCAAACGCTGCTCCCATGGTTTAAAAACGGATTTGACACTTCCTCTGACAGCCTCGTTCAAAGCAGACACCTTTTGGCACCACAAAAAAGTTAAAGTATAAGGAACTTGAAGAAGCTAATAAATATATGCACAAGTTAATCTGAGCATGTGCAATTCTAGGATCACAATTCTGAAGTTTACATCCATCTCTAACGTGGGAACCACCAATCAAAAAGCCCCTGGCATTTTGATTTAAAATATATTCCAAAATCAACACTAACTTCTCTCACAACTTTCGCTGTCCTTAGAATTTAGCTCAATGAGTTTGCAATTAGAATATGGATGATCAATTTGCCTAGTCAATAAAAGAAACAACAGCATATCAAATTTCTTATTGGAGCTTTAGTGACACTATTTCTAGAACTATTCAGGCTCATTAGAGCTGAAATTCGCAACTACACTAAGTTTTCTAACTCCACTCGCACCGTCTTCTCAATTTTATCAAGATATAGAGCTTATCACAACAAAAGTCAGCACCTCTAGCTCGAAATGGAGCAGCCCTTACTATAGAACTGACTGACAGTTAAAAGTTCCAACAATATTTAAAAAAAAGGTTCTTTATTACAGTAGTAATACTCAAAAACCCCACCCCATTTCCAACCTGGTAACAACCTAAAGGACGGCTGATACTATAACCAAGAAACCCAAAACACTAGCAGTTTTAATTTGTTGTATAAAATAATCAAATTGCAGTTCAATCAAGAATCAACAAATCATTCGACCCCAAGTTGCCAAAATAGTTCGCGTAAGTGGGTTCATCCAGTATTTGATAAATGATATTAATCCAGCAGGAATCTTTATCACTGAAGTCTAATCTACAAGAAAACACACACACACACACACTAAAAGAACATAAGGAAGAGAACCTTAGAAAGGTCAATATGCTTGAAGAGAGACCAATCGGAGGAACAGTTATGGTCGGCGCAATCGTGATCGTGCAGGCAAGCCATCCTTTGAGCGCTATGTATTTCTTTGTGCTTCTCTATTGCCAAGATTGGTGCTTATTGTTTCATAATGTATTATATTATGTAAGTACTGTATTGTATTATATCCTTATATAAATATAATATTTGGATCAATTGTATTATTTATAGTTGTTAAATAATATTTTTGTAGTTTGATTTGAATATATGGTACTCTGACCGATAAGTTTACTAAAATACCCTCAATTATTTAAATATTAAATTTATCAATAATTACACATAAAAATAATTTAAGAAAACTCTTTTCTACTAATTTATCACCAAATATGTCTTAAACATAGATTAAACAATTAAATTCATACAAATTCTAACAAAATTAGCAATTTTAGGTTGAAGTTGGAAGCGGCATAAGTTGTTAAAAAAAAAAGGGACGAAGACAAAGTAGGTTATAGGTGGGAGATTTGGAGTTAAAATTTTTTTTTTTAAAAAAAGTAAACAGTAAAATAGAATTATGGAGTAATAAGTGGGCATAATTGAAAAGAAAAATAGGAAACAATCCCACCACACCAAATCCGTTGTTTCAAAAATGGGACTTTTCATTGTTCCGGAATAATGAATTTAACATTACAATACAACTAATTTTAATGAAACAATCAAAACAAATATTGTTTTGAGATAACAATACAGTACGATACAATGAGTAACAACCATCCAAACAAGCTGTAAAACTGAGGAAGATAATAGGTTGTTTGGCCAATTGAGAAGTGCTTTTGAAAAAAAGTAGTTGAACCAGTTTCTGTTTGGCTAATCACTCTGAAAATCATTTTTGAGCAATAATTTGTGTTTGGCCAAACTTTTCAAAAAGTGTTTTTAAGTATCAAATTACGAGTAAGGTGTAACGACCCGACTGGTCGTTTTGAGCCCTAGCACGTCGTTCGGTGGTTTGAGGCCATGGGTAGCTTCACTTCGGGTATTATGACTTGTACGCGTGGTCGGAATTAGATTTCGGGAAGTTCGGAGTTGATTTGGAAAGAAAATTCTCATTTCGAAAGCTTTAAATTGGAAGAATTTAACTAAGGTTGTATTTTTGAGCAAACGACATCGGAATCGGGATTTGAAGGTTCCAACAGGTTCGTATGATGATTTTGGATTTGGGCGTATGTGCGGAACGGGTTTTGGATGACCCGGGAGCGGTTCAGCGCCTATTGTGGAAGTTAGCATTTTGGAAGAATTTCATAAATTTGGGTAGAAGTACATGCCAATGTTATCGATGTCCGTTCAGGATTCTGACTTTGGGAATAACTCCTTATAGTGATTCTGGTATTGGGATCACGTCCAGATGTGGATTGGGAGGTCTATAGGTCATTTGGCGAAAGTTAGAAATTTGAAGATTTTGGAGAAGTTGGACCGGAAGTGGACTTTTTGATATCGGGGTCGGATTTCGATTCCGGGGGTTGGAATAGGTCCGTAATGTCAAATGTGACTTGTGTGCAAAATTTGAGGTCAATCGGACGTGATTTAATATGTTTCGGCATCGAATATAGAAGTTTAAAATTCTAAAGTTCATTAAGCTTGGAATGGGGTGCGATTCATGAATTCGACGTTGTTTGATGTGATTTGAAGGCTCGACTAAATTCGTAATGTGTTTTGGGACGTGTTGGTATAATTGGTTAAGGTCCCGAGGGCCCTGGGTGGATTTCGGGTGGTTAACGGATCGAAATTGAAATTTGAAGAAGGGCTGAAGCAGCTCAGCATATGGTGTAACCGCACCTGCGTGAAGAGGCCCGCGGGTGCGAGCCCGCAGGTGCGGGAAAATGGCTCGCAGAAGCGGAAGGGGCAGGCTGCTGAGAACCACAGGAACGGAAAGATTTGCGCACCTACGAAGGCGCATGTGCGAAGAGAGCAACGCAGGAGCAGACGCGCAGATGCGCCGCATGGAGCGCAGGTGCGAAAATATTAGGCCGAGCTGGAGCCGCACCTGCGATGGAATTTCTGCAGGCGCGGGACCGCAGATGCGACCAAGGCACCGCAAGTGCGGAAGTCGAGGTTGGGTAGTGTCTTCTTTAAAGTGAGGGTTTGGATCTATCTCATTTCATTTTCGCCCATGGGAGCCGATTTTGGAGCACATTGGAGTGCCATCTTCATCAATTATAATGGGGTAAGTGTTTTCTTCACAATTTTGAGTTAAATACATGAGTTTATATGGATTTGAATATGGGAATTAGTAGAAATTGGGGCTTGGGTGGAAAAACCTAGAATCTTGTATATTTGAATTTTTGACCACGAATTTTGGATATAGAATTGAAAATAAATTATATATTTGAATCTGTGATGTCATGGGCAAAGTTTATCTTCGAAATATTTCAAAATCCGGGCCCGAGGATGATTTTATTGACTTTTCAAGCGGGGTTGGGAATTGTTGTAAATAGGATTATAACGAGTATTTGAGTATATATTAATGGGTTTGCATAACTATTGACTAGTTTTGGAGCGTTGGGCATCGATTTGAGTTGATGGAACGGCTTGGGAGCCAGTTATGGAGTTTCGGAGCAAGGAAAGTCTCCTTTCTAACCTTGTAAGAGGGAATTAACCTCATAGGTGAATTAAATAAATGTTTGTACCTAATTGTGGGGGCTACATACGTACGAGGTGACGAGAGTCCATACGTAGCTACTATTATGCTATTGTCCGGGTAGTTTAGGACCCGTATCATGCTATACTTGGAATGTTTGTACCCTTACTTGCTAATATTATCACTTAGTCATGATAGAAATTGATGAAAGGATTGTATAAGGTTAAATTCACTTACTTGAAGGTTGGTATGAGATACTTGACTGTAAATGAGAAACTTGTGTTTTCTTGAAAAAAAATTATTATTTGTGGATCGGACCGAGCGCCTCGGTAGTAAATAGATGCATCTATGGTTTGCGCCATTCGACCCTCTGGCAATACACAGTTTAAATATTTTTTGGATCGGGCTGTACGACCTAGGCATGATTTGCGCATGACTTAATTGATTATTTTGGGAATTATTGATAATTGATATGGCCTCATTGGCCGGAGATTTAAATTGTTAAAAGATGAAGATAAATTTGAAAATCCCCTATTAACAAGAGAATTATTTACCTGCCTCATGTTATTGTGTTTACCGTTGCCTCATAAAATCCATAATTCATCATATCATTGGTATATTAATTATAGCCCATAGTAAGTATCTAAGTCGATCCCTCGTCACTACTTCTTCGAGGTTAGGCGGGATACTTATTGGGTACGCGTTGATTTACGTACTCATGCTATACTTGCTACACATTTTTGTGCAGGTACACATATGATTAGCGGACTTGTGGGCGTAGAGGCGCGATTATGGTGGGGACTTAGGTGAGCTTCATTCTATACGACGCTCCGCAACCAACAGAGTCTCCTTCAGAGCACTTACATTTTTCCTGTCCAATTTTTATTCCGGACAGTTGTTATATTTTATTTTACATTCCTAGTTAATGCTCATGTATTTGTGACACCGGGTTTTAGGATGATTATGGGTTGCACTGTATTGGAATTTTTAAAGATATTATTATGTATTTTGTAAACTCCATCTTTTACTATTTAATTGATGGGGAAAACTATGATTTCAAGAATATTAAAATGAGATTTTACTAATTATTGGTGTTGGCTTGCCTGACAGTAGTGTCCGGCGCCATCACGACCTTTCAAGGATTTTGGGTCGTGACAATATGGTATCAGAGCACTAGGGTCACTTAGGTCTCACGAGTCCTGAGCAAGTCTAGTAGAGTCTTGCGGATTGGTACGGAGATGTCTATACTTATCTTCGAGAGGCTACAGAGCTGTTAGGAGCACTTCTCTTCTTGATTCCTCATCGTGCGATTTAATTCCTTTGAGGCTTATGTTTTTTTTTTCCTATTCAATCTTGTGTGACGTGGAACGCTTGTTATAAATCGAGAATTGAGGAATTGTAATGGTACTACAGATATGGTGCAAGATGTTTCTCCCTACGTAGTTGATTGGGCTATTGTCGTCGCCTTGTGGAAGGATATTCTGTTATTTCAGCTCAGTAGTTGTACTTCTGAGAGTTTTGAGGCTATGCACAGATTGTTATAATGCTCATGAGTTGTTATCGCACATTATTGATGTGATGGTAGGATGCTTGCCTATGTCTCGGGGCAGTGACTGACTTGAAAGGAGGTTTACTTAGTGCATGATTCAGAGATTCAGTATTTTATTTCTGACAGAGGAAAGGCAATCGAACTAAGAATATTCAGACTTGGGTTAATGGAGTAGCGGGACTTGGTATTTTCGAGCATGGTAGAATTTTCATCTGTGATGAGGTGTCATTGTTCTTGTTGAATACGTTAAGTTCGCCGGTGTTATGGTCTTCATCAAATTGCCTTCGGGGCAGGGTAGTATGAGATAGTGCTGGAGAAATGGCTATCAAAGGTCGCGGTGTGCAATAGTTCAGGATTGAATCGGTGATCCTGGTGTTGATGACTCGAGGAAGATGATCTTCGAAAGGGGTTAAAAACAATTAGTAGCGACCTGATGGTTCAAGTGCTACAGAGATGGATTTTGACTTAAGGCAACAACTGGGCAGCGAGGATGAGGGAGGATATGCGGGAGGTGTCTCGCGGTGGATAAGCTTCTAGAAGGCCAAGTGCAAGAAACAGGGGTCGAGTAGTTGCTTAAAGGAGTGAATTTAACCAAGTGGGGGAGTGGCAGAGTAGCATATGGGTTCTATGTAGGATGACTACACGCCTGGAGAGGAGGTGAGAGTGAATTGGGATTCAGGGTGGACAGCGACGAGGTCTATAGACTTAATTTGAAATATTGGCTATTATACGGCGGGAGATTTGGATACAACAGAAAGGAGTTGCTTGATATGAAGAAAGATACAACATGACTTTGGATTTGAAGGTATTGTCGCACCTTCAGTTGATGTCCGTGAGGAGTGGACGGATTTGTACAACTGGTGAATGAGCACAGGCTCAGATGGGTTATCTCCTGCGAGTAGGTTAGCGGTCACGTGCTGTTGACGAAGCTTATACGAAGAATTCTACTGGTTATCCAGTAAGAGGTCGGATATGTAAATGTGGCTAGTAATTCAGAGCATTCATAAAGGGTTTAACATAAGGATTTCGATAAATTTAGCGGGTTGATTGTGCAAGATCAGGTCGACAGTGAAGAAAGAATCTTGGTGGGTTCCAGAGTTATGCAATAGTAGCTTCAAGCTAACTGGGAGATTCCCACCGCATACAGTTGGATTGCATGGTCATCTATTTGTAAGAATTCTGGTTATCGGCATATTGATGGGTTATTACGACTAAGGAAAGAGAACCTCAGTGGTAATTCGAGCAAGTGATTTGAGGAATGTGGGCTATAGTTGGCCTTATCGATTCATGCTCAGGCTTTTGGGAAGACTCAGGATTTATGCTTCGTGTAGAGGCGAGTTACAAGGAAGATGATTCGGCCAGGTGCTTATTTGAGACGGTGCTCATGTTCTAGAAGAGCCTTGGAGTTAATTATATTCGGGACCAAGTTAGAGTGGGTGACTCTCAATAACGGTCCTAGTGGATTCAAAAGTTAAGGTGTGGTGCCTAAGGTTTTCGAGTCCATAGTATGGTTGAATATCGAGCTTTTGCAGCGGATTATGATAAAGGAGCTTGGAGTGTTCCGTGTTATCTTTGGTCTATGGGGTATCATGAGAGGAATGGGATCATGTAACTTTGGATTTATAGAAGAATTATCAGAATGGGTGTATCAGTTGAAGACGCAATTATGCGCACAAGGAGGGCATGAAATGGTTCGTGGGTTTTGAGACAATATGGTCTTGTGAAATAGGATCACTCAGGACGAGTGCAGATTGAGTTTGCCATGTTTTGAATGGAGCTATTATTATTCCTAAGGCAAGTCCAGGGTAAATTAGAAAGAGTCGGGTCGGTTAGCAATGGTTGAATCGGCATAATGATGGCGATGATCAGCTCCTTCAGTGTGTTGGGTTATTCATGTGATTTGTGATGGTACGTACGAGGTTTGATGGTCGCCGTAACTGATCTTATTTGGAGGCTTTCGAGTATTATGGCATGTTATGTGCAGATGGATCCCGGAAGGGTTATGGTGGTTTAGACCACTACTTGAGGTTGGTATTTTCTACGGATATGAGGATTCAGTCGCGTGTTGCAATGGTTCTCTTGGAATGAGTTAAGTAAAAGGTTTCTATGTGATGAAGTGCTTACCCTATTAGTAGTTCGGAAGTTAAGATGAAATTCTTGTACTCTTGCGCATTGGCATGATTAAGTGCAGTGATCAGCATGGGATTCGGAAGTTGAGGATTAAGGTTGCGGTTTGGTGTCGACAAGAATGTCAAGAGCTCGGATGAGCGGGAAAGGATTCAGTTGGTTAGAGTAAGCTAGTATTGTCTTTAGTGTCACCTGAGATCGGTGTCCTGTGCAAGAGGCTTTGAATAGTGATTTCGGATTTTTGATTTGCTTTACAGCGTTTGTACGGTCGGTGGTATGGATGTGTAGACTTTTTATCTGGTGCGGAAGGTCATGGGAGCACGTTCCACGGGAAGATTGTATGAGTGTGACAAGTAGTCACTTGATTGATCGAAGATTGGAACCAAGTATGGAGATTGCACTATTGTTCATGTGAGAATTTATGCCTGGAGGGCGCTCAGTTCATTTGGTTGTGGACTGTGGAGGTTTGTTCCGGATATGATGGTTGTTCTTGTGTGTTATGGGGAAAAGGGTTATTATGAACCCTTGAAAGGTTATTAGACTAGTACGGTGCGATCTGAATCGGCTTGAGGTCCATGAAAGGATTTAAATGTGAATATGGGCTCCGTATCAGGCTGGATGTATTCATTTCAGCAGTGTGCTCCATATGGAGGAGTATTCGGACGTTGGATGTCGTTTCATCGTCGGCTATTTCATGTAATACTATAGTGTGCCGTGTGAGTTTTGAAACAACTTGATAAATTTCACATGTGCTGAGGTTCCGCGTAGCGATGATGTTATGTGAGCAGGATGGCTCTCGAGAGTTAGATGATATATCGCACCTTAGTTGTGCTTGAGTTTTGTAGCGTATGATGCTATCTTTCTCCCCGAGGATAGTATTATGCACTTGGCGTGTTTGTGGCCGACATTCGGGTATTTCGCAGGTATGAGCATTTTAGCTCGGTAACTAATTCCTTACAAGTTATTATGTTTGAATCAGGTGGCATGCCGCCACAGTCATATTGTTTGGATCGGGTTGCACGTCGCAACAGTGTGATGTTGAGTACAGTCCCCTATAGCTATTTTTATGTGTTTTGTTTTCTATTTTCTGAGGAAGGTTCATGACACCTTTTCGGTTGTCTAAATTAGTTACGCGGGTTGAGTAATCCTTTCTAAGTTCATTTTCCTTATGTATCACGTTCGGGTTTGTAGCTTATTGGCACATTGTGGCATCATATGGGACTTTTGGCAGTGCCTGAGGTGGCTTATTGCTTTGGCAGCTTATACTGAGTGAGACGAGATTGTTGGATCTGGGATCAGTGTGATCGGATTTTATACAAAGCACATTAAAGAGCAAATATTGTTAGTCAGTCTTGAATGAGGTAATGGCTCTTGTCGGGAGGAGAGACTCCATACATCGTGAGTCGACATGTGGTTATGATTTCTACACATCTTCTCTGGCGTGGCAGTATGGCAAGAGTTAAAGCAAGGCTTAATTGGCCATGAGGTACAATACAGGCTTCGGTTAGTGAAAATTTTAGTTGTTGTGCTTTGGAAATATTGCCTTGGGCAAATGGGTTACGTGGTACATGGTATGTGTAAGCATGTAATTTTTGACCCGTCACGTTTTTGAGCTATTTTTAATGTTTAAAATATTTATTTAACTTAACTTTAATTTTTATGGAGTTTTAGCCAATTCTTACTTCAAATTACAATTTAAAAACACGAAAATATTTTTATCTTTAGTTTAAGGTCAATTAGTATATTTATGTTTATAGTATTTTAATTTTATCATGACTTTGCCTATTTTCTCTATTTTTTTACTTTATTATAACACTTGAAAATACAAAAAATATATAGAGTTTCATTTTTAAATTTTAGTTTTATTTTAACCAATTAGGAGTGATTTTAGGTTTTACAAGCATTTTATATTAATTTGGAACAAAGTTGGCTTTGTTAATGAATTTTAAGCTTTTCTTGTCCATAATTGAGCCCAAATTCGAATCTTCCACCTGAGCCCAATCCCTTGACCCAACAGCCCTTTTGGAGGAATTAATCCAAGCCATGCACTCCATCCCCATCTGATGGCCAAGGTCATTTTTCATAGCCATATAAAAATATCATCTTCCTAATTTCAAGAACCCTAGATGAGCCGCAACCCCCTCACTCTGAAGACTCCTAACAGCGCCTCCCCCTTCTGATTTTATCTTCTTCTTGTTCTCAACTTAAAAAGAGGCACACATATACAAATATAGGGGGTCACGAAATAGAGGGAGGGAAAACGAGCGAGGAACATAATAGAAAAAAAACAGAGTGAGAGGGGAATTGGGGGGAATTAGAGAAACAGATGAAGGGACGGTGAGGAGAACGGATAGAGTTCAAGAGGAGAGAGCGAAAAAACCGAGTATTGGAAATTCCCTAGAGCCGTAGACTCTCATCCTCACCGTAACTAATTACGTTTTCCCTTCTCAATCCAGCTTCTCCATAAAAGCTCATCATTAAATAAACACCATCCAACCACAACTAGTAAAACTCATAAAAACCCAGTAACACCACCTTGAACAAAGATTGGTAACCATTATTTCTCCTACCGCCATGTGAATCACCTACAACACCAGCATCTTTCCCCTTCACTGTTAGCTAGCCAAATCCTTTGAGTTGAAGCTTGGGATATTCAGATCTAAGCAAAAGAAGTCGAGTAAGTTGAAGTCTTTCATTAGAGGTTCTGGCTGCCGGTTCTATTTGTTTGCCATGAGGTTCAATACATTTGGTTGATTTTCTAAAGAGATTTTCAGCAGCTTCAAAAGGTCTGCTCTCATCTTACTTCTATTGATTGATATTTCAATAATTTAGTGTTGAAATTTCTTGTTATTAATTCTCTGTTGAGTTTCGTGCTAGATTAAAATGTGAAAATGCTTCTGCTTGTTTGTTTTAGTTTTAATATAAGATGAAGAGGGTTAAATTACAGCAACTCATTTGAATTTAAGTGTTTGGATGCTATTCTAAAATAAAGAATATTAGTTAGAGTATATTGGAAATAAAATGACGTAAAGCATTGATGCAAAATTTTGGAGTAACAAGGTGTGTCGTAAGGTTCGGGAATTAAAAAGTAAAAATTGATTTAGTAATTTGATCGCTAGGAGCATATTTAGGCCGTAACTTGGCTAGGCAAATCTTAGGTTTTCTTTATTTTATTTTTAATCGAGGCGAGAGGTCGTTCCCTTTAGTTCATATTCAGGGGAATGCCCCGTAGACCTTGTAAATATGTTTTATCCGGGGTATGCCCCGTAGTATCATGTATTTGGAGGCCATGACGAACCTCGTGGAAAAGTATAGTATATATTAGTGTTTAGGATTTTACTTTACTTTTCCTTTTATACTTTCTTTTATTAGGCGGGGACTACCTCGAGCCTCTTTTTGTGTTTATTTTCTTTTTTATATATTTTTTTTACCTCAATTGAAATATTTTAAAAGCCAACTAGATCGAGTACGCAATCGTACTAGTTACGGGACCCGGTGAATGCCTAACATCTTCTCTCCGAGTCAAATGAACCCCCTTACCTGAATCTCTGGTGCAAACTGGTTTAAGAGTCAAATGTATTTTCAAAGGAAATTATTATTTTAAAAATATGGTGACCTGACACACCGAAATCAAATGTCAGGTGGCGACTCTGAAAATCCTTTAAAACACGAATTTTGTCACTTTTAAATTGAAAACCCTTTTGAGCTTTATAATCCCTTTATTATCTTTTAAAGCGTCGTTAAGGTAAAAAAAAGGGGTGTGACAGCTTTGGCGACTCTGCTGGGGAGTTGCAGGTTCGAGCTGGTACTTAATCTTGTTGGCTTTTTAGAATATTCGATTGAGGTTTTTATGATTTTATTTGCTTTATTTGATTTTTATTTTTGTATATGTCATTTTATTATTTTTTAGTTGTTTACCTGTTTACAGTTTTTCCTTTATGTGTTAATGCTTTATAACTATCATCATTTGCATTACCCGGTCAATTTTTTCTGCAACAAGTCTCGTAGTACGCGTCGCGTACACGAACTCTTTGTTGAGTCACCCTTATTTTAGGAGGGGGCCGTCGGACGTATGGAGTCGGTGGAAAGCTTGAGCAACCACTATCGACCATACGCTCCCCCGAATTGCCTTGTTAGTGAACCCCAAACGTAGGTCAGCCTTTAGGTCATTTTTATTTGCATCATATCATTATGACCTAGCAGGGCCCGGTTCTAGTACCGTGTCCTTTGTAAAAAGCCTGTCCAAATTGTGTCAAATGGGTCGATGGCCCAAGAGGACATTCAATCATCCTATGTGCTAAATGTTGCATCTTTGAGGGTAGAATGGTCATTTAGCGGACTGATGTTTGGGAAAGAAGGGTGAAAAATGAAGCAAGAGAGAATATTGAGGGTTTTATCACTTTTAGTTTCTCGCTCCGTTTTCGAAAAGAAAAAAAAAACAACAAAAAGATTTTACACTTTCTCATCATTTTTCAAAAAAGACAAAAGTATTTTTTCTAAATCAATTGCATTTTTCAAGCTTTCCCTCATATCCAATCTTCCCGAACTATGCATACCTGATTATCTTCTTTCGGGGCGGGATACGTAGGCAACCCACATAGGGTCTGGTCTTCTTAGTGAGTCTTAGGTTCTTGGCTTCGTGGGGTTTTAGCCAAATCTTGCATGTCTAGCCACGTTCGGCCACATCGACCTTTTTTGCAAAATAGGGATATTTTCGCAAAAAGTGATTTGTTAACCCATGTCTTAGAGTCGTAAGTCTATCACAATGTGTCCTCTCTGTCTAAGGACCATTCCTATTGAATTTGCATGCTTAGCCATTTTTCGACCACATAGGCCATTTCTGCAAAGTGGGGTCATTTTCACAAAGCAACTTTAGGGACCGCGATTCCCGAGAGTTTATGGGCCTTCGTGAGGTGTTTTCATGTTTTAGAGGTGGTCCTAATTGAGTTTTCACTTCTAGGCACCTTTTGGCCACGTAAGTCATTTTGTAAAAATAGCCTTAATCATGTCTTGCATATGTCCAACAGGAAGTGTTATTGTCTCATATAGTGTTTTAAGTCTTTAACTCTATTTGGTCTTATTTTTCTCATACAGGTATAGATCCATTTACCAGAGCTCGAGCATGACAGACACCCCAGGACCATTCCAATCAGGGTCATTGCATACCTAAGCTGCTTGAAGATACTTTTATGTTTTGAGTCTGTCATCCATGTTGTCTTTTAGTTTCTAGTCTTGTACAATAGTATCTAGTATTTTAGGGGATGTCGGAGTCTGTCATAGTCTAGTTGAGTTCGTCGAGTCTTTTGTTATCGTATTTCCTATTTTGTATGTGAAAACCAAAAAAAACTTATAAATGAAAAAATCCAAAAAGATTCTTGTTTTTTTGTTTTTTCTGTCCATTACTTTTTCAGAACTACGCTTGGTCTGATTCATATAGAACATGATACGTAGGCAACCTACATCAGGTTCGATCGAATCATTTTAAAAATTAAAAGAAAAAAAGAGAAAAGAAAAAAGAGAAAAAAAGGGGATGTGAGAAGTGAGAGGAAAGAAAAGAGTGATAATCAGAAAGAAAAAGATAGGAAAGAAAATGAGCAAACCAAGGAGTGTTAAAGAGGAAAGAAAAGAGGGAGGCTAGAACAAGCAAATTGGGATGATGCCCTATGACCTTCGTACCCTCGAAGTCATTTTAGAACCGTTAACTGTGACTAGGTGCATTGCACATAATGTGAGATTATCTTATGTTAAATGCCCTAACACTAACGTGATGACTTCACTTTGTTCCTCTTTGTTGCTTCAAAATAAGGGTGGTTGGTTTGTTGTTCTTAAACTGTTAACTCTTCCCTACAACATAAAGTCAAAAGGCAATGGCAGATGATAACGGAATTGAATTGGTTGATACTAGTGCCCAAAAGCAATTGTCTGAACGAGACACTGGGTTGGTTGAAGAGGTAAGGATGTTAAGACAACACATGACAGACATGTATCAGGCTTGGATGACTGGTAAGGCACCACCCCCGCCACCACCTAGCTTCCTAGATGCTACCCTTACCCAAGCTCCAGTCATAGTGTCAGATGATCCACCATACTCTCTAGAATTTCCCGCTTATCATCGCCTTCCCAACCTTTATAGTAGCTCCATCACTCGTCCTCCAACTACCTTTCCCAAAAATAGCCCTCCTCATGTTGTTGAGCCCCGCCAACGACAAGATCCAGTGGGCGTTCCTGCTCAATGCTTTCAGCCTCAACATCGACCCCATAAATATCCACGTACTCCAGATAATCCTCCCAAATTCTACTTCTCTCCACAAAATCCCCAAAGTCATACCTCACCTTCCCACTACTCTATCCATAATGCACCACCATATGCTCCACATCCACAGGACTCGTATTGGCCTGCACCACCTCCACAAATGTTTTACGCGCCTCCTCAAGCATGTCAACCACCTACCCGCAAGAGGTTCCAACCGAGGCCGGAGTACAAAATAAAAAGGCAGCAGCAAAGAGAAAAGTCTTTCACTCCTATTGGAGAATCATATGCTAGTTTGTTCCAAAGGTTGAGGCAATTGGACATGTTGAAGCCGATTCAGATAAAAATGCCGAACCCCCTTCCAAAGAATTTTGATTTTTCTAAAAGATGCGCATATTGTTCTAACACCCTGGGGCACGTCATAGAAAAATGTTGGCATCTGAAAAGAGCAGTCGAGAAACTTGTTGATGCATGTGACATTACCGTGCAAAATCCAAATGCAGCAGATACTAGCCAAAGTTCATTGCTTGTTCATAACGAGACGTATATGGTGGGTATGATTTGTGTTGAAAAGGAATATGAGAACTTTCCTGAATCCCTTGGAGGGCCACTTACCGCAAAGTTTTCAGCGCTATCAGTCTCAATTCCAGAAGTTGATCTTGAGAATGAGTTGGCAAAGGGGACCCCAAAGCCACTTGCCGAGGTCAATGTGATGGAGACTTGTGAAGGTCCTAGTAATGTCGATGTGCGACTCAGTGGCTAAGATCTCGAGCTTGG
Source organism: Nicotiana tomentosiformis (assembly GCF_000390325.3). Lineage (NCBI taxonomy): Eukaryota > Viridiplantae > Streptophyta > Magnoliopsida > Solanales > Solanaceae > Nicotiana > Nicotiana tomentosiformis. Next base: position 94,759,164 of record NC_090819.1, on the reverse strand, counting down.
TAATTGGAAAGACACTTCTTTCTTAGCTAGCCAGGGAGGAGTTTTGGTGGTTTATTTTGTTGTCATTTCTGTTGTCCGGGTTATTTCAGGGTTGTAATCCGGATATTGTCTTGTGGCTCAAACCCTCATTCCTCTTATTTTTCCTAGTTTGTTTAGTTGTAGTAACTCATCTAGTGTTATCTAGGATTGTTCCAGGGTTGTAACCCATGTCTATTTTGCCTGTTTTGTTTTTCAAACCTTTTCACCGCCTGTCTAATGCAATCTCCCATTTTCTGTTATTTCTAGTCAGTTTTTGTTTAGTTCTCTTTTTCTTTTATAGTTCTTTTCATGGTGACTCTAGTGACATGACATGCACGTGGAATTCTCAGCCTGGTCTTGAAAGTTAGTCTAATCATGAAGCAATGAAATAAGTTTTGAAGATGACATAGACATTTGAGGGAAACAAATAAAGATTTGGACATTTTGAGATCATTTAAAGCCCGAATTATGTGAAACTAGGGCAGATAGGTTGGGAAGTTAATAAGACGACAAGAAATTATTACAAGAGAGTGCATCCAGATGATTTGAAACAAGTAACTTGGAGTTCAAGTGCATCTCAAGTTACAAGATAAGGCCAAGGGAGTTTGTCCCAAGTTGACAAATGGTATCCATTGTAAAGAAGAAATCTCCCAAAGAAGGTTCTGTACTTGACATGGCACTAAAGAAAAGTGGAAGGCATATCAGTGATATCAATGCCGAAGCTACAAAAGAAATATTATGCATGATCTTCATTTTTCATCCTCAAGTTGCATGTGTCGTGCTTGGCATTTTCAGAGATTGGGAGGCCCTCTTTCAGCTACCCAAACACTTTATACCCTTCGGTACTCTTTTGAGCCTATGCTGATCTCTTTGACCTCCCCTCTTTTGGAATCAAGTTAGAGTCATATAAAAAAAAAAAAGAAGTTCGTGTCCCCATAGGTTTGTTTTAGAAAGTTCATTCCAAGAGAAAAATTCAAAAAAAAAAAAGAAAAAGAAAAAAGAAAAACGAAGAAAAAGAAAAATAGCAACAACAAAAAAGTAGTCGTTTGAACTACGTTCGACCTGATTCTTGTCCCCACAAGATACGTAGGCAGCCTTACAGTTCGGTCGCACCAAATAAAATATTTCATAATCCCACGAAGTCAAGAGTGGGGCAATTTTCTTAGAAATTCCATCTAAAAAAAAAAAGAAGAGGTTCAAATTCTCTTGTTTTAGAAACCGGGGCAAAGTTTTAAAATAGATTCCAAAAGTTGTAAATAAATTAACCATTTTGTCTTAGTTTGAATTTGAGCCTTCATGCCTTTCTTTCTTTCTTTCTTTCTAACCCTGTCCAAAAGCCACATTACAGTCCAAAAAAGACCTCCCAAATGATCTTTGAGAGTGCCGAGTTAGACATGCGAGGAGCATAAGATATTTTTACCATGGTTAATGCTTTGTCATCTGCAGAATAAGAGGAAATAAGAAGAAAAGAACAAAATAAGAGAGTCTTATCGGTGAAAACTCTCACGGGCACCATAAGGCGACAGTGAGTTGAGAGAAAGAACAAAATGAGAGAGGCTTGATAGTGGAAACCCCTCAGGGCACTACAAGTCGACTAAGGATCATGAATTAGATAGGACAATTGGAGCATTGAAGCCTAGTTTCACAACTTAGAGGTATGACAAGAATGAAAGATTAAACTTGCTTGACAGATCAGACCACTTAATCCAAGATGCACGTCATGGTCATTAGAGTTGGTGTCACATCAGATAAGTTTCTACTTGGTAATTCTCTTGTTAGATATCATCTCTTTCCACTGTCCCCTTACTTTGTTCTTCTTGCTTTGTTTAAGTCCTTTTTTTTTTTGAGTCTGCTCTGTCAGAACAAGTAAGAAATGACTTCAAAATTTACTACCAGCTTTCCAATTGCACAAAGTGGAGTGTGACTAACACATCAAAGTGGCATAAGTCAGGGAAAAGTGGCATGCGTACTGAGTTGATAACAATTGAAGTGCTTTGGGATTCATGTGAAATACAAAGGTTCGGTAAATGTCAATTCATGGGCAAATTGCAACAGATAAAGGATTTGGGCTTGAACGGATCATAGGTATTTTCTGTGATAAGGGTGATAGAGAAAGTGGTTAGCCAATAACAATCAAGGTCTTCCAAGATGAAATCAAAGTTATCATGGCAAGTGTAGGAGCAATCGCCCTCAAGATCAAGGCCACAAACAAACCACTATGTTTTAAACTCACAAGTCTTCTTTGCTTGAAACAGGGACGAAGACTATGTCCAAATCAAAGATTGGAAGCTTGAATTTTTCAGGTGTCGTGCCCAAATTTTCTAAGCACAAAGGTTGTTTGAGAAGGTTTTTACCTGCTAGAATTTTTACCTAGTTGAGAAGATCATACCTCCTAGGAATTCTCCCTAGTCGCAAGAATTTTTAGTTTTTCCGTAAGTTCAGGGGTCCTGCCTGGAGAATAGGGTCAATTGTTAGCTTAGTCAAGCTCAGTTTATAGTTTTCCTCAAGCACAATTTTAAATCCAGGAGATGCACTTCCTAGTTTGAGTTTTTCAGATTTTATTTCTTTAGGAGACGTACTTCCTAGTTTGAATCATCGAAGTTTCACCCCTAGGAGACGCACTTCCTAGTCTGGGTCTTTCAGGACATACTTTTAGGAGACACACTTCCTAAATTGAGTTTTACAATTTTGCTAACAACTCACAAATCCTCCTAGTGCAAACTGGGGCAGAAAATTTTGTTTGTTTTGTTGTTTTAATTGCAGGCACCCACCTGGAGAACGAGGGTCAATATTTCAGAAATTGGTTTCAAGTTCAAGTCAGAGAGGCATTAGGAGCCCGCCTGAAAAATAGGGTAAACTTTCAATTTTTAAGTTCAAGAAGCATCATGGGCCCGCCTGAAGAACAGGGTCAACTTTCAGTTTTCAAGTTCAAGTTCAAGAAGCATTAGGGGCCCGCCTGAAGAACAGGGTCAACTTTCAATTTTCAAGTTCAAGCTAGAGAGGCATCAGAAGCTCACCTGGAGAACAGGGTCAACTTACTATTTCAAGTCAGAGAGGCATCAGGAGCCCGCCTGAACAACATAGTCAACTTTTAATTTTCAAGTTCAAGAAGCATCAGGGGCCCGCCTGAAGAACAAGGTCAACTTTCAATTTTCAAGTTCAAGTTAGAGAGGCATCAGGAGCTCACCTGGAGAACAGGGTCAACTTACAATTTCAAGTCAAAGAGGCATCAGGAGCCCGCCTAAACAACAGGGTCAACTTTCAATTTTCAAGTTTAAGAAGCATCAGGAGCCCGCCTGAAGAACAAGGTCAACTTTTAATTTTCAGGTTCAAGTTAGAGAGGCATCGGGAGCCCGCCTGAAAAACAGGGTCAACTTTCAATTTTCTAGTTCGAGAAGCATCAGGGACCCACCTGAAGAACAGGGTCAGCTTTCAGTTTTTAAGTTCAAGTTAGAGAGGTATCAGGAACCCGCCTGAAGAACATGGTCAACTTTCAATTTTCAAGTTCAAAAAGCATCAGGAGGCCGCTTGAAGAACAAGGCCAACATTCAATTTTACTTTCAAGATCAAGAGGCATCAGGAGGCCGCCTGAAGAACAGGGTCAACTTTCAGTTTTCAAGTTCAAGTTAGAGAGGCATCAGGAGCGCGCCTGAAGAACAGGGTCAACTTTCCAAGTTCAAGTTAGAGAAGCATCAGGAGCCCGCCTGAAGAATAGGGACAACTTTCAGTTTACAAGTTCAAGTCAGAGAGTCATCAGGAGCCCGCCTGAAGAACAGGGTCAACTTTTTGTTTACAAGTTCAAGTTAGAGAGGCATCAGGAGCCCGCCTGAAAAATAGAGTCAATTTTTAGTTTCACATTTAAGTCAGAAGCAGCAGGAACCCACCTGAAGAATAGGGTCGACCTATGGTCTTTAAGTAAAATCAAAAGTAGCACGAGCCGCCTGAAGGATAAGGTTTGCAAGCTCAAGTCTACTCCAAATTCAAGTTTATTTCAAGTTCAAGCAGCAGGATGCCCGCCTAAATAACAGGGACAACTTCCAGTTTTCTTCAAATCCAAGTCAGCAGGATGGCCACCTGAAGAATAGGGTAAATTTTTAATTTCATGTTGAAGGATCAAATGGAGATTCAAGGAAGATTCGAGACAAGAAGTAGATAGGATCTTGTATTTTTCTTTTATTTTTGCTGTAATTTTCCATTTTATTCTTGATGTAATGGCAGGAACCGCGGATCAGAACTTCAACGGCACCTCAATCGGCTCTCTACCTCGGTATACTCCATCACTCTTCTCACTTTTGAACTACACGTGGCCTGATTCCTTTATAACCAAGGATATGTAGGCAACTCAGATACCAGAGCTCGGTCACAATCTTTTTATCCATCTCTACCTTCTTTTGAATAAGTGTCGAGTCAGAACTCAATTGCGTTGCTTACTTATTTCTTTGCTCGAAAACACTTTGTGTTTCCAAGGAAAGAGGGGCAGCTGTAAGCACGTAATTTTTGACCCGTCACATTTTTGAGCTATTTTTAATGTTTAAAATATTTATTTAACTTAACTTTAATATTTATAGAGTTTTAGCCAATTCTTACTTACAATTACAATTAGTTTAAGGTCAATTAGTATAATTATGTTTATAGTATTTTAATTTTATCATGACTTTGCCTATTTTCTCTATTTTTTTACTTTATTATAACACTTGAAAATACAAAAAATATATAGAGTTTCATTTTTAAATTTTAGTTTTATTTTAACCAATTAGGAGTGATTTTAGGTTTTACAAGCATTTTATATTAATTTGGAACAAAGTTGGCTTTGTTAATGAATTTTAAGCTTTTCTTGTCCATAATTGAGCCCAAATTCGAATCTTCCACCTGAGCCCAATCCCTTGACCCAACAGCCCTTTTGGAGGAATTAATCCAAGCCATGCACTCCATCCTCATCTGATGGCCAATGTCATTTTTCACAGCCATATAAAAATATCATCTTCCTAATTTCAAGAACCCTAGATGAGCCGCAACCCCCTCACTCTAAAGACTCCTAACATCGCCTCCCCCTTCTGATTTTATCTTTTTCTTGTTCTCAACTTAAAAAGAGGCACACATATACGGATATCGGGGGTCACGAAACAGAGGGAGGGAAAACGAGCGAGGAACATAATAGAAAAAAATAGAGTGAGAGGGGAATTGTGGGGAATTAGAGAAACAAACGAAGGGACAGTGAGCAGAACGGATAGAGTTCAAGAGGAGAGAGCGGAAAAAACGAGTATTGAAAATTCCCTAGAGCCGTAGACTCTCATCCTCACCGTAACTAATTACGTTTTCTCTTCTCAATCCAGCTTCTCCATAAAAGCTCATCATTAAATAAACACCATCCAACCACAACTAGTAAAACTCATAAAAATCAGTAACACCACCTTGAACAAAGATTGGTAACATTTATTTCTCCCACCGCCATGTGAATCACCTAAAACACCAGCATCTTTCCTCTTCATTGTTAGCTAGCTAAATCATTTGAGTTGAAGCTTGGGATATTCAGATCTAAGCAAAAGAAGTCGAGTCAGTTAAAGTATTTCGTTAGAGGTTCTGGCCGCCGGTTCTATTTGTTTGCCACGAGGTTCAATGCATTTGGTTGATTTTCTAAAGAGATTTTCAGCAGCTTCAAAAGGTCTGCTCTCATCTTACTTCTGTTGATTGATATTTCAATAATTTAGTGTTGAAATTGCTTGTTATTAATTCTCTATTGAGTTTAGTGCTAGATTAAAATGTGAAAATGCTTCTGCTTGTTTGTTTTAGTTTTAATATAAGATGAAGAGGGTTAAATTACATCAACTAATTTGAATTTAAGTGTTTGGATGCTATTCTAAAATAAAGAATACTAGTTAGAGTATATTGGAAAAAAATGACGTAAAGCATTAGTGCAAAATTTTGGAGTAACAAGGTGTGTCGTGGGGTTCGGGAATTAAAAAGTAAAAATTGATTTAGTAATTTGATAGCTAGGAGCATATTTAGGCCGTAACTTGGCTAGGCAAATCTTAGGTTTTCTTTATCTTATTTTTAATCGAGGTGAGAGGTCATTCCCTTTAGTTCATATTCAGGGGAATGCCCCGTAGACCTTGTAAATATGTTTTATCTGGGGTATGCCCCGTAGTATCATGTATTTGGAGGCCGTGACGAACCTCGTGGAAAAATATAGTATATATTAGTGTTTAGGATTTTACTTTACTTTCCTTTTATACTTTCTTTTATTAGGTGGGGACTACCTCGAGCTTTTTTTTGTGTTTATTTTCTTTTTTTATTTTTTTTACCTCAATTGAAATATTTTAAAAGCCAACTAGATCGAGTACGCAACCATACTAGTTACGGGATCCGGGGAATGCCTAATACTTTCTCCCCGAGTCAAATGTACCCCCTTACCTGAATCTCTGGTGCAAACTGGTTTAAGAGTCAAATGTATTTTCAAAGGAAATTGTTATTTTAAAAAAATGGTGACCTGACACACCGAAACCAAATGTCAGGTGGCGACTCTGAAAATCCTTTAAAACACGAATTTTGTCACTTTCAAATTGAAATCCCTTTTGAGTTTTATAATCCCTTTATTATCCTTTAAAGCGTTGTTGAGGTGAAAAAAAGGGGTGTGACAGTATGAATTCAGTAAGGGTATGCAATCATGTATTGGTGCATCGCGCAGTGATTGAAACAATGTTCTTGTGTTGGAAGAAGGCTTAGTAGAGAATTTCGGATGTTGAAAATTGGATCTAAGGCTTATTTGCCTAAATAAAGGGGAGGATCTTCAGAATTGCTCGAGCTAATATGCTCAGCTGGGTTGTGGTAGCATAGGTAGGTGCATGAGGTGTTAAACAATAATTTCGGACATCTCCAGAGCAGTTTTTAGCACGTTCGAGGACGAACATATTTTTAAGTGGGAGAAAATGTAACGACCCGACCGGTCATTTTGAGCCCTAGCGCGTCGTTCGGTGGTTTGAGGTCATGGGTAGCTTCATTTCGGGTATTATGACTTATACGCGTGGTCGGAATTGGATTTCGGGAAGTTCGGAGTTGATTTGGAAAGAAAATTCTCATTTCGGAAGCTATAAATTGGAAGAATTTGACTAAGGTTGTATTTTTGAGCAAACGACCTCGGAATCGGGATTTGAAGGTTCCAACAGGTTCGTATGATGATTTTGGACTTGGGCATATATGCGAAATATGTTTTGGATGACCCGGGAGCGTTTCAACGCTTATTGTGGAAGTTAGCATTTTGGAAGAATTTCATAAATTTAGATAGAAGTAAATTTCAATGTTATCGATGTTCTTTTGGGATCCCGACTCTGGGAATAGCTCTGTATGGTGATTCTGGCATTGAGAGCGCGTCCGGATGTGGATTTGGAGGTCTGTAGGTCATTTTGAGGTCACTTGGCGAAAATTAAAAATTTGAAGGTTTTTGAGAAGTTTGACCGGAAGTGGACTTTTTGATATCGGTGTCGAGTTTCGATTCCGGAGGTTGGAATAGGTCCGTAATGTCAAATGTGACTTGTGTGCAAAATTTGAGGTCAATCGGATGTGATTTGATAGGATTCAGCATCGAATGTAGATGTTTGAAATTCTAAAGTTCATTAAGCTTGGAATGGGGTGCGATTCATGAATTCGACGTTGTTTTATGTGATTTGAAGGCTCGACTAAGTTCGTAATGTGTTTTGGAACGTGTTGGTATAATTGGTTAAGGTCCCGAGGGCCCCGGATGGATTCCGGGTGGTTAACGGATCGAATTTGAAATTTGAAGAAGGGCTATAGCAACTGAGCATATGGTGTAACCGCACCTGCGTGAAGAGGGCCGCAGGTGCGAGCCCGCAAGTGCAGGAAAATGGCTCGTAGAAGTGGAAGGGGCATGCTGCTGAGAACCACAGGAGCAGAAAGATTTGTGCACCTGCGAAGGCGCAGGTGCGAAGAGAGCAACGCAAGAGCGGACGCGCAGATGCACCGCATGGAGCGTAGGTGCGAAAATGTTGGGCCGAGCTGAAGCCATACCTGCGATGGGATTTTCGTAGGTGCAGGACCGCAGATGCGACCAAGGCATCGCAGTGCGGAAGTCGGGGCTGTGCAGTGTCTTCTTTAAAGCGAGGGTTTGGCTCTATCTCATTTCATTTTCGCCCATAGGAGCCGATTTTGGAGCACATTGGAGTGCCATCTTCATCAATCATAATGTGGTACGTGCTTTCTTCACAATTTTGAGTTAAATACATGAGTTTATATGGATTTGAACATGAAAATTAGTAAAAATTGGGGCTTGGGTGGAAAAACCTAGAATCTTGTATATTTGGATTTTTGACCATGAATTTTGGACATAGAATTGAGAATAAATTATATATTTGAATCTGTGATGTCATGAGCAAAGTTTATCTTCGAAAATTTTCGAAATCTGGGCACGTTGGACCGATGGTGATTTTATCGACTTTTCAAGTGGAGTTGAAAATTATTGTAAATAGGACTATAATGAGTATTTGAGTATATATTAATGGGTTTGCATAATTATTGACTAGTTTTGGAGTGTTGGGCATCGATTTGAGTTGATGGAACGACTTGGGAGCTGGTTATGGAGTTTCGGGGCGAGGTAAGTCTCCTTTCTAACCTTGTAAGAGGGAATTAACCCCATAGGTGAATTAAATAAATGTTTGTACCTAATTGTGGGGGCTACGTGTGTACGAGGTGACGAGAGTCCGTACGTAGCTACTATTATGCTATTGTCCGGGTAGTTTAGAACCTGTATCATGCTATACTTGGAATGTTTGTACCCTTACTTGCTAATATAATCACTTTAGTCATGATAGAAATTGATGAAAGAATTGTATAAGGTTAAATTCACTTACTTGAAGGTTGGTATGAGATACTTGACTGTAAAATGAGAAACTTGTGTTTTCTTGAAACAAAAATTGTTATTTGTGGATCGGGTCGAGCGCCTTGGTAGTAAATAGATGCATCTATGGTTCGCGCCATTCTACCCTTTGGCAGTGCACAGGTTAAATATTTGTTGGATCGGGCCGTACGACCTCAGCATGATTTGCGCATGACTTAATTGATTGTTTTGGGAATTATTGATAATTGATATGGACTCATTGGACGGAGATTTAAATTGTTAAAAGATGAAGATAAATTTGGAAATCCCCTATTAACAAGAGAATTATTTACCTGCCTCATGTTATTGTGTTTACCGTTGCCTCATAAAATCCATAATTCATCATATCATTGGTATATTAATTATAGCCCATAGTAAGTGTCTGAGTCGACCCCTCGTCACTACTTCTTCGAGGTTAGGCGGGATACTTACTGGGTACGCGTTGATTTACGTACTCATGCTACACTTGCTGCACATTTTTGTACAGGTACACATATGATTAGCGGCCTTATGGGCGCAGAGGCGCGATTATGGCGGGGACTTAGGTGAGCTGCATTCTATACGACGCTCCGCAACCAACAGAGTCTCCTTCAGAGTACTTATATTTTTCCTGTCCAATTTGTATTCCGGACAGTTATTGTATTTTATTTTACATTCCTAGTTAATGCTCATGCACTTGTGACACCGAGTTTTGGGATGATTATGGGTTGCACTGTATTAGAATTTTTAAAGATATTATTATGTATTTTGTAAACTTCATCTTCTACTATTTAATTGAGGGGAAAAACTATGATTTCAAGAATATTAAAATGAGAATTTACTAATTATTGGTGTTGGCTTGCCTGACAGTAGTGTCCGGCGCCATCACGGCCTTTCAAGGATTTTGGGTTGTGACATATGGACATGAATAAATTTGGTTAATATTTAATATTTTAAGTAAATAAATAATCTTAAAAATTTGTTATTACATGCAATAATTAAATTTTTTCATTTTATTTAAGTAAAATATAAAAATAAAATTTAAAAGTACTTAATTCTTTTAATATAAGTTAAATATATTAAAAGTTATTTAACAATATAAAAGCATTAACCCCTTAAGTCACTATATATTAGAAAGCTATCCTAAAAATAATAAAAAATATTTATACAGTAATATCCTAAGTATTAGGTTTAATGGTTATTTTGGTATATACTATATTTTGTTAAGGGTATTTTTGGTAAGAAGAAAAGTCAAAATTGCTTATGCTTATGCTTTTGGGAAGAAGCTACGTTTTTCTGCTTCTCAGAAACTCCTTTTGCTTCTTCCCAAAAGCACTTTTTTTCCCCAAAAGAACTTGGTCAAAAACCTCAAGTTAGAAAAAAATGTGCTTTTGAGAAGAAAAAAAAAAAGCACTTGACAAGCTTGGTTATCAGTACTTTGGTGAACAAATATTATCTTGTAGTTTCTCAAAGTGAACAACTTTCATCCAAAACTAACATGACTAGAAGATCACATGTTTCTCACTTGAATTCCTAGGCTATATGTCAAAACATGCTGCTTCATTGTCCAATTTGTTCCTTGCCCATCCTCACTCTTAAAATGATGGAATGCGATGAATCCTTTTAGCAAGAAAAAAAAATTATTAAATTAGTTTTAACACTTAAAAGTACTTGATTATTTACAATCATCAAGTTTGCACGAGTTTAGAAAACTACCCGTTCAGATATCTCTTTCAGACCTTCTTCTTTACCATCTTTTCAGGTTATCATTTTACCTCTACTTGAAGACCACAGACTCAACCACTATAATCCTACCTTGATCATTACAATACTATTGCAAGTTGATTTCTGTGTACCTGAATTTATTTTAGTATTAGGAGATCAATGCGGAGCTCTAGCATAGCTATTGGTGATTTAACAAAGATTAATAATGGAGTTGTGTCGATGGCGTTTCGACAAAGGTGAGAGTTCATTGTTTGAGACTTTGAGTTTTATCTGGTCCGATTTGAGGCTTGAGGGTGGTTTAAGGGGATAGAGACTAAGTTGTTGGAGGTTCTGAGTGTTGAAAAAACTGGTACAATAATAACCCTATTCTTCAAAGTTTAGGAACAAATTTGAACTATTTAGCATAGTTCAATGACAAATTTGATCCATATCTCATTGTTAAAAAGGCCCACACAAAGGGAAAGCACTTTCATTAGTTTGTTGAGTGAGAAGCAGATATTGGTGTAAAAAAGAAAATTGAGTTCAAATTTGGAGCACATGTGATGTTAGGCTAAAAATCCATGTTTTCGCATGTAATTTGCCTTGCATTATACCTCAATCTTGTTAACTTTGGTGTAAATATTTATGACTCGAGCTTAATAATGGTATGTGTAGGAGTCAACTTGAAGTGATTTGGCAAGTTTGCATGCAAAGTGAAGTAAAAACAGAAGAATTTGGAGGGAGTATGATTTTGGTGCCCAGGTTGGTGCCAGGCACCAACCAAAATGCAAAAGGCAGAATAGCACAGAAGTGAAAAAATTTCGGTGTCATGGTTGGCGCCAGGCACCAAGCGAGACGGCTAAGGGCGAATTTCGTCCTAATTCGGCTAGGACTTGGTAGTTTCGACCCTACACATTCCCAACATGTATAAAAGGGATTCTAAACCTATTTCAGAGGGGAGGAGACATTATTGGAGAGGCAAAAGGCTACAGGAACACTTGGAAGCAACGAATCACAAGAGTTTTCTCTTCTGTTCTTCCTTAATCTGTATTTAAATGCTCCTAATTATTATCATGATTGTTAGTATGGTTATGAGTAGCTAAACTTTCTCATCTAGGGTTTGATGAAACCTTTTGGAGGATGAATTCTTGTTACGTTTTAATATAATTTTGCCTTTGAATATATCTACTTGTTCAACTATGTGTTTATTGCTGTTAATTGAATGACCATCAAGTGACTGTGTCTATTTAGTATGTATTACTTGAGAGAGGGTACATATTTAGGTAGTTATTGAACAACATCACTCCTAATGTATGTGAGAGATCAATACAAAGGATTTAAAGGCGGGATTAGAGATAACGAAACCTTGGTGCGATCGTAGTGAGCGGTAAATTAGTGGCAGTTAGCATAGTTTGAGAGAATATGTCTAGTAAATTGTGGTAGTTGCTCGAGAGAGAACTATGACTCCCAAAGTACTCACGATCGGTAGAGAAAACTTAGGCGAAATTATAGAAGATATAGAGGGAAGGATTCCGACAATTGGGAAAATCATAACTCTAGACCTCCTTAATATTATATCCAATCCTTAGTATCTTTAGTTGTTAATTTACTATTTTAATTTATTAATTAATTAGTTAGAAAACCGAATCTTATTACTTAGGAATTGTTCGAGCTTGTCTTCTTAGTGATAGTAAACGGTTGTAGCTAAACCTTAGTTCTATGTGGGATTTGACTCTGGACTCTTAGACCAGATATTATATTTGCAGTGACCGCTTATCCTTTTTAGGACTAGAGTTGGGCGTGATCAAATTTTGGCGCCGTTGCGGGACTTAGAAATTAGCCTTTTTAATTGATTTCTGTTCAAGTTTTAAATTTTCTCATTTAGTTAGTATTGTTTTTTCTTTTTCTTATTTTCACATGGTATCTTGGAATGAAAATTGTTTCAATGATGGTTATTCTTACTTTGATAAGCCTTGTCCATATTGTAGAGGACCCCACTGGTGGAAAAATTGTCGACATATTCCCGGGAGCGAGTTCGATGCACAATCTCAATCCTTTCAGTGGAATATTTATAATATATATGGTGGTCAAGATGGCCATTGGGATGGCTGTACTAATTCTTTTTATCCTTCTTCGAGCCCTTATTATGGTATTTTTGATAATTTTTGTGAGTTTGATAGGAACAAGGTGGAAAATCTGGAATATGATGCTCAGACTATGGACCTGTTGAGGCAATTATTGGAACAAACTGTTGATCACAGAAAAGACTTTGAAAATCTCAAGGCAACAATATAGAGAATGAAGGCCAAAGTAGAAGAATGGGTTGAAACATTTAATGATCAACAAGTTGCAGACTTAGTTGATAGTCGGGAAGAGCCTAAAATTGGACAAGAGAGTGAGTTCGAGCAAGAGGAAACTTTCAAAGAAGAGGAGATTTTGAGCCAAACTTGGCTAATGGAACAAGTTGAAAGATTAGAAATATATGAGGCTTAACGTGAGAAAATTATAGATGGGATGAAAGACTTAATAGAAGGAAGAGTTGAACTGGGGCAAGAGATTGAAAATTTTGGCATTGCTATTCACAACTTGGAAGCTCAATTGAATGCAAAGGTTGTTGCGTCTAACGCCCAACAAAATAGTTCTGAGTTATGTAAAGTTGAAAAGGAACATATACGCCAAATGGAGAAGCTAAAAGTGGAGAGTCAATCATTCGACCATACTTTTATTGATGATGTCCATGTTGAGGAAAGCACACTAGAGTCATGCGAGGAAGTAGATAATGTTATATTTGAAGACTCTAGTGTGTGTACATATGAGGATGTAAATAGTGACGCAATTCTAGAGTTGGGGCGTATTGGTCCTCATTCCATGTATTTTCAACATTGTGTTTGGATGATGACATGGAAATCGATTTATCTAAGCCTTTGGAGGAGCCAATGGACGAAGAATAAGGTGCTTACATTCTGAAATTTATTGTGCCAAAGAGAAAGAATTACATACCTCATCTGAAGGCCAAGAAGTGTAGAATACAAAATTGGTTACTTGGCCCAATTACATTTGTTCCACCACCCCGAGAGCATAGCAAGAAGAATGAAGCCAAATTGGGGGTTTAATTCACAAGTTCGATATGGAGACAAAAAGTGGTTCAAGTCGTGCCGCAACATTAAATCATGCGCTTGTTGGGAGGCAACCCAACTTTACTGCTTTCTTTTATTTTTATTTTTATTATATTATTTTTGTAGTGTCTATTTTTATTGTGTAGGATTATAAGCATAAGAAGCAAAGCCATTGGAAGAGTGCAAAAGCGAGCTAGATGGTGAGAACTAAGTGTGGGGTGCCCACACAAAGGACCATGCCTGGGGGGAAGTCTAAGTACCATGTGAGCCGCTATTGCTTCGGCCTTTCAAGGAGTTTCTTGTCCACCCTCATTATTGTTTTGCTTTATTTGTGCATTAGGGATACTACACTCCTTTAATTGTAGGGTGGGAGAATTCCTCTAGATAATTAGTAGTAGTATGTTAGTAAAAATGTTAACTTATTATTTTGATTTTAGCTTCTTATTTTTTATTTTCGTAGTTGTGTAGTATGTTAGTAGCTTAATTTTATTTTTTTTAAATGTGAAAAAAAATAAAAAAATCGAAAAAGGTAGAAAAATTGGACTTTTCCCGACGATGGATCTCCTTGACAGTTTTTTTGAGGGATTAAAGTCTAAACAAAAATCCAAAAATATGTCTTTTAGTTTTCTTTAGGTAGAAATAATCCTCCGTGTTTTTTTTTTGTGCCCCGGTACTTTTTCATGGGATGTAGTTTGAACCAATTAGTAGTTTTTTTAGTGTAGGACTTAGGAAAAATGAAGGAAGAAATATGAGAGTCCTAGGCCCTAAACTTGTTTGATAGTAGCATATTTAGGCTTTGGCATGTGTAGTATCTTCCCTATGTTTTGAAATTGATCATGATGCCTTTATAAATTGGATGGCATGTCTCATGATGCCTATGTCTCGTATTCTTGACTTATGTTCACTTTGTGCTTAATGCTTAATATCTTGTGGCTCCGTGAATACTTGCATTAGTTTAAGAGTCGGAATGAGACCATCCTTAGTGAGTCATGTGCCATGTGTGAAGTGAGATTTTTGTGCAGTCCATGTCATTGTACTTGCCCCATATGTGAGTCGAAGCGAATTTTTAGGTGAGGCTCAGTTTGAAAAATGATTTTAGGTCTTATTTGATCTTTTTGAGCTTAATTGCTTATCATAAATAAAATTGATCTCTAGTAAACCCTTTTGAGCCCGTAGACCTTTTATTTGGCACCCACATTACGAGCCTATACCCTTTTTATTCTTAATTGACATTATTTTAATTTTTTTACCATTTAAAGCACTTTAATGGTGAAATGAGCGCTAAAAGAAGTAAGAAGGAAATTTGGATGGCTTTCGAGTGGAACCAATGAAAGGAAGAAAGGCGCACTTGTTTTGTAAAAGAATACACCACTAGCGAAAATTGTAAAGAAAAAAAAATCTAAAAAAAGAGAAGGAAAAATTTAGATGAATAAATTGACATCTTGTTCTTGGTAGTGAGTATGAATTAAAGAAGTGCCTAAAGAAAGAGGGAACGTTGTTGGGGATGATTTTAGTTGTGAAATTTAAGTTGGGATTAAAGAATTTACGCTTACAGTTGATTATGAGATGTGTTAAAGTGCTTAGGGGGGTTAGCCATTATTCCTAAATATATCCTTCCCATCCCTTAGCCCACATTACAATTATATAAAGTCCTAATTGATTTTAGATCGAGTGAGCCTACATTAGTGGAGATTTACATTAAGGGCAAGCCTATGGTACCAATTGCATGCATGTGACTTCTTTTGTGAGAGTGAGTAATTCTTTTTATATATATATGAGTCCTTAAAATATATTTGAGCATTTGATTTTAATGTATGGATTCAACTTACTCTTTTGTTCTTGTTGTGAGCGCACATAATTTCACGAGGGATAGGTAACGTTATTAGACTTCTCTAGGATGTTGGGTGTTCAAGCCATGAGTGCATTATGACACTAAGTCAGTTTTAGAGGCTAAGATTGTTATAAGTATAACGTCTTTGTTGTGAATATTTTTGAAGAATGGAAAAAGTGAAAGGGAAGTGTAAGTGATTGCATATGCTACAGTTTAATTTTTTCTATCAACCGTGGTCAGTGGTGTAGTGTACTTCAAATGTGTAAATATAAAGTGCTCAAGAATAGTGTTAATTGTTGGTTGCTCGAGGACGAGCAAGAGCTTAAGTGTGGGTGATGATGTTTGGCTAAAATTTCATGTTTTTGCATATAATTTGCCTTGCATTATACCTCAATCTTTTTAATTTTTGTGTGAATATTTGTGACTCGAGCTTAATAATATTGTTTATATATGTAGGAGTCAATTGGAAGTGATTTGGGAAGTTTGCATGCAAATTGACGTCAAAAAAGGGAAGAATTTGGAGGAAGTATAAGTTCTGGCACCAACGAAAACGCCATTGACAGAAGTGGAAAAAGTTTCCTTGTTCAGGTTGGCGCCAAGAGAGACGCCAAAGGGCAGATTTTGTCCTACTTCGGATGGGACTTGGGGATTTTAACCCTACACGTCCCCAACATGTATAAAAGGGGTTCTAACCCTAGTTTTGGAGGATCAAGCATACTTTGGACCAAGGGAGAGCACGAAGCCGCCGTGGAGGCCGGAATTCATCAGATTCCATCTTTCTTTCATCAAACTTAGTAATCTTTACGTTTCTTTGGATGAATTGTTGTTTTGCTATCATGTCTATGTGGAGCTAAACTTCACATTCTAGGGTTGTGGTTGTCATGAATATTGAAGTTTATTAATTACATTACCGTTAATTCGAGTTATCATCTTTGGTTGTTTCTCTAATTTTGTACATAATTGCTTAATTGTTTGGCCAGCAGTTGAATTCTATTTACTATCTATGCTATGCTTGGAAAAGCTGTGTTTAGATTAGAGTAGAATTAGAGAGAGTTTGTTTCTGAACCCGCGACTCGGGAAAATATTTTGCGGTTAGGATAGGAATATACCTAACAGTCTTGCTTAGTTGAATATCATATTATATTCATTCATGATAGATTCAATACCATAGGAATATATGGTTGATATATTGTGGATAGATAGATAGTATTGTGGGAACATGCTATTTATATAAACGATCCGGTTAACTAGCAACCATAGATAATTTGTATTAACAGGTGTAATTACGAACTCAATAGGATTGATAAATCGACCACAACCCTGGAATCTATATCTCCCTTGGTTATGTGTTTAAATTTTGCAATAGTAGTTGTAATAGAAAAACCAAACTTTTAATTAACTTGGACAGTGAATTGATTTTAGTTTGCTTAGTTAATGGTTAATCTAAGTCTCTGTGGGTTCGACATCCGACTTTCGAGTCACTTTATTACTTGACGGCCATGTATAATTGCGTGTATTTGGGGAACCAACAAGTTCTTGGTGCCATTATCGGGAAAATCATGCCCTGAAAATTTTTTGGTGTCGTTGCTGGGAAGCTAACGGTGTAGCTGTAGTTGTATATATTGCTTTTTTTTGTGGCAAATTATACTACTATGCATGCCTAGTAGCTATTTTATTAATAATAAAAGTAAAGAGAAATCACAACTAAAAAGTACAAGTAAGGGGCTAGCTACAGTAGTGTTACCTCTATGCCTTGGCTATATAATCACTCCTCTGCATCTCAATTGCATTAAGATGGCAGCCTCATGTAGAGGATCATGGTAGCTGCCCGCAAAAGTCTCACGAGGGCATATAATCTCATAGCCGCTTGGACCTTCCCAAAGGCATAGGAATATAGCACACACATACTGGGCTAGACCTTACCTTAAAAATCCTATTGAGGCATAATAAATCTCATCTACTATCAAGCATGAAGAAAATATGAACTGGAAAGAACTAAGTACTGTATGATCATCACAGAGTTTATAACATACTCTGATGACATTACAAATGATGATACTTAAAAAATGATAAAATAAAACAAGGTAAAAAATTGTGTCTTGCCCCTCTTTCTTCAACTTTATGCACTCTTCAATTTTTTTTCTCATTGGCATCTTCTTCCACTATCTTCAAATATTCTTCAAATTTTATCCTTTATTTTTTGATCTATTGGACCTTGTGGAGGTGGTTGGGACAACCGCCTTTTGCTTTGCACTTCTCATTGGAGGTTTCCTAATGACAAACTCTTGTGTTACCTTGCCGTTCCAACTATGTTGCCTTTCGAGTACCTTATTCTTATTTTTGTTGGATCCATTTCTCACTTGTCTAGGTGAAAGATCTCCCTACCTAGCTATAATGTTGAAGGTGGCATCCAGTAGTTCATCCTCTTCTCATTCCTCATAAAAATCTTGACCCATATGCATCACAAAATCGTCAATATGATTGTAGCCGGGCACTATTGCTCCTTGATTTTTCCTATGATTATCAAGAGCTCTAAATGTATCCATGTCATGCGAAACAAGTGCATGGATGATATTTGTAGGTGTGAGGTTGAAGGTTGCAGCCAGCGCAAACGGATTTGTTGTAGCTACTATCTTGTGCAACTCATTAGCATTGGATGGATTTTCAGTTTCTTTCACGCCTGCTGTGTAATTGCTCGTTAGCTGCTGCTCTACTGGTGTTGAATCCTTGTTGATGTCAGCAGCACTAGACCTAATGGTCGAAACAGTTACTGCAATTTGCTTCTGTCTAGTAGGTACAAACATATGAGCGTTTGGACTTAAACCTTTCTTGCTTGGCATATGTACACAGGAGTTGTATATATTGATAGGTTTCAAGTTTGAACATTTTTTTAGTATTTAATTTTTTTTAATTTTAGTTTTACTTGTTGATTTGAGAAACACGACATCTTAGAATTATGAGAGTTTTGATGTTGGTAATTCTACTTTTGATCTCCCTCATGCATATTGTGGAGGAAACCACTTGTGCCAAAATTATCAATATATTTCCGAGAATGAGTTATGTATACCAACTCAATCTCATGTGTGGAATATGTGTGATGGTCAAGATGATCACTTTTATGGTTGTGCTTATATTTCTTATCCTCCCCCCACCCCTTATTATGATAGTTCTACTTTTACTTGTGAAGTTACTAGGAAAAAAGAACGTGGGGATGCTGACCTAAAGGAGATCAAAGATATGTTAATGTGCCTTATGGAATAAAATAATAAGAGACAATTACAGATACTAAGGCAAGAGGTAACTATTCACAACTTAAAGGCTCAAGTGAGTCAAGTGGTGGAAGCTTTGAATATTCGACAAGTCAATATGGTGGATAGTAGCCAAAAATAATGTGAGTTAGAGTCAGCAGTTGACACTCTGATGGAGGAGGTCAGAGTAGAACACCAACAACCTAGCCAACTAAGATTTGAGGATGTCGATGTTGAAGGCGTGATACTAGAGTCAACCGAGGACATTAAGGATAAATATTCAGTTGAATCTAGTGTCATTGGTACAGAAGATGTTGAACATCTCGAAGTTCAGGTATTTGAGCGTGTTGGACCTCATTCCAAATACTTCTCTACATTGTGTTCGGATGGTGAAATGAAAATGGATCCTTACGAGCGTAGAAAGGAGACAAGGAAAGAGGTAGACAAGCCATATATTTTGAAATTTTTGAGGCCGTCTAGGCAAGGTGATACTCCTCAGCTTAAAGCCAAAAAGTGCATAAGGAATTATTTAACTTTTGGCTTTCAAGGCTTTACACCACCCCAAGAGAATAATCATAGAGCAGAATCAAAACTTGGGGTCCAATTCATAAGTTTGAAGTGGAGGCAGAAAGTGAATCATGTCGTGCCGTGACGTTAAATTAGGCGCTTGTTGGGAGGCAACCCAGCTTTACTGCTTTTTTATTTTTTCTTTTTTTCTTTTTTTAATTGTGTTATTTTTGCAGTGTATTTTTTATTTTATTTTGTAGGAGCATGGAAAGGAAAGCCATTCGAAGGAAGAAAAAGCAAACCAGATGGTTGGAACTAGGTGTGAGGTACCCGCACGAAGGACCGGGCCAAGGAGAAGTCTGAGTATCCCATGAGCCGCTGATGTTTTGGCCTTTAGCCTACCGGGGAGTTTCTTTCACCCTCTTGTTATTTATGGTGTGCATTGGGGACAATGCACAATTTTAAGTGTGGGGTGAGGAGATTGTTGGGGTGATTTTCTATGATATTTTAGTTGTGTTATTTTAACTTTAAAAATAAATGGGGACCTTTCCTGATGATGGATCTCTTGGACAACTTTCTTGAGGGATTAAGGTCCAATGAAAAAAAATAAAAAATATTTTCTTATTTAGTCGTAAGTAGATAATAATCCCCCTTGTTTTTTCTTTTGGCATCGGGTTCTTTGTTAGGGGATGTAACTTGAACCGAGTAATTTTTATATTTAGGAAATTGAGGGAAGAAAACTTGAGTGCTCTCATGTGCCTTTTGACCTGTTTGATGCTAACATAGTTAGGCCTTAGCATAAAAATTACCTTCCTAACATGTTTTGATAAAAATTGATACCGTGAAAGATTGAATAGCCTGTCTGTGACACTTTCTCTCAGTTACTTGACTCATTGTTCATGTAGTGCTTTATTGCTTAATACTTCTTGACTTTGTGATTACTTTCCTAAACTTGAGAGTTGGAGTGGAACTGTATTGATTGGGGTTATGTGCATTGTGTGATGTGAGATGGTGATTACATTCTGTGCTATTATGTGTTTGTCTAGAACTTGCCATGTGTGTTAGTCGAAGCGAAATAAGTAACCTTTGTGAGTCTAAGAGATGATGTAGGCGTTTCTTTGATTGTACATTGAGCTATTATGACACTATATATAAAATTATCCGTAGATAGCCCATTTGAGCCTATAAACCTTTTCTTTGGCACCCACGTTAGCCGATTCCCATTTTGTTCTTAATTAACTCTTTTCGAACCTTTACTTCCGAAAGCACTTAAGTCGCTAGAAGAGTAAGGTGAGAGTTGAGGTAGCTTTTGAGTGGAACCATAGAAAGGCCAAAGGTGCATGTATGTTTTGGAAGATCATTAGCTAGGCAACCTAACTTTATGAAGAGTGTTGAAGAAAAAAAAGAAAAAGGAAATATATATATATATATATATATATATATATATATATATATATATATATATATATATATAGAGAGAGAGAGAGAGAGAGAGAGAGAGAGAGAGAGAGAGAGAGAGAGAGAGAGAGAGAAATTACACCTCTTATTCATTGTGATCCGGTCTAGTGAATGCATAGTTGTGCTTAAAGAAGAAGGGCCAAGTTGTATATGATTTTGTGGCATTGCTTAAATTGGTCATGAAAAATATGTATTGGAAAGTTAAGTTTGGTGTATTAAAGTGCTTAGCAGGATTATTCACTATACCCAAAATATATCCTACACGTCCCTTAGCCTACATTACAACCAGTAAAGACCTAATTGATATACACTACGGGCAAGCCTATAGTACAACCATGGAGTGCACATGAATTTCTTTGTGAGAGTGAGTGGTTCTTTGTTCATATATGTGATGTCCTTAAATTATATTCGAGTGCATATTTGAATGTGTGGACGAAATACCCTCTTATTCTTTGGTGAGGAACATGATTCCATGACAGATAAGTGATGTTATTAAACATCTCTTGTTGGGTGAGTGCACGAGTTGAGAGTGCTTATTGGCGACAAGTCGGTCTTTGAGGTTGGGTGGTTATGGGCAGGTTATTTGAGTGTTTTTAATTGGTCACTAATACTCCGACATGTGAAAGTTGGGAAAGGCATGAATGCGTATGCAAGAGCTTAATTGTTGGTATCAACTATGGTCATAGGTGTAGTATGTTGAATTGCCAAATGCTCCTCAATTGTATGATGTCTTGCATGCATTGTTTGGTTAGCAAGGTTTTAGGTTGCTCGAGGACGAGCAAGAGCTTAAGTGTGGGGTAACGATGTTAGGCTAAAAATTCATATTTTCGCATGTAATTTGCCTTGCATTATACCTCAATCTTGTTAACTTTGGTGTAAATATTTGTGACTCGAGCTTAATAATAATATTTATATGTGTAGGAGTCAATTTGAAGTGATTTGGCAAGCTTGCATGCAAAGTGAAGTAAAAATAGAAAAATTTGGAGGGAGTATGATTTTGGTGCCCAGGTTGGTGCGAGGCACCAACCAAAACGCCAAAGGCAGAATAGCACAAAAGTGAAAAAAATTCGGTGTCCTGGTTGGCGCCAGGCGCCAAGCGAGACGGCCAAGGGCGAATTTCGTCCTAATTCGGCTAGGACTTGGTAGTTTCGACCCTACACGCTCCCAACATGTATAAAAGGGGTTCTAAACCTATTTCTAATGGGGGAGACATTATTAGAGAGGCAAAAGGATGCGGAAACACTTGGAAGCAACGAATCATAAGAGTTTTCTCTTCCGTTCTTCCTTAATCTCTATTTTAATGCTCTCAATTATTATCATGATTGTTAGTATAGTTATGAGTAGCTAAACTTTCTCATCTAGGGTTTGATGAA
This sequence comes from Nicotiana tomentosiformis, assembly GCF_000390325.3. Taxonomy (NCBI): domain Eukaryota; kingdom Viridiplantae; phylum Streptophyta; class Magnoliopsida; order Solanales; family Solanaceae; genus Nicotiana; species Nicotiana tomentosiformis. Next base: position 94,737,043 of record NC_090819.1, on the reverse strand, counting down.
ACCTTTTGGAGGATGAAATCTTGTTAAGTTTTAATATAATTTTGAATTTGAGTATCTCTACTTGTTCAACTACGTGTTTATTGTTGTTGATTGAATGACCATCAATTGACTGTATCTATTTAGTATGTATTGCTTGAGAGAGGGTACATATTTAGGTAGTTGTTGACCAACATCACTCCTAACGTATGTGAGAGATCAATACATAGGGTTTAATGGCGGTATTAGAGATAACGAAACCTTGATGCGATCGTAGTGAGCGGTAAATTAGTGACAACTAGCGTAGTTCGAGAAAATATGTCTAGTAAATTATGGCAGTTGCTCGAGAGAGAACTATGACTCCCAAAGTACTCACGATCGGTAGAAAAAACTTAGGCAAAATTATAGAAGACATAGCGAGAAGGGTTTCGACAATTGGGGAAATCATAACTCTAGACCTCCTTAATATTATATCCAATCCTTAGTATCTTTAGTTGTTAATTTACTATTTTAATTTGTTAATTAATTAGTTAGAAAACAGAATCTTATTACTTAGGAATTATTCGAGCTTGTCTTTTTAGTGATAGTAAACAATTGTAGCTAAACCTTAGTTCTTTGTGGGATTCGATTCCGGACTTTTAAACCGTATATTATATTTGCAGCGATCGTTTATCCTTTTTATGACCAGAATTGGGCGTGATCATATGTCATAAGCCAAAGATCCTGATCCGGAAATGAATCAAAAAACTAGATTCTGGTTAAATCGGATACTCCTCGTAGTAAGAAAAAATCATTTAAAATTAGAATCAAAAGAAAACATTAGAACCGATATAATTAAGGGTAAATCTAGCCTTTTCGATAACAAGAAAGGTGATATGACCACAAATAATAATGAAGGGCAAATTTAGACAATTTCCTAAAGTTTAAGGGCAGATACGACCATTTAATGTAGGAAAAATTAAGAAAATGAAAATAAAAGAAGAGCGTAAAGAAGGAAAAAAAATCAGGCCAGAAAAAAAGTAGAAGGAAAAATCAGGCAGGAGAGAGAGAGAGAGAGAGAGAGAAGCAGCAGCAAAAATTTATTGGGAAAAGAGAGACTGTTCGAATTTGAGAGAGAGGGGAGGGTGATCAATTTGTGTGCCGGAGAAAATGGAGGTAATAGAGGTAGAAGACAGTGGTGGGTACAGTCTAAAACCAAATCGTTTAGCGAGCGAAGACATACTGTTCTGCATAGATGTGGACAGTGAATCACTCGTGGAAATGAAAGTTTCAACTACAGCTGGTGGGCGACCCTATACGAGGTTGGACGCTATGAAGCAAGCCATCATTCTCTTCATCAATGCCAAACTCACTATCAGCCCTGATCATCGCTTTGCTTTTGCTGGTCTTGCCAAATCCGCTTTCCTGGTACTTCCCTAATTTCCTTTCCAAATTCACTATTTCCCTCTTTATTATTCCTGCTTGATAATTGGAATGAAACGGGTCCAAACTAGTTCAGGATTGAGGTTAGTTTTTTGTTGTTGTTGTTGTTTGGTGTTTAAGTATTTGGGTACTAAAGAAAATTTGGTTCGAATACTTGGAGAGGAGACTTTTATTAGTTACTGGAACTTTGGGTAACATTTTTCCTTTTTATTTGGGGGGAGAGGGCATTAAACATTTATACCATGTTAACTGCGGATGTGTGTGTATGGTTCTTGAGCTTGTGAATAGATACGATGTTCCTGAAACGGAATAATAGGCATTTTTTCATGAAAAATAGAAACTATTTGTGTGCATTTCAGAGGACTAGAAGGAAAGAAGAATTTCCCCAACTCTATATTTAGTGGTGGAAAAATAGGAGACATAAATGCCGCAGAAACCATTTATTTGAGCTTGAAATTGAATTTGCTTTCCTTAGATATGGTGATAGCATGAAATCAGAAACTTGAAAAAAGGAGGCCTCTTGTTTCCTCTGAGGTGGAATTTGAATAACTTTAGGGCAGATGGTGCGCAGTTTTTATCTCCATTTGCAAGGAATAGAAAGAGAGAGAAATCAATTCAACGTTGTGATTGTTGGGGAGATCGACGTCTTAACGTGATTTCCTGAGCTCAGTTGATTTCTGAAGCAATATCTCTGGATCAAGATCTGGATGCTTACCTAGCTCAGCGGATCCATTGTTCATGCGGTAGCTTAGTTCAACTGAATAAGGGAAGCCTTTCTATTAGTAAAGTAATTGGAAAACTCCAAAAAGAAAAAGGCCTCAGTTGGTGTGCAGGTATGCACTTTTGTCTGCCCTTTACTACTAAGGGGTCCCATGGTTCCCATGCCGTTGTTTCCCAGTCCTTCTGTTTTATGTTTTAAGTTTTAGCTCTGACTCAAAGAAATAACTTCTAGAGAGTTTAGTGGATAAGATGGCTGCACTCCAGTTTACACCAAGTGAGGTGTAGCAGTGGGTGGGGAAGTAAAATAACTGTGAATTAGCTACTCGACTTACTTTGTTTGCTCGGGAAATAAATTAACAAAGGAATTAGAGGTGGAGGATGGGCAATTCATTCGTGTTTAATGTTTTATCCCCTCCAGATTTGTATGAAAATGAGGAGTCAGCTTTATTTACTTCCCTCCCATTCAACAAAATATAAGAGAAGGTTATGTACTGTCACCACGTGAAGTAAATCAATGACTCCCTGAGAGCATTCTCGATGGAGGAAGAATATTGAATTAGCTAATTCTAGAGTTTTGCAATTAACTCTATTCAATAATCTAAAGAACAATACGCATAGTCAAAATAAAGATATGTGTTGGGTGAAATTAACATAATAAACGGTATATGGAACTGAATACATTAACAATATTCAAACAACTAATAAAAAGGGAAACTAACCCTGAATTCCCGTTCAATCGTACAATGCATTTATCAAAACGAAGAACGTTGGAATTAGAATAAAAAGTCAATCAAGTTTGTCAAAGAGTCAAGAAATCTTAACAAGGAATCAAATTACCTTGTTTAGATCACTACTTCATAAAATTAAAAAAAGATCTTGTGAAGATCAAGAGTTCAAAAAAGAACAAAAGAGAGGGTTTTTTCCTCTCTCGGTTACCATCTAAGTGTCAACCAATTTAATGAAAAAATGAGTCTAAGGGTCTATTTGTACTGGGTTCCAAATTAGGCAATTGACAAAAAACCAAACAAAACCACCCGCTGGGACATAGTCCAGTGCATTGCGTGGCTTTGAGTTAATGGGCCACTTGTTCTGACTTTAGATTTCATTGCAGGGCGCTAGGCTTGACTCTTGAGCCTGAACTCCGTTTCTAGCAACTCCTCGAGTCCAAGTTGCCTCCGTATGCTCTTTCAATGATGTCACAAGCACATTGAAGTACCTATGAGATATTTTCATGTCTTTTAGCTCACCTTCAGTACAAAGCACTTAATTGTAATTTGTAGACCAACTAGCTTCTCTTAAAGTTCCTTAGCACGTGACCTTGTCATAGGATGCCGGGGTGACTTCTTAGCAGCTATGCGACGTGATGGTGAGCTCTTGGGGCATCATCACTCACTACCTTGGCCTTCTAGTTGCTCTATTTCCCTAAGCCAGTGTTATGAAGAGCGTGAAACGAGGAAAAGCGACAACCCCCATTTCGCTTAAAGCGAGAAGCGAAGCGCTCGCTTTTTTGAAGTGAAGCGGAATTTAAAAAAAAAAATTTAAAATAAATACTGCATAGACAACACATGTAATTGTAAGCAAATGTTCAATACTTCAATTTAAAAACTAAAGAGTAGCATCAATTAAAGCATAAAATGAGCATTCTATTCTTGGGCAGTAATTTTCTGAGAAAGAACAGAAGGAAAAAAAAAAAAAATTCGCCAGCATTTCGCTGCTTTTTGGACGTTTAAACAGTGAAAGAAGAAGAAGAAGAAGAGGAGGAGGAGGAGGAGGAGGAAGAGGAAAAAAATCAGAACATACCTGTTGCTGTTGAAGACTTGAACTTGAAGTTAAAGAAGAAGAAGAAGAACCCTAGTTGATGCTTTCAGAAATCAGAAGTCGATGAAGAAGAAGAAGTCGACCAGTGTCTCTGCTTTAAAACCCTAGTCGCAGCTGTTCAATTAATGAAAGACTAGTGTTTAATCACAAAATCTCGTTTTTAATAAAATAGGGCTGGGTCTGTTTTAAAACACAGAAGCGGGCGCTTCTCTCGCTTCGCTTCGCTTTCCCACTTCTCACTTTTTAGTGGGAAGCGGTCGCTTTTCTACACCTGAGTCGCTTCACCCTGCTGAAGCGTGCCCCTTCTCGCTTCGCTTCTCGCTTAAAGCGAGGAAGCGTGCGCTTTTTTAAACACTGCTCTAAGCAGGACATAATGTTTATTTATCCCTAGACTATTTGACTGTAATTCATCTAAACCTCAAACTAAAGTAAAGAGTTCTGTTAACGTGTTCAGTAAATGCTAGTAATTGATCCTAATGCTCTCTCACAACATTTGTAATTTTCTGGTTATTAATTGAGATTATAGAAATCTTCCCCAAGCTTTAAGTTTGATAGATCAGAAATAGGAATGCTGACAAATTTTCTCAGGAACTCGCTATGCAATTATTGGTTTATTTTATAGTTTTGTTGAGGTGCAAGCCTCATATATACAAGTTCCAAATATTGGGAATGTTCATTGATAAGTGGTTGAAAAGTTGGAAGATTTGATATAAGATGTGACCAAGTTTTCCACAATAGCAATTATAAATATATACGAACATATCTTTTTCTTTTGTTTTTGGTAATGATGGTGTTCGGGTGAGCTTGCACTCACCTCAACTATTTCACTTGGTACCTGCTACCTCCCACCAATACTGTAACGGATAACTCTTCCACCCAAGGAGCATCGCCTAGCATATAATCTTCTGGGAACTATAGTCTTGCATGGTTTTCACCCATTTCATTGACTCCTAGGTCACACGTGGGTAAGTATAAATCCTTATAAGTGTAACTTTTGCTTAAATCCTTGTGAAAGGAAAGTATCATTGGGGACACTATGTCCTCAGACATCCTTATTAACAGTATGTATATCTTTGTAGTATGTGGCTCCTTATCGAAACCGATCACTCGTATAATTTCAGGGAAAATTTTACAAGGAAATAGACTGTAAGTAAGACACGAGTAGGAATAGAGATAATAGAAGCAAGACCTCATTGAAATGCTTATTGTTTGTTTCCAGTTTGCTTATGTGGCCCCACTGATTTTCCTTTGCTTTTCTTTTACGAGTAATTTGATGTTGATAGATCACTCAGTTTTGCCTATTCCTTTTATGTCTGAGATTTTTCGAGAGTCAAATTAACCAATTCTGGATTGAAACTGGACATTTTAGCTCATTTTCATAGATAATGATGACGTGCACTTCAAAATGTGTCAAAACAGCCATTGAGACTCTCAAAAAACATATTGTGTCACATAAAGGACTTGATGGATCTACTTCAATATTTTAATTTATATAGTTTTTTTCTTCAATACTATTTGATACTATGTCAATCAGTCAATTAACTATGCACAATCCAAATCCAGCTGGCGTCGGCTATTTGTATCCTTTGTATCTATTCCACTCTACTCATTCAGTATTGGATCCATCAAAGTTAGATTAATTTTATGCTGACAGTAACCTACTGCATCCCACCCCATTTATTCGGGTTTGGCGTTGGCCATGCTTTGCACTTAGTGAGTTAATACTTTATGTTCAGAGGCAGATCCGAGATGTGAGCTTTATGGGTTCGGGATGACACTGACCATTTGAGTTATTGGGTTCGAAATATAATATTTATACATATTTAGTAGATTTCGTGACACATATATAGGAGTTATTGGGTTCAGCCGAACCCATAGCTTTAGTTGTACATCCACCCTCTGCTTTTGATACTTCAAAAAAGAATCTCTCTTTATAATCTTATCCTGCATGTCAAGTGTTCCTTTAGCAGTCAACTGTGCGTGCCTTATAATAGCAAGATGAAACTGAAGTAGTGGTTGATTGTTTGCTGCTGTGTATGTTTTTGATTCTAAATTGACCTTAGAAATATTTGTTTGTTGGGAATACTTACCAGTTAAGTGGCAGGTATACTTGTTTGATTCTACTATGAGAACTGTCCAAGAATGTGCTGAATTCTAGAATTTTGTGTTTGTGCATTTCATTCAAAAATGTCTTGTCTTCTATTTCGGCATAGTTTTTTAAAAAGCATTGGGAATTTGGCGAATTGGTAGGGCCAAGAGTGTACTTGGTTTTTTTACATAGTGCAAATTCAAGTCAATTTTTTTTCCGCTTCGCTTAGTTGTTCTTTCATCACCATATTTCCTTCATGATCCTTCTATCTAGCAGTTGCTATATATGATCACAACTTCATTGGAACTAAACGATCTCCAAAATTTTCTATTTGTGAAGCTCCAGAAAGAGTTCAGCAGTGACATTGAGATGGCCAATTCTGCTCTTCGGGGTCTCACAGTAAATTCATCTTGTGGCCACGCTGATCTTACTCAACTATTTCGGCTCGCTGCCCATGAAGCAAAGAAATCACGTGCTCAAAATCGGATACTCCGGGTGGTAAGTTTTTCCATGTTATAACACAAATGTTTTGTTGCCTTTCATTTTCTCTGCTGGGTAACCATTTTCATGTTAAAACACAAATGTATTTAGTAGGCTCCCATTTTTTCCCATTTTTTCACTGTAACATATCCTTAATAGTGACTTTGAATGGTTAAAATGTCAACTGAGTTTTTGCTTTATAGTCTCTTCCTGAATTTCTGCTGGTGCATGCTTAACTGGGCTTATGCTACACATGAGACTACCTTAAAAGAGAACAGTTTCTTTGAAGCCAGATACTCACTCTATCCTTCTCCTTTTATGAAAGCCACATTTCAAAACTAAAAATGTAGCTGGCACATACGGTGCTTCGTCAAATATCATCAATTCATGCATGGAACAGACAATAAACTGCTTGATTGTAACACTGTAGAGATATATCACTTGAATGCAATTTTTCATCTAGCTATTCTCTAGCTTATTTTCTGTCAAGTAACCATATAGATAATTTTTTTCGAGTGTAGATGGGGCAAAAAGTTCCAGATTAGCTTGTCTTGGTGCCACTAATTTGTCCATTTTATTCATTAACCCCAGTCATTGTTTTCTACCAAAACATTCTTATATTTGAAAGAACTCTAGCAGTGAACATCTTATTGCTTCTGGGTTGTTGACGAGTCAAGAGCGACCGGCTGCTGATATTTATGGGATTTATTGGAATCTGGAGTCAAAAGGTAAAACCAAAGAAAAAGAGAACCAAAGAAAAAGAGAAGCCTCCCGGTTTGTAAGCTTATTTATCAAATCGTACAGTCAAGGGACCTACCCAGGCCATAAGGTTTCCTAACTAAATAGGAAACCTGTTTCTTTTAAGCTTCTGAAATGAGTACTAAGTCTTCTTCTTCCTAAAATTCCACCACACCCATCAAGAGCCAAGCTCCCCGCGTCCAAACCCAGTAAATTTCTTCGGCAACCGAGCCCTCACGCGCCACCAACTTGCCTATTTTTCCGGCGAGATCTCAGCCACGCGCCAGCGCGTGTGGCTTTTTCCGGCGACCTTTCAAATTTTTTTCTTCGGACAACCTCTTCTCGAGGCATTTCCGAGCCATCCCGTGCCAGCTTCACCAAATTCCGACGACTTTTTCTTTTTCCGGCCTTTAAACCCCAGATTCTGACGATTGTTTCCTTTGTTCAGTACGAGAAAACCTTCCTTCCTATATACTGTTTTCACCCACTGTGAATACTGTTATTCCAACTATTGAGGTTTTTTCCGGCCAGTTTTTCCGGGACAGCCACATTTAGAATATAATGGATTGTACAGAGAGAAGCTCTTTTTTCTCTCTAGAATCTAGAAAATTGGAAAACATGTCTTTTATCAAAGCTGTCTCTTGGCCAGCCCTAGAACTTGGGGGAAGATGCCATCGAAAGCTCGACGTAGGACATGAGCCGCACTTCTCGCTGTCCGAGGAGCACTCTCTCAGGTGCAAGGGTTTCTTGGAATCTAGTCTCATTAGGTCTTTCTCCAAATGGGTTGGTTCTCCGGAGGCTGTTAGGAACTGGGCAGCAGAGGCATGGAACGTCAAGGACGGCTGAAAATATCGCAATTGGGGGACACTCAATATCTCTTTCGTTTTGTTGACAAGTTTCAAGCTTCAGAAATTCTTGTCAGAGGAAATATGTGGTTCGATGGGAACTTTTTAAATCTAGACAGATGGGTGGAGCATGATGGGTGTCTTGACCCTCGCTTCACTGGCGAAACATTGGTGGTCAACATGGTGGGTCTCCCGGTGCATCTTTGGTGTCTTGACCTATTCAAGAAGATAGGGAAAATCTGTGGGGGTTTTATTGATGTCACTTGCAGTTTACATGATCTCTCGCGAGTGAGGATTGTGGTGAGAAAAGGGGGCAGAATCCCTGCCACTGTGGTGGAAGATGGCTACTTGAGTTATAGGGTTTAGTTGAGCCCTGAATTTCGCCCTTTCTTTATGCCTGTGATAGCGACGGAAGAAAAGGGAAGGTCAAATAGAAGGGAGGGGAGGGGAGGGCTCACCGGATCACTGGATTAAGCCGGAATCAGACGTTTGATCGAGAAGAGACGGGAGGTTTGAAATTGGGGGAGGAAGACAAAATTTTAACAGGAGGAGAAGACGTGAATTGGTCAGTGATGCGGGCTGGAAAGGCAGAATGGGACGATCCTGATCCTCTTCTACTTATCATAGGGCCGGGCAAGTTTTCAGCAAGTATAGGCCTGGGCCTCCTCACATGGGTCCAACAACTTTCCCCAATTCCATTAGAATTGATCCTAAGGGGCCCGGTTTATTTCAAGCTGCATATGATAAGGCTCCTAAGCATATGAGAACAGTCGTTCCTCCTTCCTCTGGCCATGGTGCTTCACACAGTGGCACTCCTTCACCGAGCTCTAGTGACCTGTGCCCCTCTACGATGGCCGCTGCTGCAGGGGCAGAACCGGCTAAGGATGGTGCTGTTAATCCACGGCCCCCCGCCTCTGATGGACCCAGTTCCATCAACCCCTCGCCTGCTCCTGGGCTTAGTTGTGCTGAGGTCACACTTAAAGTTTCTTCTTCTTCTGGGGAGATTGTTGAGCATGCCCCAATTGATGTTAGTGTCGGACCAGTACTTTCAGTTAATATGCCGCCAAGGGTTCCATGCTCTCTTCAGCCATGCTACCCTACTGATGGTTCTGGACATTCCTATAGCAGCCATGCCCCTCAAGGAAATGGTGAGACCCTTTCGGAGGTTAAAACTCCTAGTGCTAGCAATGCTATGGTCTTGTATTCCTCTGGTAGTAGCAAGGAAAGGGTACATATAGAAGAAGCCTGCCCAATTTCGTCAAGGATCGGAGGAGGGGATATCTTTCTGGATGGAGGATAAACTATTAAACTTTGGGAAGTTTCTAGGTGTTTCTGTTGAAGGAAAGGAAGATAGGGTGTTAGAACTGTTGAGGGAGATTGAGCAACAATCTCTTTACGATGGTGCAGGGAGTGAGTTGGGTAAATGTGTTAGGCAAAATAACTTAGGGGATGTAGTGGTGTATCAGAGAGAAAGGGACCTCGGCTAGGGGGGGTGGGGAAATGAGGGCTATTGTCGCTTATGGAAGTTAAGATCCTTTCATGGAATGTGAGGGGGATGAATGACCCAAACAAAAGGACCATCATCAAAGTGGGAGTTAGGGAGTGGGGTGCCAACCTAGTTTGTTTTCAGGAGACCAAAATGGAAGTTTTGTCGGATGCGATCGTGAGAAGTGTCTGGGGAAGTAGTTGGGTGAAATATGACTGGGTCCCAGCAGCGGGAGGTACCGGAGGCATTCTACTTATGTAGGATGATAAAAGCTTGGAGGTAAAGGAGATTAGGACGGGAGTTTTCTCTTTGGCAGCTCTCGTCAAAGATAGAGTGAGTGGGGTGGAGTGGGGATTTGGGGGAGTGTACGGGCCGGTAGGGGAAGGGTCCAAGGTGTCTTTCTGGGAGGAACTGGCCAATATTATGGGGAAATGGGACATTCCATGGGTTCTAGGGGGAGACTTTAACACTATTAGATTCCCGGAGGAGAGATTAGGGTGTAGTGTGATTTCGAGGGCCATGGAGTAGTTTTCTGACTTCATCAATGATCACTTTCTCATTAACCTTCCTCTGTCAGGGAAAAGGTTTACTTGGGCCAGGGCGGAGGATTCCAACTCAAGGTCTAGACTTGATGGATTCCTGACATCTCCCTCATGGGATGAGCTGGTGCCGAATGTGCTGCAGATTCCTTTACCTAGGTTGACTTCAGATGATTTGCCTATTTTGCTAGATGGATGCAGAGGGAGGGGGTGCGTGCTCCCTTCCGATTCGAAAACATGTGGTTGAAAGTGCCAGGATTCGGTGACAAGGTGAAAGAATGGTGGACAAGCTACGGGGTATCGGGGACACCTTCATGTTGTCTTTCGAAGAAACTCAAATTGCTCAAGGGAGATATTATTAGGCAGAATAAGGAGGTTTTTGGGAGGGGAGAGGTTAAAATGAGGGAGCTTATGTATGAATTGGGGGATTTAGAAAGAGGGGAAGGGGCGGGGGAGTTAGATGAATCTGAGAAAGAGAGATTGGGGGAGGTTAAGAGGGAAATAGTCGAGTTAGCAATAGCTCAGGAGACTAGTTGGCAGCAAAAATCGAGGGCACTCTGGTTAAAGGAGGGGGATTTGAATACCAAGTTTTTCCATAGGGTGGCGGTCGCAAATTGAAAGAGAAACATCATAGAGTCCTTGGTTGTGGATGGAGTGAGGATTGAGGGAGAGGAGGAGGTAAAAGGGGCGATAGCGGGGTATTATGAGAACTTATATAAAGAAGAAGTTAGTTGGAGGCCGACTTTGGGGGGAATAGAGTTCAACCATATAGGGGAGGGAGACAACGAGTGGCTAGAAAGGTTTTTCGAGGAGGAGGAGGTGCACGAGGCTGTGTCGAGTTGTGCTGGCGATAAGGCCCCCGGGCCTGATTGTTTCTCCTTGGCTTTCTATCAGCTCTTTTGGGACACCATCAAGGGGGAGTTGATGGAAGCCATTGAATACTTCCATGCGAATGGTGTTTTCGAGAGAAGTATCAATGCTTCCTTTATTACTATTGTGCCTAAGAAAGAAGGTGCATCTTGTATCAGAGACTATATGCCTATTAGTCTCGTGGGGAGCATTTACAAGATTATTTCTAAAGTGCTTTCCAACAGACTTAAGAAGGTTCTTGACACGACTGTTTCGTCCTCCCAGAATGCGTTTGTGGAAGGTAGGTAGATCCTGGATGCTGCCTTGGTGGCAAATGAACTTGTAGACTCCAGAAGGAAAAATAGAGAACCCGGCTTACTATGCAAGTTGGACCTTGAGAAGGCTTTCGACCATGTCAATTGGGAGTTCCTGGACTTCATTATGATGCGGATGGGGTTTGGGGAAAGATGGAGGGGATGGATCAAGTTCTGCATTTCCTCAGTCAGATTCTCTGTCCTGGTTAATGGTAGCCCGTGTGGTTTCTTTGGTAGCTCCAGGGGTCTCAGGCAAGGTGACCCCCTATCCCCCATGTTATTCATTCTAGTGATGGATGCTCTGAACAAAGTGATGGATCGTGCGGCGGGCAGAGGTTTCTTGAGAGGATTCTCAGCTCCGATTGGGGTGCTCAGTGCCCGAAGAGTCTCACATTTGCTTTTTGCGGATGACACACTGGTTTTCTGTGATACCGATATGGATCAGTTGACCTACCTGAAGCAGGTCCTGTAGTGGTTTCAGTTAGTATCAGGACTCAAAATCAACATCGGCAAGTGTGAGATTTTCCCGGTAGGTGAGGTTACTAATATTGATGCCTTGTCTTGTGTTTTCAGATGTAAGGTGGGCTCCCTTCCCACTACTTACCTGGGCCTCCCTTTGGGCGCTTCATATAAGGATACTACGGTTCGGAATCCAGTGATCGAGCGGGTTGAAAAAAGATTAGCAGGGTGGCAGAAACGGTATTTGTCAAAATGAGGTAAGGAAGTGCTTATCAAAAGCACTTTATCGAGTATGCCCACCTATTACTTATCCTTGTTGTAAGCACCGGTGAGCATCACAGAAAAACTGTAGCGACTTCAAAGGAACTTTCTGCGGGATGCGGCGGATGGAACTAGAAAGTTTCATCTAGTGAATTGGCAGACAGTCACTTTCCCAAAGAAGTGGGGTGGACTTGGAGTGAAAGATCTTAGGGTATTTAACAGAGCTTTAATGGGAAAGTGGCTGTGGAGATTCGGGGTAAAAGAGCATGCTCTATGGAGTAAGGTCAGTAAAAAAGTACGATTCAACGGGAGGGGGTTGGAGGACCAAGGCGATCACAACACCTTTCGGGTGTGGCATGTGGAGGAGCATCATGAAGAATTGGGAAGCATTCAGTGGCAACATCACTTACAGGGTGGGAGATGGAAGGAGAATCAACTTTTGGAATCATAGGTGGTGTGGAGAGGATACTCTAAGGGTCTCCTTCCCCCACGTCTTCAGAGTTTCAAACCAGAAGAAACTGATGGTCCAACAGATTCGTAAGGAGCATGAAGGGGGTTAGTATGGGACCTCTCATTCAGAAGGAACATGCAAGATTGGGAGATTGCGGAGCTCCAAGATTTGTTGGCACTGCTATACGGGCAAGACAGGCTCCAGCCATCCTGCGACTCTTGGAGATGGGGCTTGCGTGGCGATGTTTGTTCACCGTAAAGTCCTTTTACCAGAGTATGTTGGTGAGAGAGGAGACCACTTTTCCATACTCCTCGATATGGATTCCTAGGGCGCCCACGAAGGTGCTTTTTTGCATGGCTAGCGGCGAGGGGAGTGATCTTGATTGCTGAAAATCTCCGAAAGAGAGTAATTACACTTGTTAGTTGGTGCTACATGTGTAAAAGCTCAGGGGAAGAAGTTGATCACCTTTTGTTGCATTGCCCTGTGTCCTCTGCTTTGTGGAGGGCAATCCTGAATCTTTTTGGTGTTCAATGGGTGATGCCAAGCACGGTAAAAGAAATGTTATATAGCTGGGACGGTTTTCGTAGAAGAAGAAAGCAAAAGGCGTGGAAGTTCGCCCCGTTAGCTCTCATGTGGGTAGTATGGGGGGAGAGAAATAGGAGAGCTTTTGAGGAGATTGAGTCTCCTTTTTCACATCTTAAGAATAGTCTTTTATCTTTGATCACTTTTTGGTGCACTCATTTAGCTAGCCCCTACTTGTATAGAAGATTGGGCGACTTTTGTAGAGAATCATATTGTGATTTAAATTTTCTACGTCTTTGGTATACTTCGTGTATACGGGAGTTCTCTCCCTTTTGATTAATACAATTTACCTTATCAAAAAAAAAGGTTGATGACATGGCATTTTCTTCTCTTTGGCTCAACCTTTGGGATGACCATTAATGTGGTACTTCACAAAGCAAAGAGGAAGGGGAGAGTTGAGTTCTGAAATGTGTTGAAAGCCGGAATCGTGCATAAAAAGTTAAAAACTGAGAAATAGAGAACCCTCCGGAGTCCGGTCTATATGGCTTTAGCAGGCTGTTTTTCAACCTCGGCTGAATATATCATTGTGCGCTTCAGAAATCTGTTTAGGTTCTGATTGGTGGAGAGACAGGAAAAGGCTAGGACAACACAGTAGTTTTGCTTATGAAATGGCACTCTTGGTGGACCTGTCTCCTTTCTTGGACAGCAGATGTAAGGATGTGAGATATTCCATAGAATTATCTGGGCAACTTCACTTTATACATGTCAGCCCTTGACATTGTTTTACCGGTCATTTGCTTAATTAGTAATTAGTAGGGGTGTCAAATAGGCGGGTTGGGCCAAATTTGGCTACTTAAAACAGGTTAAGTCACTGCACGAGTCATGACTCAACCCAACCAAAGTTTGCTTGGATCTTTGGGCTAAAAATTGGGCCACAAACCAACCCCAGTTCAAACTCATTTTTTCATTTGCTTGTTTGTTTTTTAATAATTTGTTTAACTCCAAATCAAACGAGAAGCAACTTTTCTTTTCTTCAAAGAAGTGTGTGAAAGTGTAGAGAAAGAAATATACCTAACATGACCGAACCAACCAAAAATTTTATGCTATTTTTTGGTTGTGCCCAAATTGACCCATCTATGAATTTATTTTCAGCCTAGACGGGTTGGAAGGGTTACACTTATATGTGCGAAATTTGACTACCCTAGTAATAAGTAATGGTCTAGGAGTTACCGCGCCCACGCATAATGGAAGTTCATGTAAGCCTCATGGATTAAGATAGTAGTTCTATGTTTCTTACATAGAGTTGGATCGGGGAACATGTATATATTATCCAGGAATAGTTGAGAAAAGCTGTAGAGAAGTGTCAAAATAGGCTGCATGTGCCCTTTTGGTTAAATAAAATGGGATAGAACTTATTTGTAAAAAAAAAAGAAGTAAAATGGTATGTGTTAAAACTCTCTTTTAGGCAGCAGATAGTCAAACTAAAGAGAAAAGGGACATTTGATTTGGGGCAGAGGAAGTGCCATTCATGAGGTGGTATAGGAGTTGCCACTTGTTGTCAACTTGTCTAGGTGATTACAGTGCTCAAGTACTCTTTCTAGAAATTACTTTCTAGTTTGGACTTTGGATACGTGACTTCTATTGATTACTTTCCATCTAGTACCTTCCTTCTTATAAATACATCTAATTACAACTTCTCAACTTACTATTATTATTGTTGTTATATCATTTGACTTTTTATTTTCTTAAAAAAAACTATTCCACAAATCATCCTTACTGCATAGCAACCTTATAAATGCTTTCCCTTGATCTCCCTCTGACAGGTAAGGCTTTGACATGAATCCCTGCTTCATTATTGTTTTGGGGGACATCGTTACTTGTAGCTTCTTGTCTGACATGTCTCTTGTACACGGGAGTAACCCTTCTTTGTTCATATGAAACGAAAAAAACAAAGAAGAGGTGAAGTGAAGGAAGTCACATGATATAAATAGATATTTGTTCTTGTTTTCGCTTTTTCTCTCTTTACTTGTTTCCAAAATGAAGGGGTTATAGGATGTTAACATCATTTCACTAGATTCAGCTTACTATATAGAAGTTGTTTCCCCCCCTTTTTCAACGTAAGAGATCCATTCTTTATTGTAACGAAAGAGTATATCATGAAATGAACTGGAACAATAATCTTAACTATTTTCACTTGATTAATCATTTATATGGTTCCCTTGCAAGTTGCCAATCCCAAATGAAGTTGGCATCTCAAAAAAGTGCTGCTTCAAGTACATAGAGATGCCCTTTTGCACCTACGCTATCCTGCTGCAAACATTGTGCATTGTGATGGCCTCATGCTAGTACTAATCAGGATATTATAATTTTAGTGATTTCAAGTAACTCTGCCTAGTTCAAACAAAAGATAAAAAAGGGAAAAAGTAAACCAGCCTAGTGAGGTGACAGAATATCCGACAGTACATTAAAGTTGAGAACGAGATGCCTCTGTGGGTCTTCTGAACCTTAGTTGATAGTTAATATGCTCTCACTATGCTCCATGGGAGTGCTTGCTATATCTGTCTTTTAGTGTTTAAAATGATATTTGCCTTCTGAGTAGCTATTTAGATGTGCATTTCACGGGAAGCATCTCATTCATGCTTCTCTTCAATATATGCAGATACTCTTATATTGTAGGTCGTCAATACCACCACAGCATCAATGGCCTGCTACTCAGAAGCTTTTCACTTTGGATGTAATTTACCTCCACGACAAGCCTGGACCTGACAACTGTCCTCAGAAGGTGTATGATGCCCTCGTGGAGGCCCTTGAACTTGTCAGCGAATATGAGGCTTTCATATTTGAGAGTGGTCAGGGGCTTACTCGTGTCCTCTTCCGTCATATCTGCACACTTCTATCCCATCCTCAGCAACGTTGTTGTCAAGATGACATTGACATACCCAAGTCCCTTGCAAAGAAGTCACCTGTGGCTGATCCTGCACCAGTTGACGAAAATGCTGTTGTTTCCAGCCAATAATACAGAACACAAACATTTGAATCATCAGACTTTCGGGGAGCTGCTTATTATTCATCTTGTTTTCCTGTCTAGAATGCAGCCCCCATTTGTTGATAACACTTCAAAGTTAATTTTAGAGGTTTTAATGGATTGGTATAAACGTATCACTGTATCAGGAATGGTAAGCAGTATCTGCTTCCCTTATTTGCCTTTTGCATTTGCTGTGTACCTACATGTATGCCTTGGAATATTCTACCAGAGATGTTTATTCTAGCATTCTAGGTTCTTAACTGAACATTATTTGGTTGCTAGTCGTGAAACTAAGGCGTCGATTGAAATTTCCTCATATCTCACAATGAAAAGAAGCATTCAAGATAAAATTAACTGATAACATGTCTGAAGTATATAAAATTGAATAATCCATTCATTGGTCAAGCAATTTTTGAATATCAAATATAGAAAAAGAATTGTGATTAGGTCTTATCAATCAGCCTATGACAAAGTCCTCTCTCTTTGGATAGATTCATTGAGTCGCATCTCCAATTATGCTGCCTCTCCTGAAATCATCTTCATTTCCTAGCTTTAAAATAACTTTCAAAACTATCATTTATTTGATTTGGTGAGTAATAATTCAAAAGCTCAACTCAAAACAGCATAAACCGTGTCATATGTTAGCTTCAATCATGTGCAGCTTGTTCATAGCCTACTCATGCTTGGCTAATATTATATGCTCAAAAAATTTGAAAAGGAAAAAGGTGAATTCTTAAAGGATAAGTGCTGATAGAAGATTGAATTCCCAAATTATGTGCTGCCAAATCCCTTCCTTTAGTTTTTTATGCTGGTTACTCTGCTCCTTAATTATCCCTTTTCAGCTAGACCTTAGCATAGTTATTATTTGTGGATCATACTATAAAATTAAGACGATACAGAACTAACACACTCTTAATATAGGAGTATCTATTTTAATATGTCATGGGATATTCAATTAAGAATATTTATCCTTCTGAATAATATTAATACCTGTTTAGTTATTGATGAAGTTGAGGCATTGACTGGATCACTTTCTCTATATCTCAAGATAATTTTTTCTTGATAAGCTATCTGAAATGAAGACGACAATTATTATATTGCTGAGTTCATTGAGAAAATTGAACCAATCATAATCTATAGTCAAGCAAGTTTTTAATCTGATATAACTAGGAATTCTGCTTAGGCACTATGTTCGAAATGTCAAAGGTCCCCTCTTTTTGGATAGACTCATTGAGTCATATCCCCCATTATAATGCCTCTCTCCACGAATCACTATTCTTTGGTTCACCTTTAATTTCCAACTACAAATGATTTAATATGGAGCAAAATAATTCGCAATTTTTAATTGGAGTCGTCAACTCAAGGATAATAATCTCATTAGTTAGCTACTACTTATCAACTATGTGTGGGCAGCTTGTTCATAGCCTACTCATCCACGGCTGACGCTATTTGTTAATTAAGAAAAAATAGAAAAAGAATAATAGGAGGATTATAGAGACTGTAGTTTGGTTCAAGGGATGAGGTGGATTATCTCGATACAAATTTTGGAATTAAATTTATCCTGTATTTGGCTGGAGGTATTCGCTAAATCGATATTATTTTTATTGAAGGTGCGATAAGTTATACAGATTATAGTCCTGATTTTAATTCTAAGATCATAATCGTGGAATATCCTAATTTTGAACTAAACGACCCATATTGTTGGTAGAATTGGAATTTTGATCAGTTGCAGCTAACCATGATGTCAATGTACTGGGAAATCTAACAAGGAACAAAAAAGAGGAATGAGTTCCACTTCCATATGACAATATGCGTTTTGAATTGAGTTTTTGCTCTTATATTTTGACTTTGACTGTACAAGTTTAAAAATAAACCTTTCCTTTTATCTAATGGCATTGAAAATCCTAGCGAGAATATTTGAGATCTTGCGCATAATTCTTTTACGAAATTTGAATAATTTCTACATTTCGTTTGCCATTTTATATATTTGCAGGTTCTTACCGATCGATATCTCAATTTTAAACTAATTCATTTATCTCAAGTGTAATATCCTACCAAAGATGTTGTTCTAACATTCCAGGTTCTTAACTAAACATTATTTGGTTGATAGTCATGAAACTAAGGCGTCGACTGAAATTTCCTCATATCCCACAATGATAAGAAGAAGCATTCAGGATAAAACTAACTGATAACATATCTGAAGTGTATCGCGTATAAGGAAGTATATAAAATTGAATAAACCATTCATTTCAAGCAATATCAAATATAAAATTGTATAGGGCAAAATATGCTATGACACGTGGTCGTCCAAAAAAGGGACACGTGAAACCCAAGGCGGGGATGGCCAAAGACCGAAGGCAACTGTTTCGTTTGTCACCGGAAAGAATAACACTCATAAAGATGTGATAAATGCTCTTCGCCCGGTAGCATTTAATAGAGAATATTTCATGACATTAAGAGCAATTACCCGTTACAGGGAATTTGACATTTATGTTCACCGTTGCATCTTCATCAATGTCCCTCATAATTGACATTAAAGAAGGGCACGATCCTAGGACTTCTTTCATAGCTATAAATAGTGAGCTCAGTTGTCAATGTAAAGGACATGAGTTTTCTCACAAACATACGCTACATTCTATACAAAGCTCAATACAATCTTATCTTCTTACTTTTTGATTTCATTATTGTTGTGCCCGAAAACCCTGTTTCCGGAACTGTTGTTTCTGTTGTTTCGTCTATATCCTAAAGCTAAGTATTGCATAATTCTTCAATTTATTGTTTCAGGATCAAATTAATTCATTTGTCTAGAAACCACGTATAAATTTAACTGCACCGTTTTATAAGTAAATAATTTGGCGCCCACCGTGGGGCCTAGACAGTCGTGTAATTAAATTGATCCTTGCCTATTTTACTAACGTGTTGATTATTTTGCCTTAGAAAAATTAATAAGAAATGGCAAATAACACTATTAACGACATGCACGACCCCAAGATTCGAGGGGATCAACCTTATTTTGAGGACTCAATCAGTGACACCCATAATGAGGGGAATGACGCTACACCGGTGCATGACATGCAATATCCTCGATATATTCGGGAGACCACACCTGATGATGCTGATGAGGAACATGTCGTTGACGCGGTAAGAGTCTTGCAAGAGCAACATGTGATTATTCTAGGCCACCTTACGCTACAGGATAAGGTCATGATGGAGTTAAAGCAGGCGCTGTCGGGAGCTTCAAATAATGCAAACAGATGAGATCCGGTTCCTCCTAGGATTCCCACGAATCAAACGATGCAGAGGGTCGACAACAATACTCCCAGGGGTGAAATTGGCTCCGATGGGGTAGGGGGAACAGATCTAGCCTCAACAACGAGAATGATCCTTTCAAGAATGAACTTTTACGATTTATGAGGGAAGTGAACGCCCGCATGGACCAGATCTCAAGTGCGCCACCAGTGCTGAAAGGTCCATACTCGAAAAAATATACTCCATTGCCATACAAGCCAAGTACGGCACCAGAGTTAATCCCGAAGCGGTTCAAAATGCCTGAAGTGCCAAAGTATGATGGAACTTCAGACCTCCAGGAGCATATTACCACCTACACAATGACGGTAAAGGAAAATGTTTTAGCTCCTCACGAAATTGAATCTGTGTTGCTAAAAAAATTTGGAGAAACCCTCACGAGGGGAGCCTTGACGTGGTATTTGCTGTTACCCAAGCATTCCATAGACTCCTTTGAAATGCTCTCAGATTCTTTCATCAAGGCTTATACCCGGGCTAGAAAAGTATAGTCCCGAAAGGCTGACATATTCAGGATTGCGCAAGGAGAGTCCAAGTTGCTACGAGAGCTCGTTACCCGACTCCATAAGGAGAGAAAGTTGCTCCCGGCTGTCCCAGATGAATGGGCAGCTGAAGCATTCACCAAAGGATTGAATCTGAGGAGTTCAAACGCTTCCCAAAAATAGAAGGAAAGCCTATTCAAGTTTCAAGCAACGACGTGGGTGGATGTCCACAACCGATATGAATAAAAAATAAGGATCAAAGAAGATCAGGTTGGTTTTCCATCGTCGACCAAAGGACAAGAAAAGAATAGAGAAAAATCAAAGGATGATTATGACGCGGACATACGAAGTTTGAGGGGCCGGTTTTTGCCCTACGAACTGACCGAAGGCCGCAACAGAGGTTCCTAGACAGCGGACAGGTTCACCGTTGACAAGAGGACTGATCGCGGTCTGAACAATTGATCGCTGCAGGATAAAGAAGTGTCAGGATCGCGGGATCCTTCTTACTCCAAGTTAACGAAATACAACTTCAAAATCAGTATAGTGGAGTTGGTGTCGGCCATGAGAAATATCAAAGAAGCACGGTTCCCGAAACCGATGAGATCTGATCCTAGCCAGAGGGATCCCAACTTGTGGTGTGAATACCACGGGACGAATGGCCACCGGACAGGGGACTGTCAACACCTCCGGGAAGAAGTGGAAACTTTATTGAAGAATGGTCACCTTAGAGAATTATTGAGTGACCGAGCTAAGAACAATTATGATCGTAACCGGGACAATGCGGAGCCCTCGAAAGCAGGAGAAGATCCCCCGCGTCAAACAATCAACATGATCTTCGGAGGGAATGAGATTAACAGGGTCACCTTTTCAACATCAAAGAAGATGAAATATCAATAACGCATAGCAAGAGGTTTCGGGAAGACGATATCACTTTTACGGAGGAGGATGCAGACGGATTGCTGCTACCACACAACAACACACTGGTAATTTCTTTAAATGTGCTAGATTTTAAGATTAAACGTGTTCTAGTGGATCCAGGAAGTTAGACTAAGATCATACAATTGAGAGTATTGGAGCAAGCTAAACTTATCGGAAGCATTATTCCGGCCACAAAGCTCCTCGCCGATTCAACCTCGCAAGTGTGACAACCCGGGGAGAAATTTTATTACTCACGAACGCTGAAGGAGTAATAAAATAACTCTTTTCGAAGTAGTAGATGGTGATATAGGATACAACATCATTCTGGGAAGGCCATGGTTGCACGAGATGAAAGATGTACCATCAATGTATTATCAATTGTTGAAGTTTCCAACGCCCGAAGGAATTAAGCATTATTCCATCCACAAAGCTCCTCGCCGATTCAACCTCGCAAGTGTGACAACCCGGGGAGAAATTTTATTACTCACGAACGCTGAAGGAGTAATAAAATAACTCTTTTCGAAGTAGTAGATGGTGATATGAGATACAACATCGTTCTGGGAAGGCCATGGTTGCACGAGATAAAAGATTTACCATCAACGTATTATCAATTGTTGAAGTTTCCAACGCCCGAAGGAATTAAGCAGATAAAGGGTGATCAACCAACGACAAAGGAGATGAATGCAATTTTAGTTTCAAGTAGCAAATAAAAGGAACATGTGGCATAGAAATTACAGGGACCGACACCTACTCCCGAACTAGATGAAGTTAGCCCGGGGGCAGAGGCGTTGAAATATTATCAGGTTCCGAGATATTTCCAAGTTCCAGAAGAGACCAATACAACGAAGTTGACAATGGAAGAGCTGGAGCAAGTGGCATTGATCGAAGAATTCCTAGAAAGGAAATTTCACTTGGGGACATGACTGCACCAGAACTCAGGTCCAACTTTATTAAATTTATTAAATCTAACGTCGATTGTTTTGCATGGTCACATGAGGATATGACAGGCATCCTGACAGAGGTAGCCGTACACAAGTTAAGCTTGGATCCTAGCATACCTTCGGTAAGACAAAAGAAATGCCCGATTGCCGAAGCCAGGAATAAATTCGTCAAAAAAGAGGTAACCCGCTTACTTAATATCGGTTCGATCCGAGAGGTATGATATCCAGACTGGCTAGCCAATGTAGTAGTAGTTCCTAAGAAGAACAATAAGTTTTACATGTGTATAGATTATAAAGATCTTAACAAGGCGTGCCCAAAAGACTCGTTCCTACTGCCAAACATCGATCAAATGATTGATGCCACGACTGGACACGAGTTAATGAGTTTCCTCTATGCTTATTCTAGGTACAACCAAATTAAGATGAACCCAGAGGATCAGGGAAAAACTTCATTTATAATGAATTTCGGTATATATTGCTATAATGTGATGCCCTTCGGGTTGAAAAACATCGGAGCCACTTATCAACGGCTCGTGAACATGATGTTTGAAAATAAAATAGGAAAAACTATGGAAGTTTATACAGATGATATACTCGTTAAGTCTTTAAATGCAGGTAATCATCTTATACATATGCAAGAAACTTTCGACATCCTAAGAAATCATAATATGAAACTTAATCCCAAGAAATGCGCGTTAGGGGTCAACTCTGGTAAGAATCTGGGATTTCTGGTATCACAAAGGTGAATTGAGGTGAACCCCGATAAGATCAAGGCCATAGAATATATCCCGGACCACTATAAAACGTGAAGGAAGTCCAAAGGCTTACGGGGAGATTGTCAGCTTTGAGCAGGTTCATTTTCCGATCATCAAAAAAGTGTCATCGTTTCTTCTCACTGCTCAAAAACAAAAATAATTTCGAATGGACCCCGAAGTGCCAGTAGGCTTTGAGGGATTTAAAGAAATACTTGTCAAGCCCTCCATTGCTTTCAAAATCAAAAGAACATAAAACGTATCTGGTTTATCTTACGGTCTCGAAAGTTGCGGTAAGTGCGGTTTTAGTCCGAGAGAATAAAGGTTCGCAATCTCCTATTTATTATGTTATTAAAACTTTAAATGGAGCAGAAATTTGTTACCCACATTTGGAGAAACTGGCCTTAACTCTCATAGTCGCCGCTCGAAAGCTGATGCCCTACTTCCAATGCCACCCGATAGCCGTGGTGACTACTTTCCCTTTGCGGAACGTCCTCCATAAACCTGAGCTCTTGGGTAAATTGGTCAAATGGGCCGTCAAAATGAATGAATTCAATATAAAATATAAACCAAGGGCTGCAATTAAGGCACAAGTCTTGGCTGACTTCGTAGCCGATTTCAGTCCGGGATTATTTCCTCTGGAAACCAAGGAGGCAGTAATAGTATCAGAATCGACATTAGGGGTTTGGAACTTATTTACGTATGGAGCTTCCAACGTAAAAGGGTTCGGGCTCGGTATAGTCTTAATCACGCCTTCGGGGGAAACCCTAAGGCAAGCCATTAGGACGGTCTATTTAACTAACAACAAAGCAGAGTATGAAGCTTTGATTATAGGGCTCGAATTGGTCCGGGGACTTTACTCCAAGGTCATAGAAATCAAATACGACTCACAGCTGGTGGTAAATAAGGTCTACGGGATCTTCGAGACCAAAGAGGAGCGCACGCAACAATATGTGGTAAAGGTTCAGGCTCTGTTGGCGTGATTTTGGGATGGTCAATTACTTATATCCCAAGGGAAGATAACACAGAAGCACACGCATTGGCAAACCTAGGATCATCGACGAAAATAAATGGATCAAAGTCCGAGATGGTAGTACAAATGATAAACCCAGTCATGGATACAAATGGTCACTATGAGGTAAATTCGACTAATCTAAGTGTAGGACTAGAGGAATTAAATCATAGATTATCTCGAACACATAAAGCTACCTGAAGACCCCAAACTATCCCGGGCATTGCGCGCCGAAGCAGGTCGATATAGCTTCAAGAGAGGAAAATTGTATAGAAAATCTTTTCAAGGTCCATTGGCCCGATGCTTAGAGGCATCTGAAGCAAACTATGTTATGAGAGAGGTTCACGAAGGGATATGCGGCAACCACTCGGGCGTAGATTCCTTAGTGCTGAAGATGGTAATGGCAGGATATTATTAGCCCCGCATGGAGCAAGATGCCAAAGAATTTGTACAAAAATGTGATAAGTGTCAACGCTACGCATCACTGGTGCATCAACCGACGGAGCCCTTACATTCAGTTCTATCCCTGTAGCCGTCCATGAAATGGGGGATGGGCATCGTTGGGCCACTGACACCGGCTCCAGGAAGGGTAATATTTCTTCACCCTATCATCCGAGCGCAACCGGTCAAGTGGATTCGACAAACAAAGTGATTATTCAAAAACTCAAGAAAATGTTGGAAGCTGCTAAGGGTAACTGGCCCAAGGAATTACCCGGAGTTCTATGGGCATACTGAACTACGGCCAAGTCAAGCATAGGGGAAAACCCTTTTTCCCTCATGTACGGTGCAAAAGATTTAATCCCGGTAGAAGTAGGGGAACCCGCCTTGAGATATTTCCAGGCAGATAGAGAATCGAACAACGAAGCAATGTTAGTTAACTTGGAATTGCTTGATGAACGCAAGGACTTAGCGCATGTAAGAATGGTAGCTCAAAAGCAGAGAATGGAGCGGTATTATAATCGAAGAGACAACCTCCGTTATTTCAAAGTAGGAGACTTGGTCCTAAGGAAAGTAACTCAAAACAACTAGGAGCTCAACGCGGGAAAGCTAGGTCCAACGTGGGAAGGCCCCTACCGGGTTTCAGCTATCACCGGGAAAGGTTCATACGAGTTGAAAAACCAAAATGGAGAAAAGTTGCCCAACAATTGGAACGTGGCACACCACAAAAGATATTATTGCTAATGAACATTATCCGATCAGAAAGTATGTGCTGCACTCTTTTTCCCTCATTTAGTTTTTGTCCCAATTGAATTTTTCTGGCAAGGTTTTTAACGAGGCAGCAATAGAAAGCATACTACAAAAACAACAATAATAAGACCTTTAATAGAAAGGCACACAAGAAAAGATCCACTCGGGGATGGTTAGATAATCTTTTGCACTATAGCAAATTCCTACCGGGAAGTTAAGTTTGCTATTGAGCAAAGGTTAACTGATCGTTCACGAGCACAAACCACTAGAAGGTCCTTCACTCGATAGCATAAATTCATAAGGGGAAGTAAAGTGTGTTTCCAAGTTAAGGACTATCTAGCAATGCATTAGTGGAATCTTCAAAGTGAAAAGACTTCGAGTGTTCCAATTCGCACTCTTCGCATTTGAACACTAGGTGGGGGGAAGGGGGGATGATATGAGGATACGACAACAATGACTGCCACATCGACCGGGAAATGAAAAATCGGAAATATAATTGCATCATCGGGACCGGGGATGCGTGGCCAGCCCCGTAGAAATAAGTTGTATAAGTTAGCCACAAGTAATGGCAATTTCTTTTCAGCATAGCAAATGCTTATGTACTTTGTAAAAATAGAAGGAATAAAATGATTTTTTTTTGTTTTTATCTTGTTTCTTGCGTGAAAGATGAATTAACTTTGTCATTTGAAAGTTAAACAAGTACTTCAAATGCTAGTGCCATAATGAACATGAGACATCCTCTTCAAGAGCACCATAAACATAAGAGGCCCCTCTATTATAAAAACTCTCACGTTAAAGGGTTGGTTCCGGAAGAATTTATGCCCGAAATCATAATGCCTTTGGGTAAAGATACACCCGAATCCATATACGAAAGGACGCAAAAAGTAGACTTGCACAAATACTTATCAAAGCCCTCACGAAAAATGGCTAATGCTCACAGCCAAAAATGCTTTCGGGGAGAATACACCCAAGGCTTCACATAATAAGATGCAAAACAGAGAAGCTTGCGCAAATTCTTAAGCAAAAGGAAGAAAATGCAAAGATTAAAGACTTACATAAATATTCAAATGAAAGGAAGACTCAAACAATACTTGAGAAAAAGATGTTTTTACTTACAAAAACACGTCAAAATGGCACAAGAATTGGAAAAAGAAAAGAAAATCTAAACTGCAGTATCTCCAGAAGCAGGAGGAAGAGAAGTGTCTGCGCTCTCGGTAAAAGTAAACGGACCCACTATGGCTCAACATTTTTACCAGTTTGGCCTTCAACATCATCATCCTCCGATTCTTCTTTAGTTCCCAAAAACTCGGAACAGAACCAGAAGGAACAAGTGCATCAGACGTCGCTGAGAGTCCACTTTTAGCAGCTAACTCAAGCTTAGAGGCCTTAGCAATTTCGGCATCAAATTCAATGACACCAACTTTGGCCTCTTCCAAGGTTTCTCTCCTCCTGCTGTACATATCGTAAGTTTTCTCAATAAGGAAGGAAGCCGCTCGGCGCTTAAGTTCTTCTTTGAGTTGGGTTACCTCGGCAGAAAGGTTTTCCCGGGCGGATCTAGCAGATTTGAGGTTAAATTCAAGGTCACGTATAGTTGAACTAAAAAGCCTATTATGCTCGATAGTTTTTCAGTACTTCCTTCCAGCTGGGCGTGTTTCGCCCCCGTAGCAGCAAGCTCCTCAATTTTGGAGTTCAAGGCTGTCTCTAAGTTGATCACCCTTTCAGCAGAGGCAGCTTCGTGTTCGGTTGCAGCAAGAACAAAGTTATAGACTTCATCCTATTTGGCCCTGGCTTCGTTAAATCTAACCCTCAGCGGGCCAATTTCTTGGCTAAGGGTCACCACTTCTTGCTCGCTTTGCCTCAAATGAGCCTCCAATACAACAACCTCAAAAGCTTTGGCTTGCAGTTCCGAAAGGCAAGCGACATGTTGCTCCTGCTCTGCCAAAAGATGATTCCGTGCGGAGGTAATCTCTTCCTTTTCACGAATCAATCTCTGAAGTCCCTCGGAAGCAAGAAAGTTGGCCTATAAAGTAAGAAGGGTTAAATTCAGGATATGTTCATACCCAAAAATATAAGGAGTAATAAAGGAAGAAAGGAACGTACCGCTGCGACGTTGTGCATGGAGTTGTTCAACAAACACTCTCCCGAGAGTGCCTGAATCTTTTCCCAGTCTTTCTCTGAAGCCAAAGGCTTCAGATAATTAGCAAGTTCCACCAACCGGGATAACAAGTTGCATCCGGTAGAGATCGAAAGAGTAACATTCCTCATCCTTTGCGGATCTTCAAAAAAGACAGCATAATTTTGCTCCAAATTTCCATGAACTGGGGACTGTGGAAGAGGAACACTTTCTTTATGGTCAGGTGCGGCCAGTGGAGATGATGTAGCAATTGCTGATGGAAGAGTGGAGGAAGATGGAAATGATGTAGCAGTTGTTGGTGTTGGTAAGGATGGATATGAAGCTGATGGAGTTGAAGAGTGAGAAGCAGTTGCATCAAATGTAGTGCTGGTTATTGGATGCTCTCCAACCAAAGACGACAGGGATCCAATATTGAGCCTCATAGTACCGGACACATCAATTAGGGCCCAAAACGGGAATTGACATTATCTACCAAATCAAACTCTCCCCAAAGTGCCGAGGCATCGTCCTTGGTTGGTGTAACTATCTCAACATGTCGAGCATCCTTTGAGATGATGAGGATCATCGTATTCTATATAGAGAAGTTCCCCCATCACTAGCTTCTTCATCATCGTCGATCGTCATAGTGTCTATGACCGAACCGAAAGGAGGGCCAGTCACCATCACTACCGGAGATGACTCGGGGGCATCGGTCCTCGCCCTCTTATTCTTTTCCCTGGCTGCGGATAAGCGTCTTCTCCTTGGTTGTTTGTCTTCCATCTAGGGACTCCGTAAATAAAAATTTGCTCCAGAAGTAGTCCCGAAGACACCTTTCGAGTAAGCGCCTCCTGAAGCAGCCTCGATGCATCAGCAAGATCAACCAAGACATACCCCTCGGGAACAATAACAGAGCTCGCGGGTAGACCTAATTTCATAGACAGGTTTGAAGGGATCAATCAAGTTATTCACATGAAAATTTGAAACAAGGTGACTTTGAATTACCATGATTCTTGGCCTTTCATCCGTATTTAGGGGCCAGTTCTTTCCACAAGCGAGTCTCGAGTGTCGTAACATCAACCACCAGTGGGATCCATCGAGTTGCTGAACCAGGAGAAGGATGGAGGATCAATACAGCTATAGAAAAATATTTAAGTAAAAGGAAATACTAAACAAAGAGCTTACGAATGAGGTTCCAAGCGGCCGGAAAGGATGGAGCCGTTGCCGGAATGATGTCGTTTGTGGCAGCTGCAACGAACCATTCCATCCACCCACGGTTATTGTCATCATCCATGCTAGATAACAAAGTATGGTGGCCATATTTGCAGAGGTTTATCATTCCCCCACGAAAGATTTTGGGAGAATAAAGATTCATCATTTGAGCTAAGGTTAGCTCCTCTCCAGTCTCCTAGCCCAAACGCCAAAGGCAAGCAACCGTCCTCCACACAGAAGGACTTACTTGTGCCAAACACACTTGGTAGTGGACGCAAAACTCCGCAATCATGGAGTCAAGCTTTTCGCTTAAAGAGAACTCACCCAAAGTAAAGGGATACATGTAAAAATATGTAAAACCCTCCTTGGGTAGGGTGAATCGCTCTGATATATTAGGAGCAATAATATCCAAGTCATGGCAGCGATAATCTTCCTTCACAGGAGGAATGCTAGAAGGACGTATGGAAGAAGGATACCTACTAACGGCCCATGTACGAGAGTTAGCAGTAGGGAATTTCTCTTCGAAGTCTTTTGTGGTGATAAAACTTCTAGGGATGATGGAGCCCACTGTTGGAGGAGCAGAGTCCTCGGCCTTGTTCTTGCTCTTTGATAAACCGGTACGCTTTGAGGAAGAATCCATTATGTGGAAGAAGGAGAAGGTTTTTTGTTTGAAGAGAATTATAGAAAAGATGAAGAGCAAGATGCAAGTTAGATCAGGGAAGCTTGAAAAATTATGAAGTATAAGGGAGAAGGTTGATACGTATAAGTAAAAGTTTTGGCGGCTAAATTCATGGCCATGATTACCTCGATAAACGGTAAAAGTTGTGCTGAATCATGGGATGACACGTGTTTGGGACATTAAATGCGGAGAGACATGCGTCTAATCAATCGTTAGAAGCCTTAAGAGGGAATTATAGTAATTCTCGCCAAAAGAGTATTTCTACCAACTTTCTGGTAATACAAAATTATGTCACCGGAAAGAAGGGGGACTATCTCTATAGGGTAAAATATGCTATGACACGTGGCCGTCCAAAAAAGGGACACGTGGAACCCAAGACGGGGGAAAGGGGGGTGGCCAAAGACCGAAGGCATTATTTGATAGAAGATTGAATTCCTTAGTATATAGTTCATATTTGGGGATCAAATTATAAAGTTAGGGTGATACATAGGTCAAATTATTGGAATATATCTATTTTACTTTATGTTATGGAGTATTCAATTGAGAATATTTATCCTTCTTTAATTTCTTCTTCTGAATAATATTAATACATGTCTGGTTATGAAAGTTGAGGCATTGACTGGATCAATTTCCCTATATTTCTCAAGGATAAGAAGAAGTATTCAAGATCACAAAATTTTCTTGATAAGATATCTGAAGCTTTATACGGGTGAAACCGGACCCATAAGCCGACCCGGTTCCTAATTAAATAAATCGAGTAAGGAACGCGATGACAAGGAACCGAAATTGAGGTAAGGGACTCATCGAGTCAGGCACCGGGAGGACGATGCCCGCCCTCGAGTATATAGAGGCCATGGCCCCGGGATTGGTCTAAATCCCAAGAGACTTCGGAGAGCATTATTGGGCAATCAAACAAGATTAACGGAAGGCCATAATATCCGCGACCAACTGGGTATCACGACGCATATCTCGGCACATATCGACGGGAATCCAGTAATCAGTTAAACGAGAGATTTTTATATTTTATAGAATTGTACTTAGGGTAAAACTTCCCTACTCTATAAAAGGGAGTCTATTATTCATTGAACACATTGTAACACGCATCTCAAAGCAATATACTATTATTTTTACTGTTATTCATAGCTCCTGTTCTCGTTCATCAGTGCTAGCCATTGTGAATCCGGATCGAGGGTGGATATTTCATCAAGGCTGGAATCCTCCTTCTCACGTGATTTGAATTTACAATATCTTTATTGTTTAATATAACGCAATTTATCATTTGTATTGAATTAATTCACGTATCCTTAAAACCACTTACAAATTTAATTGTTATCCATTTTTGAGGGTAAATAGTTTGGCGCCCACAGTGGGGCTAAGGATAATAGTGGTAATTTGATACAAATTTCCATAACGCACCCTATTTTAAACTTGTTCTTTGAAGTGTCTTCAATTTCAGGTCAAAGTTCAAAATGTCGAACTCCCAATCTGCACATCTAAACGTGGATGCTGAGTTCGGTCACCACGGCGAGAACAACAATATGGTACCCAGTAACGAGGTGCCCCCTGTCGATCCCAGCGGTGTTTCGGTCGCGGACCCGATCGATACTAACTGACATGTGTCCATCAATGCGAATCTGCCTACCGATCCTGAGAACAATGTCCGCGGGGAAGTCCGATTGATAACCCAAAATACACACGACGATGAAGGAGGTAAGATCAACTTGCAAGTGATCTTCGAAATGCTGCAGGCCCAACAGGCAGCGATAGCCCATCTGTAGAACCAAAGCCGTGCCCCCAGCAGAATTGAGCCCGATCCATCCCGAAAAATCACTCACAGAAATGAACCAATTACGAAGAGGTCGAGTGAAGCTGAACCAGAGACTAACCCCGAGATCATAAAAATTCTCGAGGAACTGACTAAATGGGTAGAATCGGGAAAAAAATAGAGGCCAATGACAAAAAGGTGGAAACCTACAATTTCAGGGTCGTCCAAATCCCAGGAGCACCACCAATATTGAAGGGTCTGGATTCCAAGAAGTTTGTTCAGAAACTTTTTGCTACGAGCGCGACTCCGAAGCCAATTCAAAAGAAGTTCCGCATGCCCCAAATTCCTAAGTACAACACAATAACTGACCCAAATGAGCATGTGACCTCTTATCCGTGCGCCATCAAAGGGAACAACTTGGAGGATGATGAGATCAAGTTCGTCCTGCTAAAACAATTCGGGGAAACTTTGTCGAAGGATATGATATGGTATCATAACTTACCCCCTAATTCTATTGACTCGTTTGCTATGCTTGTAAGCTCTTTCGTGAAAGCACATGCCGAGGCCATCAAGGTTGAGACCAGGAAGTCAAACATTTTCAAAGTGAAACATAGGGATAATGAGATTCTCAGGGAATTCATGTCCCGGTTTCAAATGGAATGAATGGACCTGCCTCCGGTCGCGGACGATTGGGCTGTTCAGGCCTTCTCCCAATGACTCAATGCTCGAAACTCATTGGCTTTACAACAGTTGAAGCAAAATCAATTAGAGTATCCGGCTGTAACTTAGGCCGACGTACATAACCGGTGTCAATAAACAATTAGGGTCAAAGATGATCAACTTAGGGCCCCTTCCGGGTCCGTTTATCCCATCAGAACTATCGACAGACCCAAAAGAGATATTGATCGTGAACTGAGATCAAATAGGGATCGGTATCAACCATACAATGGGGACCGAAGAGGCAATGTGTCTGGATGTAATCCTTTGAGAAGTGAAAGAAGAAACGATCGAGGTCAAAATAGTCGGGGACTCATGAGCAAAAACGATTTTGACAGGCCCATCGGGCTTAGGGAAGCACCAAAGTTATCGGAGTACAACTTCAACATCGATACCACTACCATCGTATCTGCTATAAGACACATCAAAGACACCAAGTGGCCTCGACCTTTACAGTCCGATCCAACCCAAAGGGACCCCAACCTAATGTGTAAATATCACGGCACTCATGGCCGCAAAACGGAATATTGCCGACAATTGAGAGAGGTAGTAGCCCGGTTATTCAACAACGGACATCTCTGAGAGTTCTTGAGCGACTGAGTCAAAAACCATTTCAGCAATAAGGACTCCAATAAGCAGATCAACCAGGAGGAACCTCAGCACGTCATTAACATGATCATTGGTGGGGTCGACGTCCCCCAGGGGTCGATGTTAAAGCGCACCAGAGTGTCCATCACTAGAGAAAAATGGACTCGAAATTACATGCTAGAAGGAACCTTATCTTTCAACGACGAGGACGCTGAAGGAATTGTGCAGCCACACAACGATGCACTGGTAATTTCTGTAATCATAAATAAATCTCGAGTTAAGCGTGTGTTAATTAATCTAGGTAGCTCGGCTAATATCATCAGATCGAGAGTTGTAGAGCAGCTGGGTCTGCAAGACCAAATTGTGCCTGTAGTCCGAGTTCTAAACGTATTCAATATGGCATGTGAGACCACTAAAGGGGAGATAACACTACCGGTGAACACCGCCAGAACCATTCAGGAGGCAAAGTTCTACGTGATCGAAGGAGATATGAGATAAAACGCTCTGTTCAGGAGGCCGTGGATTCACAACATGAGAGTAGTGCCGTCGACACTATACCAGGTGTTAAAATTCCCAACGCTAGGAGGGATTAAAGTAATTTACGGAGAACAACCGGCCGTAAAGGAGATGTTCGCGGTCGATGAGGTGGTCCCGATATACGCACTTTCTACACCAAAGGATCCGAGTTCAGTCGCCAAGGAAGGAACCAAATAGCAATCACCGGCCCCGGCCCCGACCGAACTGGAGAAGCAGGGGACGGATGAGGACGACGACTACGGAGTTCCCAAATCTTTCATAGTCCCCGACGATTCCGATGCCACCAAATCAACGGTCGAAGAACTGGAGCAAGTCATATTGATCGAGCACCTGGCCGATCGTAAGGTATACCTAGGCACGATATTAAATCCCTAGCTCAGGAAAAAACTCATTAAATTCCTTATGGTTTACATAGATTATTTCGCTTGGTCCCACCTCGACATGACAGGGATCCCGTCGGAGATAACTACCCATAAGCTAAGTCTGGATTCGAAGTTCCACCCCGTCAAATAGAAAAGGAGGCCTCAGTCCGAAGTCAAGCATGCATTCATCAAAGACTAGGTATCTAAGCTTCTTAAAATAGGGTCCATCCGGGAGGTTAAATACCCGGATTGGTTAGCAAACGTAGTGGTAGCCCTCTAAAAAGGGGAATAAATTAAAAATGTGTGTAGACTACAAAGACTTGAATAAGGCATGCCCCAAGGACTCTTTCCCTCTGCCCAATATCAATCGCATGATCGATGCGACTGTCGGCCACAAGATCCTCAACTTTCTCGATGCTTACTCCGGGTACCAAAACATTCGGATGGACCCGGGCGACCAAGAAAAATCATCCTTCATCACTAAGTACGACACATACTGCTACAACATAATTCCATTCAGACTAAAAAACGCCGGTGCCACTTACCAACGCCTAGTAAATCGAATGTTCAAAGAACAAATAGGAAAATCAATGGAAGTTTACATTGACGATATGTTAGTTAAGTCCCTGCGAGTAGAGGACCATTTGAAACATTTGCAGGAAACCTTCAACATATTGAAGAAATACAACATGAAGCTGAACCCCGAGAAATGCGCATTCGGAGTCAGGTCTGGGAATTTCTCGAATTCATGGTATCTAACCGGGGAATCGAGGTCAATCCCGATAAAATCAAGGCCATAGAGGACATTACCGCTGTGGACAATGTCAAGGCCGTTCAAAGGCTAACCAGGCGCATAGCCATGTTGGGTCGATTTATTTCAAGGTCCTCCGACAAGAGCCATCAGCTCTTCTCATTATTGAAGAAGAAGAATAATTTCTCATGGACACCAGGGTGTCAGCAAGCTCTGGAAGAACTCAAGCGGTACCTTTTGAGCCCGCCTTTACTTCATACTCCAAAAATGGATGAATAATTATTCCTATACTTTGCGGTATCCGAGATAGAGGTAAGTGGAGTCCTAGTCCGGGAAGAAGAAGGTACGTAATTTCCTATCTACTATGTTAGCAGGACTCTAGGCGAGGTCGAAACTAGGTATCCTCACCTGGAAAAATTGGCGCCCGCTTTGCTAAGCACCTCTAGGAAGTTAAAATTATATTTAAAATGATATCCCATATGTGCCGTGACTACTTACTCATTAAGGAACATAATGCATAAGCCTGAGATCTCGGGATGATTGGCCAAATGGGCCGTGGAAATCAGTGGGTACGATATCGAATATCGACCCCGAACTGCCATCAAATCTCAAATTTTGGCGGACTTCGTGGCCGACTTCACGCCAGCCCTGATACCCGAGGTCGAAAATGAGCTGTTGCTTAATTCGAAAACCTCCTCCAGATGTTGGATTCTCTTTACGGATGGTGCCTCGAACGCAAAGGGGTCCAGACTTGGCATCGTGTTAAAACTACCGACGGGTAATGTAGTTAGGCAATCTATTAGAACTGTAAAATTGACTAACAACGAGGCCGAGTATGAGGCGATGATTGCAGGTCTTGAACTGGCTAAAAGCCTGGGGGCCAAGGTGATTGAAGCTAAGTGTGATTCTCTCCTTGTGGTGAACCAAGTCAATGGAACGTTCGAAGTCAAAGAGGAACGAATGCGAAGGTACCTGGATAAAGTACAGGTAACGTTACATCGGTTCAAGGAATGGACTTTGCAACATATACCTCGAGATCAAAATAGCGAATCCGATGCCCTTGTCAACTTATGATCGTAGGTTGATGATGATAAATATAACTCAGGAACGGTCGTACAACTCATGAAATTGGTAGTGGAAGAAGGCCACACCGAGATAAACTCAACAAGCTTAAACTGGGACTAGAGAAACAAGTACATAGATTACTTGAAGACCGAAAAACTTCCCCCGAATCCTAAAGAATCGAGAGCTCTACGCACAAAGGCAGTCAGGTTCAGCTTGTCTGAAGACAACAACCTATACAAGAGAATGTTCGATGACCCACTCGCCATATGTCTGGGACCGGGAGATACCGAGTATATTTTAGGGAAGTTCATGAAGATTTTTGCGAGAATCATTCGGGTGCCGAATCATTGGTTCGTAAGATAATCAGAGCGGGAGACTACATGATCGACATGGAAAAAGACGCAAAGGAGTTCGTATGAAAATGCGAAGGATGTCAGAGACATGCACCGATGATTCATCATCCCGAGGAGTTGCTACATTTGGTCTTGTCGCCCTGGCCATTCATAAAATAGGGAATGTACATCGTTGGCCCCCTACTATGGGCACCCGGTAAGGCTCAATTCATATTATTTATGACTGACTATTTTTCTAAATGGGTGGAGGCCCAAGAATTTGAGAAAGTCAGGGAGAAAGAAGTTATTAACTTCATTTGGGACCACATAATATGCCAGTTCGGAATGCCGGTCGAGATCGTGTGCGACAATGGGAAGCCATTCATCGGCAGTAAGGTGAGTAAATTTTTTGAGGACCATAAGATCAAAAGGATCCTATCAACACCCTATCCCTAGTGGGAACGGGCAGGCGAAGTCCATGAACAAAACCATACTCCAAAATCTTAAGAAGAGGTTGACCGACGCCAAAGAAAAATCAAAGAAAATTTTGCCCGAAGTCTTGTGGGCATATCGAACGACTTCAAAATCTAGTACTGGGGCCACCCCGTTCTCATTGATCTATGGTGCCCAAACACTAATACCGGTAGAAGTAGGAGAATCGAGTCTCCAGTTCCGACACGCGACCGAAGAGTCAAACGACCAGGCCATGAACACGAGCCTGGAATTGTTGGACAAGAGGCGCGATGCCGCCCTCGTTCGGCTGACCGCCCAAAAATAACAGATCGAGAGGTATTACAACCGGAGTGCCAACCTCCGACACTTCAATATCGGAGACTTGGTGTTAAGAAAAGTGACACTAAATACCGGGAACCCAAATGAAGGCAAGCTGGGACCGAATTGGGAAAGTCCATATCGAATTATTGAGATCACCGGCAAAAGATCATATAAACCTGAAGCAGGGAATAGTGAGCGACTACCGAACAACTGGAACGTGACCCACTTAAAACGGTACTACTGCTAAGATATGACCCCATTCATTCTTTTCTTTACCTATATTACGAATTGAACTAACAATTGCAGGCAACGACCAAAGAATGATGCAGTTATTAGGCCTGAAAGCACGTGTTGCACTCTTTTTCCTTGAACTGGTTTTGTCCCAAATGGGTTTTTTAACACGGTTTTTAATGAGGCAACGGTAGATCGTGCTAACTTAGAATTGAAGAACGGCTATGAACCAAAATCAAGGGTAACATAGGCCTCGAATACGAGGGGCCATCACCCTTGATAATGATTTTAGCAAGAAAGGAAACTTTGTGCTCGGACAATCTGGGTTTGGTGGATAGGATTTATTATAAGGGCAAAACGGTCAAATGAACCGTGCCCACATAGACCACCTAAGTCATAACACGAAGCTTGTACATATTTCCATCTTGTATGTTGCTCACAGAAATGAAAGAAAGTTTCTACCTTGCAGATACATATTTTGTCTCTTAAACACTACCACATTTTGCTCCTTAAGGACATCGGGCCCAAGGGACACCTCTATCCGGATCCAAGAGATCACCCCACTCAGGAACTATCATCCAAGGCAAACTCGGACGGCTCAGGCTATCGAAGCCCGGGGGCTTAAAGACCTATTAGGCAGTGCCCGAACTTTAAAGGCTACGACCACCCCCATTCGGGGACTATCGTCCTGGAGAACTCCGGATGGCTCGGGCATCGAAGCCTGGGGTAATAAGCCTATTGGGCAATAACCGAACTTAAAAGGCTACGGCCATCCTAGAAACGGTTCGGAGACGTCCGAAACCCGTAACCAAAACATAAGGCCTTCAAAATTTCCAAATCGGTCCAAAGCCTACCATTGACAAATTATAATCTAAAAACTTATAAATAAGCACTTTGGGAAAAGCTTCTGATCATACAAATCCCCCACGAGTTATAAACAAAATCATATTGAGAATAAGCATAGTTCGAACCTCCAAACAAGACCTTATTACTACGTGCTAAGGTATTTGAAATCTTTGCAATCGTAAAGAAAAAGCCAAAAGAAACAAACTTGAAAATTTCCAAAGGGAAAAAAGAAAAGCCTTGTATATATATAAATATCTTTTAAAAGGCCAAACGGCCTCTACAAAATATACAAAAATACAAAAACAAAGAAAAATCTACAAGGCGCCTAAGCCTGATCTTCGCCGGAGCCCGCCTGGTCACCGGGACCATCGGGGTCTTCTCTGGCCTCAAATCCGTCGGAGCCCTCGGAGCGTTCCTTGTCCTCGGGATATGCCAACTTTTTGGCCTCGGCCTCGAGCCTCTTAACGTTTTTGATCTCGACCGTTAAGTCAAAACCTTGGGCATGAACTTCCTCGAGAGCCTCTCTTTGGAACTGCCACTTCACGTATTCGGCAATAACTTTCAGGCAGTCCTGGTCAGCCTCAATGTCAGCTTTGTACTGGGCCACCAACTCTTTAGCGTCGGCCCTGGTTATTTCTACCTCTGACTTGGTTGCTTTAAGCTCCTTGGCAAGGTATCCCATTCGGCAGTGGCCGAGCCTAGTTCACACTAGAGGTTATCGATATTTTGGGATCGGGCCTCAGCTTTCTCCATCAGAGCTCGAAGTTGGGCCTCTGCCGATGCCAGTTGCTCCCGGGCAGTCTCTTTTTCCAAAGCTAATCGATCCATTTTGCCCTTCCACTCTTCGGCCATGGACTTGACCTCGTCCATCTCGGCTCGGAGTTAGTCGACCCGATCAACCTTCTACTGGACCTATGGGTTCTGACCATTAGTCACCATGTCTAACTCGTCATCACTAACTTTAAAGATCTTTACCTATTCCACCAGGTTGGCATGTCCTTTCTGAGTCGCATTCAACTCGACTCGAAGGTTCTTTTCTTCTTCTTCGCGTTGCTCGCTGAGAAGCTTATACTTGTTGCTCTTCTCAGCAAGCTCTTTGACTTCATCCTCAAGTTAGATAAGCTCATCTCGGTATCAGAGAAAGGTTTCATAGTGCAGCACCAAGGCCTGCAAAATAAGGAGAGAAAAAGGCATTAGAGTCATCAAAAACTGGACCCGAAGATAAAGAAAATGTGATAATACCTTACACGGTTCAGCGCCTGTTGAGCTTCGTTGAACAAGCATGGTGCATCCACCTCATTCATTTTAGACTGGTCATCTTTGGTTACTAGTGATAACGACGAATCGCTTCTAAACAGGATCCGTGCTCGGAGCACGAAATCGATTGATCAACCTCGGGCTCAAGTTCGACCCACCGACCTCCGAGGATGGGCTTTTCCTTGGCACCTCTAAATCGTCCAACCCGGTGAAGTCTTCTAGGGTGGTCGAGTCCACACCATCAAAGAAGCATCGAAGGGGATCGTCCGCTCCATGAACCCCTTTATTAGATCTCTCCTTCGTCGCTCGGGCTTCATCGAACATAGACTCTATAAACGAGGGCGATCCCGAATTATCTATAACACACGGCGGGGAAAATCTGATGTCTCGGGAGATCTCGGACCTCACTTCGGCACCAGCCTCATGAACTTGAAGGGGATTAGCCTCCGTCGTTTCCCTCTCGGCTACTATCCGTTCCTCAGAGACAGATGACTCGTGGGCCACAAAGAGATCGTCCTCCTCAGGCTCGTCATTGAGCTGGAAAAGTGAGTTCGAGTCAGGCACTCAGGAGCTGGAGCTTTCCTTTGGCTTACGAACCAACCTTCTCTTTGGTTTCTTTTTCTCCAAGCTCGGGGAACTTGGGGCCCTCTTCCTTTTCTTCTCTCTTGCCGTGGCTCTGAGCTGCCCCAAAGCAGAAGAATCAGCGAGCAAGTCCTCCTCCCCTACCGGAGGCCTAAGCTCGACGATCTTAGGCAAACCTGCAAAAAGGAAATAAAAGAAATAAGAACGTGATGCTAGAAGAAGAAGACTAGCACAACTTA
The DNA here is from genome assembly GCF_000390325.3 of Nicotiana tomentosiformis. NCBI lineage: Eukaryota > Viridiplantae > Streptophyta > Magnoliopsida > Solanales > Solanaceae > Nicotiana > Nicotiana tomentosiformis. Next base: position 94,698,406 of record NC_090819.1, on the reverse strand, counting down.
TCCGGGAAAGAGATCTTACCATGTGAATGGCCCTTCGGGAGTTTGTGCTACAAGCGCTCGGAATTGGACATATGTGAGACAATGCCTTCGATCCACTCCTTTAACTGAAGGACAACATTTGGGACTCGAGCAACAACTGCACCACCATGAATACCAATAAGGAAAAAGGAGATGAGCATGAAATCAACATTCAAAGGAAAGTTGTACTTATGTGATGCATTCCACTTCTCGGGGAATGTCCTAAATTCGGCCGGAATCAAGTCCGAGGTCCTCACCCGGAGAAAGCGTCCCTGCCAGCCTCGATCCCGGTTTTCATCGATGCTTGAGAATGGGGATTTACTAGCCCGATGCATTAGTTTTATCAGTCCCCCTCAGAAGATTCAGGGACTGTACATGTGGAGTAGATGATCCACGGTGAGCCGACAAGAGTCGATCTTGTTCACAAAAAATCGAAGGAGGATTACGATCCTCCACAATGATGGGTGGATCTGACCGAGGCATGCCTCGTACCTCTTACAGAAGTCTATAATGACCGGGTTCACCGGGCCCAGTATGAAGGGATAAGTGTAAACACTTAGATATCCCTCAACATGGGTAGTAATGGCCTCCTCGGAGTCGGGGACGACTATGTCCTTGTCGGCCCAGTTTCAGTCCTTTCGGACCGCGGGGAGGTCATCTTCGGTGATTAAGCAAATATATCTCGATGCCTCCTCATGCCGGCCCTGCACCGAAGAGGGATTCTCAGCTTTGAAGTCGTCAGCGACCGAACAACCCCCGGGAATGAACATCTTCAAGGGATGTTCAGCATCCGGTTCATCGGTAGCCATGTTAGTGGCGGGCCTCTCGAGGTCAACCACATCGGGAGTAATTTCATTAATGTCGTCAATCGGTTAGGAGGTAGAAGAAACCTTTTGGGGAACAGATTTGGAGGTTTTGGCCATTGTTATCTGGAAAAACTTGAAAAATATAGAGAGAGGATGAAAGTTGAAAGCTCAGATATGTTGGCTTGAGTAGAAGATGAGTAAAAATTTTTCAACGTAGTGAGAAATCTTGAGTAACAGAGGTAAAAATGCTAGAGTATAAAAAAAGGGTAATGAAATCCTGAAGGTACGAGGGTAGAAGTTTGGACATAAAGTGAAAAATGAGCGAAGGAGGGAATATTTATAGTGTTTCCATGACATTTCGTATCCAGGGGCAGCCAACCGAGGGCTGACACACATTTGATGTCATAATGACACGACTGACGGGATGTTTCTATTTTTTTGTCATTTTGTGTTGCATCGTGTTGAAGAAGAGATCGAAGAACTCATGTCGTTCCTCGTCGTTTCCGTAAAACTTACTCTCCGAGGAACGAGGGAAATATCTGTATAGGGGTAAAACCGGACCCTTAAGCCGGCCCGGTTCCTGATAAAATAAATCGAGTAAGGAATAACGCGATGACAAGGAACCGAAATCGAGGTAAGAGACTCATTGAGTCTGGCATCGGGGGGACGACGCCCCCTTGAGTATATCGAGGCCATGACCCCGGGATCGGTCCAAATCCCAAGAGACTTTGGAGAGCATTATTGGGCAATCGAACACGATTAACGGAAGGACGTAATATCCATGACCAATCGGATATCATGACGCCGATCTCGGCACGTACTGACAGGAATCCAGTAATCAGTTAAACGGGAGATTTTTACCTTTTATAGAATTGTACTTAGGGTAAAACTCCCATACTATATAAAGGAGAGTCTAATATTCATTGAACACACTGTAACACGCATCCCAAAGCAATATGCCATTATTTTTACTGTTATTCATAGCTCTTATTCTCGTTCATCAGTGCTAGCTATTGTGAATCCGGATCGAGGTTGGATATTTCATCAAGGCTGGAATCATCCTCCTCGCGTGGTTTGAATTTACTATATCTTTATTTGTTTAAGCTAAAGCAATTTATCGTTTGTATCGAATTAATCCATGTATCCTTAAAACCATTTACAAATTTAATTTTATCCATTTTTAGGGTAAACAAAAGCATGTAAGACAATTATTGTTGAGTTCATTTAGAAAATTGAACCAACCATAATACAATGGTCAAGTAAGTTTTAAATATGACATTACTACGAATTTTGCTTAGGCGCTATGTTCGAAATGTCAAAGGCTCCCTCTTTTTGGATAAACTCAATGAATCACCTTCATTTCCTTTATTTGGTTCATCTTTAGTTTTCAACTAGAAATGATTTGATATGGAGCATAATAATTCACATTTTAATTAATTGGAGTCGTCAACTCAAGGATAATAATCTCATTAGTTAGCTAGATACAACTTATCAAGTATCAACCATGTGTGGGCAGCTTGTTCATAGCCAACTCATCCTGATCAGTTGAAACTATTTGTTAATTAAGAAAAAATAGAAGGCCTCCTCCTGACCTCCCCCCCCAAAAAAAAGGAAGAAAAGAAAAAGAAAAAGAATAATAGGAGGATTATATGAGATTAAGTTTTGGTAGAATTGAAATTTTGAGTCTTAGGGTAAGGAGGGCTTTACACGTGGACTTTTCGGTACAAATCTGGATTAGTCGGACCCCAAAACAGATACCAAATACTTGGAATAAAAAAACAGAATTGGAATTTTGATCTGTTGCAGCTAACCATGATGTCAATATATTTGGAATTCTAAGAAAGAATGAAGAAGAGGAATGAGTTCCATTTGTTTCCATATGACCATATGCCTCTTTGAATTAAGTTTCTTGCAGTTATATTTTATTTTTGACTATACATTTGTGAAAAATAAACCTTTCTTGTTTTAATCTAATGGCATTGAAAATCCTAGCAAGAATATTTGAGATCTTGGGCATAAAATATTTTTTATACGAAATTTGACAATTTTCTCTGTTGCCTTTTTATTTGCAGGTTCTTACGGATCATTATCTCGATTTTAAACTGATTCATTTATCTCAAGTGTAATGCAACTTTAGAATAGTAAAATAGTAAGTATATAAACAGTACTGGTACTTAAGGAAGTATTACTATGGAGCTTGATAAAAACTTTTGATGTCACAACCAAATTTAAAAAAAAAAGGAAACACAAAAGAAAAAAGAAAAAGAAGACACAAGTACCACTATATGAGATGAATAACTTGGAAAAATGTAACATGTAATTATCTAGCAAAACCATTGCCCTTTCACGTAAAGCTAAAGTTTTCCAACGTACGAATGTACGACAACTTGATAATTAATAATGGATTTGTTTGACTAATTAAAGCTAACATCATCGTCCATCAGCACTGAGAAATTCATCTCTTAATCCTTGATTAAGACTGCTATATATTGCATCATCACTGGTAGATAGGTTATTGGCAAACTATAAGTTAATTTCCCTCCACAAGATAAAACAAAAGACTAAGTTTTAAAAGAAAAAAAAAAAGAGAATCGCGAGCAGTTGAGTGCCATTATGAAATTATATACTCACGTAATATTTTAATTTGTCGGATTAATTATTCTCAAAATATGTCGACACCTGGTTGTTCTCCAAACCCTTTGGTTCCTCCAATCACGGGGAGCTAAGTTTTAAAAAAAAAATTAAATACAAACATTACATGACGAGATCCTTATATGTTGGAACGAGACGTTTTATTGAAAAAAAGAAAAAAAGAAAATCTAACAAATGGTTTTAAAAAGTCAATATCCAAGTTGTCCAATAATTCTTTGGGTTAACTTAACAGCTTCAATCAAACCTAAACCTCATTTGGTATTCGTAATTATTTTCGAGGATTGAATAATAAGTCAGCTTTAGGAAAAATAATTACGAATACCATTGATAATCATTCTTTTGTTACAAATATTCTTTTCGTAAAATAAAGAAAAAGAAGAGACACTAATTACCCAGTGCCTGCTGACTAGATCTATCACTACTAAAAATCTGCTAAAAACCGACTAACTATTTCCGACCAACGTTGGTCGGTCAAAAAATGCGACCAAAAACCGTCCAGGTTGGACGCAAACTGGGGAAAAAAAACATTTACATTTTTTTAAAACAAAATACCGACCAACGTTGGTCGGTAAATTGGTTAATTTCTGGTCAGACAAGAAAATTTTGGATTACCGACCAACGTTGGTCGGTAATTTGGATCCAATTTTTTAAATTTTAATAATTATTTTATTATTTAAAATATTTTATAATATTTAAGAATTTATATTTAAAATTACCGACCAATGTTGGTCGGTTAAAGATTTTAAATTTTTTTTTATAAAAAAACCGACCAAAGTTGGTCGGTTTTTGGTCAAACGGTCAGCACTTAATGTACCGACCAACTTTGGTCGGTAATTCTAAAATCAGAGAAGTGAAAAACGGGGGAAACCCCCATTTCTCTGAAATTTTCCCCTCTTCTTCCTTCCCTTCTCTCCTTCTCCCAGCCCCTCCCCCTCACCGTCCAGGCCTCCCCCTCGCCGTCCAGCCCTTACCCTCGCCGTCGTCGCGCCGTCGCCGTTGCCGCTGCCACTGCCACTGCCGCCCCTCGATCTCCTCCTCCATCTCCTACAAATTCTAGGTTTGAATTACAACCCATTTATTTATTATTTTCAGGTTTTGTTAATTAGTTATGAATTAGTTTCAATTGATTAGTGTTTCAATTATTTGAACATTGCATTTTATTGAGGATTAGGGTTTAGGCCTTATTTTAATTAGTTTTGTTAATTAGTTTTATTAACTAATTAGTTTTGTTAATTAGTCAATTATTTATGAATTAGTTTAGTTTAGGGTATGGGTTGAATTTCTTTAGTTTAGTTAGTTTATGTTTAAACTCGTAGGATATGAATTGAAATTTTAGTTTTTAGGATTTGTTCTTGTGAATTGAACTTTTAGGATATGAATTGAACTTTTAAGATATGAATTGGACCTTTTGGATATGAATTGAACTTTTAGGATATAAATTGGTGTAATTAGGAAAAAATAATTATCTTGAATTAACTAAAAAAGATATAATTAATTTATAATTATAGAATAAATTAATTTGTTCTTGTGAATCGAACTTTTAGGGTATGGGTTGAATTTCTTTAGTTTAGTTAGTTTATGTTTAAACTCGTAGGATATGAATTGAAATTTTAATTTTTAGGATTTGTTCTTGTGAATTGAACTTTTAGGATATGATTTGAACTTTTAAGATATGAATTGGATCTTTTGGATATGAATTGAACTTTTAGGATATAAATTGGTGTAATTAGGAAAAAATAATTATCTTGAATTAACTAAAAAAGATATAATTAATTTATAATTGCAGAATAAATTAATTTGTTCTTGTTTTATTTGTATAGATGGAACATCGTACTTGGATGTACAATAGAAATTATCCTAATCGACGGGGATTGCGGGAGGATTTTGTAGAAGGGGTTGATGACTTTATTAGACATGCAATGTCACTTCCACCATACCAAAGTGAAGGAGTAATTAGGTGCCCTTGTGTCAGGTGCGATTGTATGAAGTTTAAAAAATCGGAGGAAGTTAAGCTTCATCTTTATAGGAAGGGGTTTATAGAGAATTACTTTGTGTGGACTAATCATGGAGAGATCGATGGTAGCCGTGGGATATTTCATAACATGGTTGTTGGTGAAAGTAGTAGGTCTATGATGTTTCCATCTAATATTTAACTTTTGAAATACAGAGCAAGTGTGTATGGGAAGACCGCTATAGCGCGGAAGTGGCTACAAATTTTCATCATAAAGCTCGCAAGAGATTGGCGGATGCTTTCTCGGATGCTAGAAAGAAGAACAAGAGGCCTGGCTGGTTACTTGAGAATTTGTGGAATGATTTGCAAAGGCAATGGCTTACCGCAGAGTTCTTAGAGAGGAGCAAAAAAGGAAAGAAAGCTCGCGCATCCGAGAAGGGAGGCTCCTTGCACACTGGAGGTGCGATCAGCCTAGGGACAATAAAAAGAAGATTGGTACGTAATTGCTTAAATTATTTTACTTTTCTAAGTATATCTATTCTGTTTATTAACTAAATTAATTTATTTTCAGGAAAAGAAGTATGGGCGTCCAATGAGTCATGATGAGTTATTCAAGGAGACACATGTTGTGAAGAAGAAGAAAGAGGGGGATCAAGATAGGTGGGTCGAGGACCGGGCCTCGACTACATATGTAAGCTTTCAATTTTATTTAAGTATTATAATTTACTTTTATAAACAACTTGAAATACTGATTTAATTTAAAATAATATAGGGTCGCTACCAAAGTAACGTGAAGAATTTCATCCGTAGTCATCCAGCTGGTGAATCGGGTGAGGCAACCCAACCTTCGGACGAGGATGCTGAAAGAATATGGTTGGAGTCTGTTGGCGGTCCAAAATGGGGGAAGGTATACGGGCTTCCTACTAAAAACTTCCATCGCTATAAGTGTGGAATGCGAGGAATAGGGACTTCCTCGCAAGGCGAGCAACTTAATAGGGAGAGCCTCTCCGCTATGCGGGAGACAGTGACAAAGCTCACATCAGAGCTAGAAGCGGCCAAGGTAATAAAGTGACTAAAAGTCGGATGTCGAACCCACGAGGACTTATGATTAACTATTAACTAAATTAGACTATCCTAATTATCTAAACAAGAATTAAACCTAAAAATATTTTATTCTAAACTAATTAAATAAAAAAATATAAATAATAAACTTTGAACAGAGAAAGAGCAGATTTTTATGATATCAATGTAATGAAAACGATCTAGGGTTATGGGCTATCTAATAATCCTATTGTATTCTTCAATTGAATTGACCGACTAATTTATCTAGCTTATTGGTTGACAGGGTTAATATTGCTCATAAGAATCTGTCGAGTTCTTACTCGCCTATTCAAGCTAACCTAACGCCTATATGTCTATGGAGTTAGAATCAACAAGAACGCATTTATAATTCCTGTAAATCAACCAAGCAAGGCAATTAGGTATATGTCTATCCTAACCACGAATCTGTTCCCCGATGCCCGAGTTCAAGAATTTGCCCTACTCAATCCTATATGCAATATAGAATTCCCACTTTCGAGTTCAATTCTAGATTCGTAGATAATATTCAATTGGTGATCAAGCAATTAAATAATTAAGTGCAAGATTGAATAAATAAACTAATATGATAAATCAAGAAGTCAAAATCAATATCCGAATAACAATAGTCATGAAAGAACCACAACCCTAGAATGTGAAGTTTAGCTCCATATAGACATGGTAGCCAAACAACAAATCATACAAAGAAACATAAAAATTACTAAGTTTGGTGGGAGAAAGATGGAACTTGATGAATTCCGGCCTCCACAGCTTTATCGTGGCTTTTTTTCCCCTTCCCAATATGTTCGATGACCTAAAAGAGGCGTTTTTGGCTTATATATTGCGTACAAAAGTCGTGGGCCAAAGTTCTCCTATTTCTAATCCAAATCAGCTTCAGGGATTGATGCTAGGGTGGATGCGACGCATCCACCTCGTCCTCCACTTCTTAGCTTCGCATGCTAGGGTGGATGCACCACCTCGTCCTCCACTTCTCAGCTTTGCCCAGGTGCGGATGCTAAGGCGGATGCTATGGGCCGACTTCACTGCTAAGCGTGTACGAAATCTGATCTTTTTCTAGATTGGATGCGACGCATCCAATCTCTCTTCCTCTACCTAGAGCACCTTTTCTTCGTATTTTTGCACTCCAAACACCCTAATTCACCACACACAACTCAATTAGTCATAAAACCAATAATTAAACCATGTCGGGCATTTTAAAGATCAAATAACATCAAGAAGCGGTTAAAACATGGGTAAAGTAACATCAACACATATCGAAATATGCCAAACATCACTACCCCACACTTAAACCTTTGTTCGTCCTCGAACAAACCATCCTATAGTAGACGAGACAAAGTTAAGCTCTTATCATTCAAAGCACACTACACCTATGACCGTGGTTATTTGCAACAATTAGGCTCTAGACTATGCAGCACATACACTTCCCTTTACTTATGCCCTTCTTTAAACATATTCGATCAAAGACAACATGCTCACAACAATGTCACTATGCACTCATGGCTTGAATAACCAATATCATAGAGAAGTCTAATAACGTTAACTATCCCTCGTGAAACCATGTGTCCTCACAACAAGAACAAGAGAGCGAGTTCAATCCACACATTCGAATCTCATGATCAAATATATTTTAATGACTCACATATATGAAAGAAAATCGCTCACTCTCACAAAGAAGTCACATGCATGCAATTGGTACCATAGGCTTGCCCTTAATGTAAATCTCTACTAATGTAAGCTTGCTCGATCTAAAATCAATTAGGACTTTTTCATGGTTGTACTGTGGGCTAAGGGACGGGTAGGATATATTTAAGGAATAGTGACTCAACCTCCTAAGCACTTTAACACATCATCAAATAACTTAAGCGCAAATTCTTCAACATCACTTCAATTTCACAAATAATATCACCCCAACAATATTTTCTCTTTCTTTAAGCACTACTTTAATTCATACCCACTAGCAAGAACAAGACAACAATTTATTCATCTATATTTTTCTTTCTTTTTTTTCCAGATTTTTCTCTTCTTTTTTTTTTCCTTTCAATTTCCGCTAGTGGTATATTATTTTACAAAATAAGTGCACCCTTCTTTCTTTCATTGGTTCCACTCAAAAGTCACCCCACACTTAGTCTCTTCTTACTTCTTTTAGTGCTCATCTAACAATTAAAGTGTTTTAAGAGGTAAAAGGATCAAAACAATGTCAATTAAGAATAAAAGGGTATAGGCTTGTAATGTGAGTACCAAATAACAGGTCTACAGGCTCAAAAGGGTTAACTAGGGATAGATTTTATTTGTGATAAGCAATAAGCTCAAAAAGATCAAAGAAAGCCTAAAATCATTTTTCAAACTGAGCATCACCTAAAATTTCGCTTCAACTCACATACCGGGCAAGTTCTAGACACAAGTACAATACATGGACAACACAAAAAGCCTCACCACACATGGTACATGACTCACTAAGGGACGGTCCCATTCCGACTCTCAAGCAATGCAAGTATTCACGGAGCCACGGGATATTAAGTATTAAACGCAAAGTGAACACAAGTCAAGAAAACGAGAAATAGTCATCATAAAACATGTTATCCAATATATAAAGGCATCAAGATTAATATCAAAATATAGGGGAGATACTACACATGTCAAAGCATAAATATGCTACTATGAAACAAGTCAAGGGCGCTTAGGTTCATCATTCTTCCTCATTTTATTTCCTAAATTCCTAATCTACTCGGAAAGAAAAAAAACTACCCGGTTCAAACTACATCCCATGGAAAAAAACCGAGGCACAAAGAAAAACCATAGGGGATTATTACTACCTAAAGAAAGCTAAAAGATATATTTTGGATTTTTGTTTAGACTTTAAACCCTCAAGAAAACTGTCTAGGAGATCAATCGTCGGGAAAAGTCCAATTTTTCTACTTTTTTATTTTTTTTTCCACAAAAGCTACTACACTTAAGAATGAGTACTACAACTAAGCTAAAATAGCACAGAAACTCATCCAAACGATCTCCTCACCCCACACTTAAAATTTTACAATGTCCTCAATGCACACTATAAATAATAAGAGGGTAAACGAGACTCCCTGGTAGGCCAAAGGCCGAAGCAATTCTCATGAGGTACTCAGACTTTTCCCAGACATCATCCTTTGTGTGGGCACCCTACACTTAGTCCTCACCATCTAGCTCGCTTTTGCACTCTTCTAATGGTTTTGCTTCCTATGCTCATAATCCTACAAAACAAAAATAAATACTATAAAAAAATAAAAATAAAATAAAATAAAATGTAAACAAAAATAAAAGAAAGCAGTAAAGCTGGGTTGCCTCCCAACAAGCGCCTGATTTAACGTAGCGGCACGACGTGAACCACTTTCTGCCTCCACCTCGAACTTATGAATTGTACCCCTAACATGGCATCCAGTCTGTGGCTATGCTCCTTTGGTGGGGATACAAAAATAAATAGGCCAAGTAACAAATTTTTCACTCTATACTTCTCGGCCTTTATATGAGGAATGTAATTTTTTCTCTCTGGCACGACAAATCCAAGAATGTAAGCATCCTGTTCCTCTTCCATTGACTCCTCCAAAGGCTTAGATGACTCGATTTCCATGTCATCATCCAAATACAATGTCGAAAAATGTTTAGAATGAGGACCAACACGCCCCAACTTTAGAATTGTATTACTATTTATATCCTCATATGTGCACACATTAGAGTCTTCAAATATAACATTATCTGCTACCTCGCATGGCTCTAGTGTACTTTTCTCAACATGGGCATCATCAACAGAAATATGCTCGAATGATTGGCTCTCCACTTTTAGCTCCTCAATTTGGCGTATAAGCTCCTTTTCAGCTTCTGACAACTCATTACTATTTTGTTGGGCGATAGACGCAACAACCTTTGCATTTAATTTATCTTGCAAGTCGTGAATAGTAGTGACAAATTTATCGATCGCTTGTCCCAGTTTAGATCTTCCCTCTATAAAGTGTCTCATCCCATCAGTAAGTTCCTCACGTTGGGCTTCATATATTTCTAACTTTTCAGCCTGTTCTACCAGCCAAGTTTGGCTCAAAATCTCCTCTTTTTCAAAATTTTTCTCTTGCTGGTACTCGCTCTCTTCATTCAATTCTTCCATATTGGCCTTCATTCTTGTGATTGCTGCCTTCATTTTTTTCATATCTTTTTTGAGTTCATCCTGTTGCTCTGCTACTTGCCTCAGAATATCCCTAATATATGCATCAGGCTCCATATCCTGCACTTCATTGCCCCTATCAAACTCAGAAACATCATTAGAAAGATCATAATAAGGGCTCAGAGAAGGATGAACAGGATTAGGACAATCATCCCAATGGCCATCTTGACCACCATACATATTACAAATATTCCACTCAAAGGATTGAGATTGTGCGCACAACTCGCTCCTGGGAACATTCTGACAATTTTTCCACCAGTGGGGTCCTCCACAATATGGACAAGGACCATCAAAATAAGAATAACCATCATTCGAACAATTTTTATTCCAAGATGCCATGCTAAAATAAATAAAAAATACTAACTAAACTAAAAAATAAATAAAAAATGAATAGATAAAAAAAATATCTAATCTAGAAAAATAGCAAATTTCTAAGTCCCCGGCAACGGCGCCAAAAACTTGTTGGGACCAAACACACTCACGCAAGTATACGCGGTCGTCAAGTAATAAAGTGACTAAAAGTCGGATGTCGAACCCACGAGGACTTATGATTAACTATTAACTAAATTAGACTATCCTAATTATCTAAACAAGAATTAAACCTAAAAATATTTTATTCTAAACTAATTAAATAAAAAAATATAAATAATAAACTTTGAACAGAGAAAGAGCAGATTTTTATGATATCAATGTAATGAAAACGATCTAGGGTTATGGGCTATCTAATAATCCTATTGTATTCTTCAATTGAATTGACCGACTAATTTATCTAGCTTATTGGTTGACAGGGTTAATATTGCTCATAAGAATCTGTCGAGTTCTTACTCGCCTATTCAAGCTAACCTAACGCCTATATGTCTATGGAGTTAGAATCAACAAGAATGCATTTATAATTCCTGTAAATCAACCAAGCAAGGCAATTAGGTATATGTCTATCCTAACCACGAATCCGTTTCCCGATACCCGAGTTCAAGAATTTGCCCTACTCAATCCTATATGCAATATAGAATTCCCACTTTCGAGTTTAATTCTAGATTCGTAGATAATATTCAATTGGTGATCAAGCAATTAAATAATTAAGTGCAAGATTGAATAAATAAACTAATATGATAAATCAAGAAGTCAAAATCAATATCCGAATAACAATAGTCATGAAAGAACCACAACCCTAGAATGTGAAGTTTAGCTCCATATAGACATGGTAGCCAAACAACAAATCATACAAAGAAACATAAAAATTACTAAGTTTGGTGGGAGAAAGATGGAACTTGATGAATTCCGGCCTCCACAGCTTTATCGTGGCTTTTTTTCCCTTCCCAATATGTTCGATGACCTAAAAGAGGCGTTTTTGGCTTATATATTGCGTACAAAAGTCGTGGGCCAAAGTTCTCCTATTTCTAATCCAAATCAGCTTCAGGGATTGATGCTAGGGTAGATGCGACGCATCCACCTCGTCCTCCACTTCTTAGCTTCGCATGCTAGGGTGGATGCTTCGCATCCACCTCGTCCTCCACTTCTCAGCTTTGCCCAGGTGCGGATGCTAAGGCGGATGCTATGGACCGACTTCACTGCTAAGGGTGTACGAAATCTGATCTTTTTCTAGATTGGATGCGACGCATCCAATCTCTCTTCCTCTACCTAGAGCACCTTTTCTTCATATTTTTGCACTCCAAACACCCTAATTCACCACACACAACTCAATTAGTCATAAAACCAATAATTAAACCATGTTGGGCATTTTAAAGATCAAATAACATCAAGAAGCGATTAAAACATGGGTAAAGTAATATCAACACATATCGAAATATGCCAAACATCAAGTGACAAAGCTCACATCAGAGCTAGAAGCGGCCAAGGAAAGAGAAAGGCTTAGAGATGCTCAATTCCTTGGCATGCAAGCTCAGATCAGAACTCTCCTATCTAGTGGAGCTTTTTCGTTGCCCCGATCTCGTGAGTCATCTCCAGAGGGTCGACCTCCACGTGATCGTTCCTCCCGCCCTGCTCGTGATCGTTCCTCCCGTCCTCCCCGTGATCGTGCTTCCCGTCCTCCACAAGACCGTTCTCTATATCGTCTTGTAGATGAAAGTTCATCAGACGGTGATGATGATGTTGTACAAAATACCCCTTGACTTTTATATACTTTGAACTAGACAAATAGAACCAGTTATGAACTAGTTGTAATTAGTTTTAACTTGGTTTTGAATTTTTTGGTTCAATTGTACTTTAATTTGTTAGTTTTAAAGTATTTATTGAATGTTTTGGTTGTTGTTGTTGTTGTGTTGTTGTTGTTGTTGTATTGTTGTTGTTGTGTTTTTGTTGTTGTTGTTATTGTTGTTGTGTTGTTGTTGTTGTTGTTGTTGTTGTGTTGTTGTTGTTGTTGTTATTGTGTTGTTGTATTGGTATGCTGGCAGGTGGTTTAGCTGCCAAAACAGGCATTTTATGCCAAAATTAATCCCAGAAAAACCGACCAACGTTGGTCGGTTTTTAATAAAAATAAATAAATTATTCCAAAATACCGACCAAAGTTGGTCGGTTAATGAACATTGAATTCCCAGAATTCAACACTACCGTCCAACTTTGGTCGGTATTTTGCTTGCATTGTTGAGATTACCGACCATAGTTGGTCGGTAATGTTTAATTTTAATTAGTTTTAAAAATATATATTTTCAATTACCGACCAAAGTTGGTCGGTTTTTTTTAATTTTAATAATTAATAAAAAAATATAATTTAGTTAAACCGACCAACTTTGGTCGGTAAAATTAAATTAATAAAATATGTTTCCGACCAAAGTTGGTCGGTAAGTAATTAAACTTGTCAGATGGTCATTTTAATATACCGACCAAAGTTGGTCGGTAATTTCCGACCAACTTTGGTCGGTAAGCCATTCCGACCATCAAAATACCGTCCACACCGTAATGGTCGCGTTTTGGTCGGTAATTTGCCATAACCGACCAACGTTGGTCGGTATTTTTGGTCGGTTTTTAGCGAATTTCTAGTAGTGTATAGACTAATTTCACTAATGGCACAATAAATAAATAAATAAATTTTTGGTAATTAATTAAATTTTATTACCAAAATTATAAAAAAATGGAAACTGCATGTTGGATATCATGTAAATTTATTACCGCCACTTTGCAATTTGCATTTTTATGGCACCTGTGAAGTGGATATCCTGAACTATATCTGCCTGGTCAAGAACTCAGTTCTCTTGCTGTTTGCTTTGTTTTCAAAAATTTGAACATCCATTTGCATACAACTTGGGGCAAGCGAAAACCGTAAATTTAAAATTAAAGTTTTTGCGGTGCGGAGAACCTACAAGAGTACAACTGAATGCCCCTTGAAATAAATCTTGGGGTAATCTAGAATAATACAGTACAGTTAACTGAAAGAATTAATTCGTTTCTAAAAGAATCATATTTTTATAATTGAAAATAATTTAACTTTATCTTGAATCTGTAATCCAAGGATCTGTAATCCAAGGCAAATGGGAGATTGTCGAGGATGTTACACGTCGTATTGAAGCAGGATGGATAAAATGGAGGCTCGCCTTTGATATTTTGTGTGATAAGAATATACCACCAAGGCTTAAGGGTAAGTTCTACGGATCAAGACCGACCAAGTTGTATGTGGTTGAGTATTGACCAGTCAAAAAATCTCATGTTCAGAAGATGAAAGTAGCAGAAATAAGGATATTGAGATGAATGTGCGGGCACACCAGGAAAGATAGGATCATGAATGAAGTTATTAGGGACAAGGTGTGGGAGTGACACGTGTGGAGGACAAGTTACAGGAATCGAGGTTGAGATGGTTCAGGTATGTGACGAGGAGAGACATAAATGTCCCAGTTAGGAAAGGTGCAAGAGATTGACCATGGTGGATCTGAGGAAGGGTAGAGGTAGGCCGAAGAAGTACTGGAAAGAGGTGATTATAGGCAGGACATGATATTGCTTCAACTTACCGAGGACATGACCCTCGATAGGAAGGTGTGGAGGCTGAGTATTAGGGTTGCATGTTGACAGGTAGTCGAGAGTTTCTCCTAGTCGTACCAGTAATATTAGTAATGTTCTTATATTTTTCTATTCTTAGATCTTTGCCATTACTCGTTGTGTTGTTCGCTTCCGTTATTTTATTACCTTATTGTGGTTATGGTTTATTGCTTTCTTTTTATTGTTCCTTGAGCTGAGGGAATTAGAAACAACCTCTTTACCCTCACAAGGTATGGGTAAGGTCTGCGTGTGCACTACCCTACCCTTGATATTATACATTTATGTTGGATCTTTTATTTGCAAGTTCTTGTAAACTATTATTCTACATGCTGACTGTTCATATTGTTTTTCTTCTTTCAGTTCTCTCTCGATCTGCTTATAATTCTTTTCCTTTTAAGCTAGACTTTAGGTCCGATCCTCCCTTGGAGGATGGCCATTATATAAAATTGGAATTATACAGTACTCACATTATAGGACTATGCGCTGTCTCTTCTAAATGTATGTCACACAGTATTTTATTGAGACATGTTTAATTATTCTTTTTTTTTCTTCTACTGAATATTAAGTATTTGCTTGATCATTATCACGAGGTTGAGGCATTGACAAGCGGAACAACTTCCGTACATTCCTCAAAGATAAGAAGAAACACCAAAGATAGTTTTCTTTTTTATGATGATAATATATCTTAACTCTGAAGCAAAAAGAACACAATTATTATTAGAGTTCATTTCGAAAACTGAACTAATCATAATAGAATAGTCAAGCTAACAATTGTTCTGAATAATAATAAACTTCATTTGGTGCATAATAATATAATTCACATGTGTTAGTTCAAGTCATCAACTTTAAGATAAGAATCTCATTAGTTAGCTATTATATACTATTAATCATGTTTGTAGAATTGGAATTCTTATAACCGTGGTCATATCGATTTATTGGGACTTATAAACAGAAATCAGACAAAAATATTTGAGTAATGAGAAAGAGAGGAATGGGGTCTAGCTGTTTCCATGTGCCATTTGAGTTGAGTTTGTGGGGTCATACTTTAATTTTTGACTGTACGTTTTGTAAAGTGAGAAAAATGATCCTTTCTTTCTTTCTTTTATCTAATGGCACTGAAGATTAATCTAGCAACAATATTTGAGATCTTGGACGGAGTATAATTTTTACAAAATTTGCCAATTTCTACAATTTCGGTTTGTTCTTTATTTTCGGGGTTATTTCAAATCGTTATCTCAATTTTAAGTAATACTGTACATTTTATCACAAAATGTAATGTATTCTCAGTCTCACAATAGTAAAATAATACGCATAGAAAGACAGAAGCACTATGACACACACCTAGACTACCTCCCCCCACCACCACCCCCCAAAAATTAGAGGGACACAAGTACAATGACATTAAATGTACGAACTTGAAAAGTGTTTTAAAAGGAGTGAGCGTAAGAATTTTACATATGTCTCAGCGAGGCATAAGCCCCGAAGCATGTGGCGTAAGTTCCATAGGTATTTAATTTTTAATATTTTATAAAATAATATAATTACAATAAATATTTATAAATAGGTAAAATTACATAAAAATTAAAGGAAACTGTATACATATAATATACACACACACACACACACACACACACACACATATATATATATATATATATATATATATATATATATATATATATATATATATATATATATATATATATGTGTGTGTGTGCGCGCGCGCGCGCGAGAAACTAGGCAAAATAATATATTAATTATACGCTACTTACAAGCACAAGTAACTTGAGTCTAAAAGAATAAAGTTTTCTACATGCATGGAGGAACAAAAATGATGACTAACCTGCAATTTGAACTTGCTGCTATAACGGAGAATGAAGTTCTTTTTGTATTTGTAAAAAAATAATAATTTGAATATTCATTACTTTTGGGAGATATTAGGAGACTAGCGAACAAGATAAAGAATTGGGAAAAGCCATGAATTAGGGTTTCAATCAATAAAAAGGTCTTGACTTTTAAATTTAATATATTTCAGTTCCTTTTAAAACTTTTGAGTAATTACCAAGGTAACTTTTGAGAATTTGGGTATTATATGAAGGACATATTTAACAAATTTTGTTTTAATTTGAAAAAGTCTCTGGGACTTACGCCTCACTAAAAAAAAACGCGCCTCAAACAACCGGACGCACGCCTCTTGAGATTTTCGCCCCACACCATCGCGTCGGGGTGTTTTTGGTGCTACTCGCCCCGAAAATACCTTTTAAAATACTGATGCTACATATAAATATACTTATTTGCACCTATACTTATACCAAACTAATACATATGACTTAATCATATTTAATGATAAATGTGCATATAAAAGGTGTTCATTCATACCCAGTAATTTTGGATCGAACTTTGTATAAATATTAAACAAACTATTAAACATGTATACGTAATAGACTTCGAATTCATTGAATTAAATGCTCTGTGGTAAAATCCTGAACTTGAAGCCATAATATTCAATTTGCTGTAAACAAGTAAATGCAACAATTTCTGTCTAGTATTACTGCCTTTTCATGTAAAGCTAGAGTTTTAATTTCCAACCTAACAATATTGTTCAATCGGTTTGACTAATGTGCTAACCCTATCAACACCGAAAACTTCATTCTCACTAACCTTGGTTAGGACTATGTTATATTATGTCATCAATCGTTGATAGGCTATATTAAGAAACTATCACTTGATTTCCCACCACAAGAAAAAGAAAAGAAAGTTTCAAAGGAAAATAAAAATAAAAATAAAGAGAATCGTGTTGGAGTTTTGGATATTGAAGAAGAGCTTCTATTAAAAAAATTACATATAATTAGATGAAGTTCCTGATAAATTTTCAAGGATTTGAAAAGGCATTTTCAATTATTTGTTTATTTTTCAGAATACCATTTCCTAGGAGTAGCAGTTAAGTGTTTGTCATCATCTGGTTGTTTTCCAAACCCTTTGGTTTCTCCAATCATGACAAGATCCTTACATGTTGGAGTGAGACGTGTTACTAAAAAACGAAAACATTTTAACAAATGGTTCCAAAAAGTCAACATGATCCAAGTTGCCCAATAAATCCCCTTTGGTATTCGTAATTGTTTTTCCTAAGGGTTGACTTACTATTAGAAGCATGGGCGGAGCCTGCAGCGGAAGGTTTTGAAAATTACATTGCACATATAATGTTGGAAAATTTAAAGTATATATATATATATATATATATATATATATATATATATATATATATATATATATATAATGTTGAATCCCCTTGACTTTTTTGAATATTTATTTTTTAATTTTTAATTATTTTGGTGAATTTAGAGAAGTTGTTTTGGTTGGCTAAGGCGAGGGAGAGGAAAGCGAGGGATCTGGACCAAGTGAGGTGCATCAAAGACGAGGACGGTAGAGTATTGATGGGGGAGTCTCGGATTAAGCAGAGATGGCAGACGTACTTTCATGGTCTTCTAAATGAGGAGGGGGACTGGGATATTGTGCTAGGGGATTTGGGGCATTCGGAGAGTCTCCGAGACTTTAGGTATTGTAGGTGCATTAAAGTGGAGGAGGTCGTGGGGGCTATGCGTAAGATGAGTAGGGGCAGAGCGACTTGGCCAGAAAAAATTCCGGTTGAGTTTTGGAAGTGTGTGGGTAGAGCAGACTTGGAGTAGTTGACTGGGCTGTTTAATATTATTTTCAGGACGAAGAGGATGTCGGATGAGTGGAGGTGGACTACAGTGGTACCGTTATACAAGAACAAATGTGATATCCAGTGTTGTAACAACGATAGGGGTATCAAGTTACCAAGTCATACCATGAAAGTTTGGAAGAGGATTGTGGAGGTGAGGGTGAGGAAGACGGTGTCTATATTCGACAACCAGTTCGGGTTCATGCCAGGTCGTTCGACTACGGAAGCTATCCACCTTATTAGGAGGTTGGTGGAACAGTACAGGGATAGAAAGAAGGATATGCACATGGTGTTTATTGACTTGGAGAAAGAGTATGACAAGGTCCCTAGGAGGTGCTCTCGAGATGTCTGGAGGCAAAGGGTGTGCCGGTAGCTTACATTAGAGCGACCAAGGACATGTATGATGGAGCTAAGACTAGGGTTAGGATTGTGGGAGGCGACTCATAGCATTTCTCAGTTGTTATGAGGTTACACCAAGGATCTGCCCTTAGCCCGTTCTTATTTGCCCTGGTGATGGATGCACTAACACACTATATCCAAGGGGAAGTGCCATGGTGTATGTTATTCACTGATGACATAGTTCTAATTGATGAGATGTGATGCGATGTTACCGAGAGGTTAGAGGTTTGGAGACAGGCCCTCGAGTCTAAGGGTTTCAAGTTGAGCAGGACTAAGATAGAGTACCTGGAGTACAAGTTCAGCGCTGAGTCGAGGGAAGTAGGCATAGACGTGAGGCTTTGATCACAAGTCATCCCCAAGAGAGGTAGTTTCAAGTACCTTGGGTAGGGGGATAGAGAGATCGACGAGGACATCACTCACCGTATATGGGTGGGGTGGATGAAATAAAGGCTAGTATTTGGAGTCCCATGTGACAAGAAAGTGCCACCAATACTCAAAGATAAGTTTTATAGAGCGGTGGTTAGACCGGCCATATTGTATGGGACAGAGTGTTGACCAGTTAAGAACTCTCATATACAGAAGATGAAGGTAGCAGAGATGAGGATGTTGAGGTGGATGTGCGAGCACACTAGGATGGATAAGATTAGGAA
The DNA here is from genome assembly GCF_000390325.3 of Nicotiana tomentosiformis. NCBI lineage: Eukaryota > Viridiplantae > Streptophyta > Magnoliopsida > Solanales > Solanaceae > Nicotiana > Nicotiana tomentosiformis. The sequence goes on along the minus strand of NC_090819.1, from coordinate 94,678,953 downwards.
TGGAGATATTCGGGAGAAGGTGGGCATGGCTCATGTGGATGACAAGATGCGGGAAACGAGACTCAGATGGTTCGGGCATGTGCGGAGGAGAAGCCTTGATGCTTCGGTGAGAAGGTATGAGCGGTTGGCTTTGGTGGATACGAGAAGAGGTAGAGGATGACCTAACAAGTATTGGAGAGAGGTGATCAGGCAGGACATGGCACGACTGCAGATTTTCGAAGACATGACCCTTGATAGGAAGGTCTGGAGGTCGAGCATTAGGATTGTAGGCTAGGGGTAATGGAGCTTTTTCTACTTCATACCGGGGGTGAGGCTGGTTTGAAAGGGTTGATCTTAGATGGCTAGTGGTTAATGTTGTGTCCACACTATCCTTTCTATTTTTCATAGCTTCAGGCCTTATTACTGGTTATTGTTATTGCATGTCATCTACTTTATAGTTTTTATGATGCTGTTACTATTTCTATAATTTCTATTGACGATATTGATATATTGCCTCATCTTGTTTTCTTTCCATCTTCCTGAGCCGAGGGTCTATCGAAAATAGCCTCTCTGCCCCCATCGGGGTAGATATAAGGTCTGTGTATACACTATCCTCCCCAGACACCACTTTGTTAGATTTTACTGGGTCGTTGTTGGTGTTGTGGTAGAAGAGCCGTACCAAAAACCCTCAATTAGGTTACATAGTTTTATTTTGTTAATTGAGTCATTTTAATGCCTTACGTTAAGGGCTTTGACTAACAGTTGGCATTGCCGACTTTTGAATCATCTCCAGTTTCCACCTCAGCATTGGCAATGTGATTCTTTTTTTAATATTATAGGACTACCAAAAATATAATTAGAGATAACTAGACATTATCAGTAAAGTTATAAACCTGGAAAATGTCAAGCAACCTTCTATTGTAAGGTAAATTACATTGATTGCACAAATTACACCGACGATGTAAAATTTTGTTTACAAGATAAACCCTTTCCTATATAGCTCATATAAATGTCATCATCAACCTACTTTGCCCAATTACGCCTTCTAACTTCCACAAAGTGTTAAGAGGAAGAGCTAAATTTTGCTGATCATTCTTTTGTGACAATTTTAACAACGATAACGTAACCAATGTAATCCCACGTTGTAGAGTCTGGTGAGGGTAATAAAGGCGGATATAGTAAACAACTAACGGGTTCAATTGAACCCATAACTTTCGATACGGTGTAAAAATTTATATGTAAAAATTCATTAAAATTGCAAAAATAGTGGATATGAACCCATAACTTTAAAAATATAATGGGTTCAACGCTAAAAACCTTAAAATTTGAACCCATAGGATTTAAATCCTGAATCCGCCTCCGAAGGGTAAAGTGTACGCAGACCTTAACCCTACCATGTCATGTGAAGGTAAAGAGGTTATTTCCAAAAGAATCTCGGCTCAAGAAAAATTAATTTTTAGCAGGTTTGAACAGAAGAACCGTAATAAAGAAGTCATATTGAAAATACTAAAGACAAGATTAAATATTAACAACAAATATAACAAAGTAGTAATATAACCGAAGCAAGGGGAACAACAAATGATCTAATGATCTAGAATAGAAGAATAAGAAAATACTAAAATGATAATATTAATACTGGCCTAAAAACGGAGTACCAAACTCGACAACATACTAATTTTTTACCTTAATTTTTGACCTTCATATCTTCCTATCTAGGGTCATGTCCTCGAAAAGCTGGAGACATGTCATGTCCTGTCTAATCACTTCTCCCCAATACTTCTTCGGCTTACCTCTACCTTTCCTCAGACATATAATAGCCAATCTCTCGCATCTCCTCACTGGGACGAACATCTGTGCATCTCCTCGTCACATGCATGTACCATCTCAGTCTCGCCTCCCTCATCTTATCGTCCACTAAGGTCACTCCCACCTTGTCCCGAATAACTTCGTTTCTAATCATCTCTCTCCTAATATGCCTATACATCTACTTCAGCATCCTCATCTCCGCTATTTTCATCTTCTGAAGATGAGAGTTCTTGACTGGTCAACACGTTCCCACTAGGGGTGTACAAACCGAACCGAAAAATTGCACCAAACCGAAAAGTCAAACCAAACCGATTAAAAAATCTAACTAGGTTTGGTTTGATTTGGTTTGGTATTGAGTAAAAAATCCTTAAACCGAACCGACATATAAATATATAATTTTTGTATATACTTTTAAGATTTTATACAGAATTTTCTTTAAAAAATGTCTAGAAATATTTGGGATTCTCTTGCGGGATATAATATTTAATAGTATATGAAGTGCTCCATATTTATTAACCTTAAATAATGAGTTGTATGATCACTTTCTCATCAAGTGTTACTGAAATGCGTCAGTCTCTTTGTTCTTCCATATTCATATCATACGTTAAGATCTATTAAATTCTTATCTCTTTTTGGAATGTGAAGTGATTATTATTATTTAGGTATCATATTGATTTTTATGTTTAATTACTAAATTTGGTTAACCTTGAAAGTGTACATCAACAAAATATTATTGTCAGGCGACTAAAAAAATAACTATTATGTGTTACTAAGAAATTCTCCCATAAGAATATTTTAATAGATAATATATTTGTCATTTTTTTATATTTTTACTAAACATATATTTACTTATAAAAAATTTAACAAAGTAAGATTAAAATAATATTTAAGTAACAAAAAACCCGAAAAATCCGAAAACCCAACAAAACGAACCAATCCAAACCAATATAGTTGGTTTGGTTTGATTTTGATAAAAACCGATCCAACCCGATCCATGTACACCCCTAGTTCCCATACAACCTAGCTGCTCTAACAACCACTCTATAGAAATGAGAGATCATAATTTTCAGCAATGGCACAAAAATGTACTCCATCTGTTTCAAATTAGATGGGGTACTTTACTTTTTAGTTTGTTTCAAAATAAATGATACATTTCTAAATTTAAAAATAATTCAACTTTAAACTCTTCATTTTACCCATTTTACCCTTAATGAGAAATTTTTATAACCACACAAATGTCATGACCCCACAAAACTTTTACCATTTAATCTTTTAAAATCACAAGTTTCAAAAGTTTTCTTTTTTTCTTAAATTTCGTGATGAGTCAAACTATCTCATCTAAATTAAAACGAACAGAGTAATTTTATTTTCTTGAACATCCATTGAAAACAAAGTAAGGACAAGTAAACCATGTATTTAATAATATTAAAATGTGCGTGTGGAGAACCTACAAAAGTACAGCTCAGTTGCCCCTTGAAATGAATCTTGGGGTAATCTAGAATAATACAATACAATTAACAAATGTATTATTGCATCTGAATGAGTTTTTGGAATCCTCTGGAGACACAACTACATTATTTTACTATTTATAGAATTTATTAATCCCGTTTTCAACTCCTTCCAAAGGTCTAAAATTCCTTTAAATACAGGATTCTCTTTCAGTTGTTAAAGTAGGAATCACAAACAAGGAAAAAAGTAAAGAAAAAAAAAAACAGTTGACAAAATGGGTATCTGCATATCCACTGCATCTTTTGAGATTCATGCTATTGATTATGGCCATGAAAATTTGGTTCACTATGAAGACAACAACAATAATGGTGCCAATGGTTACCAACAAATTGGTTCAGTTTATTCTCAACAAGGAAGCAAAGGGCTCAATCAAGATTCTGCTATTCTCTATCAGGTTTGTGATCAATTTCTCTGAGTTTTATCATTTAAGTATAGGTTTTGTGTAGGGTGTCTAAAAATGGAAACTTTCTTTTTCTGGCAGGGGTATGGTGTAGAAAATGGAGTTTTCAGTGGAGTTTTTGATGGGCATGGAGAGAATGGACAGATAGTGAGCAAGTTAGTTATGAATAAGTTGCCATCTTTGCTTCTGAAACATATACTCTCTCTGCCAAAAATCACTTCTCCAAAACAAAAAGTGAAAGAAGTTGATGAATCGGTGAAGAACAAGAAATTTAATAAGTGGAAAGAGGCTTGTCTCAGCTCCTTTAAGGTGGTGGATAAAGATATTAAAAGTCTTGAGAAATTGGACTTTTCTTGCAGTGGAACAACTGCTGTTGTTGCTATAAGACAGGTAATGAGAAAGTATTCCATGATCATTCAGAAATTGAATCTTCATTTTGATTTATAGAATTTGATATATAATTTTGTTATTTGAATGTTTTATATGTTATAGGATGATGATCTGATTATAGCTAATCTTGGCGATTCTCGAGCTGTACTAGGAAGAAAGACAGATGAAGGAACAACTGAGGCTGTTCAGTTAACTACTGATTTGAAGCCTAGTCTGCCTTGTAAGACTCTTACTCCTAACTATTTGACATTAAACTAGTCATAGTTCAGTTCCAAAATATGCTTACTAATAAAAACTTGTTTGATGCAGCTGAAGCAGAAAGAATAAGAAACTGCGGAGGAAGAGTGCTTGCACTAGAAAAAGAGCCACATATACAGAGAGTGTGGTTGCCCAATGAAGACGCTCCTGGACTCGCCATGTCTAGAGCTTTCGGAGATTTCATGCTCAAAAACTATGGTATCATCTCAAGGCCTGATGTTTCTTATCACCATCTTTCTCCAAATGATCAGTTTCTTGTTCTAGCATCCGATGGGGTAACACCATTGTAACTCTATACTTACAATTTTATTCTGTTTTTCCTCTGTGTCTACAACTCTTGACATATCCTTTTTTCATTGTAACACATTAGGTATGGGATGTGCTGAGCAATGACCAAGTCGTTTCCATAGTGTGTTCAACAAATGATGGATCAGCAGCCGCGAAAGCAGTGGTAGAGGCTTCTATAGATGCTTGGAAAATGAAGTTCCCTAACAGCAAGAGAGATGACTGCACTGCAATCTGCCTATTCTTCCAACAAAATGTTTCTCCAATAAATAGTACTTGAGCTATGACTATAAGCAAATACTAGCTTTTTATTATACTAATATTCCAGACTGCAAAAGCACCAACTAGCTTTATTGAAGTTTGATGTACTTTGAATGTCAACTGGCATGGCTACTTGCCATATTTCCTTGAGCTGTTTTGGGTGCTGCTAATACAATACAGTGGACACTGATCATGACAAAATGTGAAGCTTGTTATCCATTTTTGTTTTAGTGTTTTATCAAGAACTATAGATAGCTACTTACTTGTCGATGTATGTACCTTTTCTTGTCGACGGTTTTTTAGCCTTTCAGCTAATGTGAGATGATTTAACCGACTGTGTATAGTTATCAATAATATTGAGGAGTATCTGCTTCCTTTTGGGGAAAACACAAATAATCTCATAACATCCATGTTTTTTTCACAAGTACAGTACCAATTTAATTTCTTTTTATAGTATGTGATTGACTTGTTGAGGTACTTTGTCACTGATCTAGTCTTGATTAGTGTCAGGTGCGGCACTTGCGCGGACTATCCTCTTGATAGACGCTAGCAGGCCCGGCTCTAATATAGATCCAAGTAAGGCTTGGGGGCCCATTATTTAGAAATAATAGATTTATAAGTATTTTAAAAAATAATATTTAGTACTTTTCGTATAAAAACTAGAGTTTTTTTTATAACAGTTGTCTCCAAGAAAAGAAGTTTTCAAGATTATAATTGATAAAATGTTATCTAAGATTAATAATGTCTCAAGATAGATTAATTTGTTGGCTATATTATCAATTGAAAATGAATTATTAGAGGAAATCGATTATAAAAAATTATTAATAATTTTAAAAAAAGAAATTTAGGCCTCGCATTAAATTTTGGCTTTAAGTCACACATATGTTTGAGCCGCCCCTGGACGCTAGCTAGGTTCATCCCCCTACGAGTATCGAGCATGCCTCTACGCATAGGGAAAGTAGGCCTCAAGATATTTAGGAAGTGTTAGTGGGCGTGTGCGGCATTTCGCGTCTGCTATGCTAAGAAACACTGTGAGACAATGAACGACTTGATAGAGTACATTGTCACAGGCTCATTTTCTTATGCTCGTCAGCGGCACCGAATCGCTCATGCGGCGCCTGCAGTTCCCCTCGCTGCAGGCCAGTCTATCTCCTTTCCCAGGTTTTCCAAGCACGATCCTGTGCCTGTGGTGAAGCTTTCCTAGAAGGCCTGCTCCAATTGTGCCGCTCGTACGATGTCTAGGCTCTTAGCCTCGACAAGTTGTGGCGCTTCTCGTCTTAGGATCATAATACATGCGCGCCCTAGGGGTTGGCTTAGGACATGTCTTGTCCCTCACCTAGAACTGAGCATCGCTCTCGCGTGCACAGCCCAATCCTCAAGCTTGACACTCGCCTAGTGCATCCATAATTGGCTTGTGCTTCGCCCGAGTAAGGCAACCTTTAGTCCTTGGCCATTGTCATGCACGTCTTTCGTGCCATGCCCATACATAGCCCTCGCGACACACTTCCATCCCGAATAGTGCAGTGTCGCCCCACAATTGCACGTTTAGGACAACAGACCTTTGCTCGCATAGCTGAACCTAAGCTAAGCTTACAAGTCGACACATGATGCCCCTAAGATAGGTGCATCAAGTATCCAATTGGCACAGAGGTCTTTGTCCAACATTTCGGCAGCTCGCGGGGCATAGTCGTCCCCTATATCAACCTCCGGCGCCCGTTTGGTTCCCAACGCTAACCCGAAGGCGTCGCGCCGTCCATAGAGTTCCCTAACTCGTATGGATACCTAGGACACTCCTTTGAGTCATCCAGGAAGGCCCTTGAGGTTCTCCCTCAAGGTCGCTCATTTGATACGGCTTGGTGGCAGCACGTATGGGGGAGGCAGGTTGAGCTTTCAACACCTATACCCCCTTATATATGCTTAAAATTAAAAAGCCCAAGTTCCCTGAGTAGGCAGGTCTGCGTCAGAGAGTCAGAAGAGCCTTTTCTCACCGGATCTGCACGAAGTCACAACCCCTAAATGCGGGTTGTGACATCCTCCTAGACTCATTCTGTCATCGTCCCCGATGACACATCATGGCCTACGACATCCCAGAGTCTGCCCCCTCAGGTATGTACTTCGCGGCTCCCATTGTCTTGTGGGTTAGACTTTCTCGAAGTCCTACTCAAAAGGAGTCGTGCCCCATGCATTTCTCCCCCAAGTATCTTCCAAGCGCGCCTCTGCACTTCACCTCTTTTCGGTGTTCACTTGGAAAGTGCCTCCGCACTTGCACCCTCTGGTGTCTAACTTTGTGATGGACCCACACTAGTCAACCACACACCATGACCCTCACGGCCTTCATGTCCGTCTGAAGATCTTCCTTGAATGGTAAGCACTTCATTGTGCTTTCTGGAGCAGCTCCCATAACTATATCGCTCCCGTAGCCTTTTTGCGCTCTCTGGCATAGCTCCCGTAGCCTTTTCCTTGCCTTCACTTCCTTTGAAGATGTGTTCGCTTCCGGACTCACAACTTCACCCTAATGCCTCTTGCATAGGCGGATCCTCCCACACTCAATGTGGAGGATACTTCTTAGCGCACACGTCCCACTTGGCATTTGGCTAGCTCTTGGGACGTCTCTTGGTGAGTACTACATTCTCAAAGTCATAGTATGAACAAAGCTCTTTGTTTTCCAATTGTCACTTCCTCAGCAACTACCCAATATTCCTGGTAGTACGTCAATACTCGCCCTATAGTCAGGTACTCACTTGGTCCTGCTAGCAAGGCTTCCCGGTCCGGTTGTGCATCACACTTGGACTCTCAACAGTCCCCGATCATTCGGCGTACCCCTTTCCAGAATGATGACATCTTCCAACTTGGAAATCCGCCCAATTCTGAAGCTTCACTATTTCTTTGAATTCGTCTCCTCACCTTGGTAATGCCCTCAGGCAGTCCAAAAGTTTATCCCGTAGGAAAGACACTCAACTGATGCGTTACACGCATCGTTAGAAAGATCTCCGCTGCGATTATGCCCAATGTTTATAGTCCACGGCTCCCACTCTTTGCAATATGGTTGCTCGACCTGGAAAACATAGCCTTTTCTTGACCATCCGACACATCGGCATATCACCACATTCAATAGAAGTCCAGACTCTCTTCGACTAGCAGTATCGGGTTCTCGATCTTTAGTGGCATATGAACATCAATCTCTGCTTTGACATGATCTCCGCACTGACATCCAAAATGCACTCGCCATCTCAACTCTTGCCTTGATATTGTGTCATGGCATAGTATGGCCTTAATCAGCTCTGATACCACATGTCACAGGATCATTTTCTTACGCTCGTTAGCGGCACCGAATTGCTCGTGCGGCGCCTACAGTTCCCCTCGCTGCAGGCCAACCTATCTCCTTTCCCAGATTTTCCAAGCACGATCCTGTGCATGTGGTGAAGCTTGCCTAGAAGGCCTGCTCCAATTGTGCTGTCCATACGATGTCTAGGCTCTTGGCCTTGACAAGTTATGGCGCTTCTCGTCTTAGAATCATAATTCATGCGCGCCCTGAGGGGTGGCTTAGGACATGTCTTGTCCCTCACCTAGAACTGAGCATCACTCTCGCGTGCACAACCCAATCCTCAAGCTTGACACTCGCCTAGTGAATCCGCAACCGGCTTGTGCTTCGCTCGAGTAAGGCAACCTTTAGTCTTTGGCCATTGTCATGCGCGTCTTTCGTGCCATGCCCATACATAGCCCTCGCGACACACTTCCATCTCGAATAGTGCAATGTCGGCCCACAACTGCACGTTTAGGCCAATGGACCCTTGCTCGCATAGATGAACCCAAGCTAAGCTTACAAGTCGACACATGATGTCCCTAAGATAGGTGAATCAAGTATCCAATCGGCACGGAGGTCTTTGTCCAACATTTCGACAGCCCGGGGGGCATAGCCATCCCACATATCAACCTCCAGCGCTCGTTTGGTTCCCAACGCTAGCCCGAAGGCGTCACGTCATCCATAGAGTTCCCTAACTCGTATGGATACCTAAGACACTCCTTTGAGTCATCTAGGCAGGCCCTTGAGGTTCCCCCTCAAGGTCGCTCATTTGATACGGCTTGGTGGCAGCACGTATTGGGGAGGCACGTTGAGTTTTCAATAGAAGTCCAGACTCTCTTCGACCAGCAGTATCGGGTCCTCGATCTTTAGTGGCATATGAACATCAATCCCTGCTTTGACATGATCTCCGCACTGACATCCAAAATGCACTCGCTATCTCAACTCTTGCCTTGATATTGTGTCATGGCATAGTATGGCTTTAATCAGCTCTGATACCACATGTCACAGGATCATTTTCTTACGCTCGTTAGCGGCACCGAATTGCTCGTGCGGCGCCTGCAGTTCCCCTCGCTGCAGGCCAACCTATCTCCTTTCCCAGATTTTCCAAGCACGATCCTGTGCATGTGGTGAAGCTTGCCTAGAAGGCCTGCTCCAATTGTGCTGTCCATACGATGTCTAGGCTCTTGGCCTTGACAAGTTGTGGCGCTTCTCGTCTTAGAATCATAATTCATGCGCGCCCTGAGGGGTGGCTTAGGACATGTCTTGTCCCTCACCTAGAACTGAGCATCACTCTCGCGTGCACAACCCAATCCTCAAGCTTGACACTCGCCTAGTGAATTCGCAACCGGCTTGTGCTTCGCCCGAGTAAGGCAACCTTTAGTCTTTGGCCATTGTCATGCGCGTCTTTCGTGCCATGCCCATACATAGCCCTCGCGACACACTTCCATCCCGAATAGTGCAATGTCGCCCCACAACTGCACGTTTAGGCCAATGGACCCTTGCTCGCATAGATGAACCCAAGCTAAGCTTACAAGTCGACACATGATGTCCCTAAGATAGGTGCATCAAGTATCCAATCAGCACGGAGGTCTTTGTCCAACATTTCGGCAGCCCGGAGGGCATAGCCGTCCCACATATCAACCTCCAGCGCCCGTTTGGTTCCCAACGCTAGCCCGAAGGTGTCACGCCGTCCATAGAGTTCCCTAACTCGTATGGATACCTAAAACACTCCTTTGAGTCATCTAGGCAGGCCCTTGAGGTTCCCCCTCAAGGTCGCTCATTTGATACGGCTTGGTGGCAGCACGTATTGGGGAGGCACGTTGAGTTTTCAACACCTATATCCCCCCCCCCCTCCCCCTCCCCCCATATTTGCTTAAAATTAAAAAGCCCAAGTTCCCTGAGTAGACAGGTCTGCGTCAGAGAATCACAAGAGCCTTTTCTCACCGGATCTACACGAAGTCACAACCCCAAAATGCGGGTTGTGACAACATGCTCATATTGCGTCGCTAAAGTTAGAAACTATCCGGAGTCGTTTGGTTGAAAAAGGTAGTACTGAGATTATAATGACGGGGTTGAATAATGACGGAATTATTTAACGAATATACTTTTATTGTTAGATATTTTGTTCGTCGAACCAAAAATGGAATATATAAAATATGTTTTTGGTTTTACACTTGATAAACTTAGATAAATTTTATTTTCATTTTTAACCTATGCTTTCTTAAAAGACTTTAAGAGAAGAATTTTGGAGAAGGGCACTTTATTATTTTGGTATTTTATCCTGGAATTAGTAATCCGGCAATTGTTATCCTACATTGGGTATGGTATAAAAAAATACCTCAATTGTAAATAAATAATCCCATGATTACTAATTCTAGAGTTATAAACTCAAGCAAACACGGGTGATTAGATTAACGCTAATTTAGACCAAGCTCAGGTGCATAGAGATGGAATCTACTGCCTTCTAATTAAAAAACGACAATTAATTGACTTGGTCGAAGTCGATCATCAATATGCTGCCTGATCAATTGCCGATATGAATAATTAAATCATTACGGTAACTTTTTATGTACTGTACTTTACTGGTTCAACGGCTAGTGGTACAACGTAAGGAATGGGACGAAAACAAAGCGAAATAATTGATTAAATATATGGAAAAAGTTGATAAGGGCTTCGAGAGGTTATAATTGGTTCCATCTCATTGTAAATATGTAATTTTACTTTACATAGGATTTCATGACCTTAGCTTGTGTCATCGGCCTTTTCGTTCTTTTTAAGCTAGTTGATCTGCTGATTATGCTGTTGGGACTAGACCTCACCTCATCCTTAGGTCCATATATGATAAAAATCAGAATTCAGAAGGATAAATAACTCATATAATTGGAGTATGTCTGTTTACATGTATTTCACGTAATGTTCTATGCATTAAGTTTTCGGTACAAATCATAAGAAGAAGCATTCAAATGAACGTTTCTTGATATGATATCTGATGCATGAAGAAGACATCCGTTATTGGTGCTCATTTAGAAAATAGAACCAACCATAGGACAGTCAAGCAAGTTTTGAATATGAATAAAAAAGATTCTGATTAGGCATTATTATCAAAGTGTAAAAGGTTAGGAACCTTGTTTTAACGGTAAAATTGTTTTTGTGTAACCTATCGGTCACGGGTTCGAACCGTGCGGAAGCAATCACTAATATTTGCGTTAGGGTAAACTGTGTATCAGTGTATATCAACACCCTTGAAGTGCAGCCCTTCACCGGACCCTGTGAACGCGGGATACTTTGTGCATCGAGCTACGCACTTCATCCATGCGTAAAAGGTCCTCTCTTTTTGCATAGATTCAATGAGTTATGTCTTCCATTATGTAGCCTCACTCCAATCTCCATGAATCATCTTCATTAATAATGTCTTGGACGAATATTAATTTATTTTTTATCATTTGATCCTCCATACATACATGAATATCTTGGAATATTATTCTACCCAGATATGCTTATTCCTAATATATATTATATCATGAAGCTAAGGCATTGACTTAAATTTTCATATGTTCCTCAGAGATAAGAAGTATTTAAGATGAAGTTTACTGATAAGGTGTCTGGAGCAATCAATGATTGCAATATGAAGAAGTTAAGGTAATAGAATCAACCATACAATGGCCAACCAAGTTTTGAACAATTCAAATATCAAATATATATATATGTTAAGGCCTTATATATCATAAGTCTATAAATTAGTATTTCATTTGCTGCGTAATAATTCATATTAATTAAAATAGCAGCTTCGAGATTATGTATATCATAGGTTAGCTACAAGCTTTCAATTTTGTGCAGCTTGTTCATAGCCTACTCATTCTTAGTTAAGAATTATTTGCTAAGACAAGGGAAGATTCGTAATTAGAGGAAACTGTTGGTAGACAGTTGAATACCAATTTGCGTCCTCCCAATGATGTCGATTTATAGAAGGGAATTCAGGATAATATGAAAGAAAAGAAAGGAAAAAATCAAGAACAGTTTTTTTTTGAAAAAAAAAAAAGAAGAGAAAAGGGATAGTAACACTTCAATTGAGCTAAAGAATTATGAGCAAATATTTTTGGAGATTACTTGAAAATTGTTGTAATATAACTTTAAATATAAGAACGAAAGAAAGAAATATTACGTACCACTATCAAATAAATTTATTACTATAAATTGCACACTTTTACCCATCCTCAGCAATGCCAAATGACATATAGATCCCTAGCAAATGTCTCGCATAATATTCGTAACGATACAGAGTTCATATTATTAGTGTAAATCTTCGTTTAACTGTCACATAGACACATACTAATAAAATAGATATAAGAAGAAGCATTCAAAATAAACTGCTCTTGGTAAGATATCTGACGCATGAAGACATTCATCATTGGAGTTCATTAGAAAATTGAACAATCCATAAAATAGTCAAAGCAAGTTTTCAATTTTGAGTCTCTATATCGAGTCTCCTTTATTAGGGAGCAATTTCTCTCTCTTAGGATAGACTATATGAGTCATATCCCCTATTATCCAGCCACATTCCATGAATCACCTTCATTTCCTTGCTTTAGCACAACTCTCAAGCCTATAAATAATTTGATATATATTAGGGCAGTCAAATTTAGTTCAAGTCCAAATGATCCGCCCAATCCGTCCAAGGTTGAGTTGGCTATTGACCCGCTTATTTATTGAACTCAACTCATCCTGACCCAACTCATCTCAATCTATTTAAAGTTGGGTTGATTTTTAGGCCAAATTGATCCATGAGTAACTTTGCCAAAATATCTTAGAAATATATTTTTTGTTTGATGTGTTATATATGACCATAACAAAAGGGAAAAAAAAATCTTATTTAGTAATTATACAATTCATAAGAAAACAATATTAAGTAAAGCTTGATAATAGTTGGGGGGAGGGGGGAGGTTGGGTTATAACTCAAATTTTAGCACATCTTGATTCAACCTATCTTAGCCCAAGTAATATTTGGGCGGGTCATTTGGCTCGCCCAATTATTGACTCAGACCCGTCCAAAATCGGCTCAACCCGCCCATTTGACACTCCTAATATATATGATGCATAATAATTCACATTTTAATTCAAGTGATAATAATCAACTCTAGGATAAAGTATCATTAGTCAGCCACTACTTATCAACTTTGTATGGCCAGCTTGTTCTTAGCCTACAGAATTATATGAGACATGAATAAATGCGTGTAGACATGGCCGTCTCAACAAAATTAATTTCAGAAAGAGACCCTAAGTAAGAATATCAACGACAAACTTGCAATGAAAAAATATAAAATAAAGGTAGAATAATTAAATCAACTCAAGAATTTGATAAGTTGATATACAACAACAACATACCTAGTAAAAATTCACAAAGTGGGTCTGGGGAGGTAGAGTGTACGCAGACCTTACGACTACATTGGGAGGTAGAGAGGCTATTTTCGAAAGACCCTCATCTCAAGAGAAACCATGTCAAAAAAAAAAAGGCCAGATAAGGACAATCAATTCAATGCATCATGCAAATAAAAGTAACGAAAGGGAATAAGTCATGATAAAACAGTCTAAAAAAGAGAAGTAGCTATAACAGATAAATACGTTAATCGAAGTACAAGAAATTACATAATTACTTTTTAATAATATATTTAAGTTATAAAATTAAAATTAAAGGAAAAAGTGTAAGCTCCCAAAAAATTAATAAGTGATTATGAAAAGATTAAAATTGACTATCGTTGATTTACCATTTATAACATATAACTTAATACAGCTAAATATTTTCAAATCACAAAAGAAAAAGAAGAGAAGTAGAGAAGCATAAGTGGAAGAATTGAGGGATGTATGTGGCCAGAGAGGAGCTCTTTTTATATTTACTAGCGTTAGAGCACGTGCACCCTATTATGCATTCCTTCAAACTTATATTTTAATCATTTTAACTCTTAATGTCATAGTATGAGCGACTTTGCAAAATTTAATAATTTCTTTCACCACAGTGTTATCCTTTTAGAAACAAATTTATATATTTTGAGTATTAACTTAAAAATAATTTTACTTATATGATAAATTGTCACGATCCGAAATTCCCACCTTCGGGATCGTGATGACGCCTAACATTTCACTTGCTAGGCAAGCTAACGTTAGAATAATTTTAATCATTTTTAACAATTCAATTTAATTAATAATAAAAAAACCAAATAACTGGAATAAAATCTGAACTAAAGTGAATAAACCAAAATAATAGCGATGTCTAAATACCATCCCAGGACTGGTGTCACAAGTGCACGAGCCACTAGAATAATACAAAAAAAGTTTTGAATAAATATAAAGTTGTCTGAAAGAAAATACACATCTAAAATAAAGTAGAAGGGGACTTCAGAGCTGTGAACGCCGTGCAGCTATACCTCAAGTCTCCTCTGGTAGTTGAATCCGCAAGTTCACGGTACGCTGCTGGGACCAACTTCGGTATTTGCACAAGAAGTGCAGAGTGCAGTATGAGTACAATTGGCTCCATGTACTCTGTAAGTGCCGAGCCTAACCTCGACAAACTAGTGACGAGGCTAAGGCAGGTCGCTTACAACAACAACAACAATCGAGGCATTATTACTTTTATTATTTTGTTGCGGCGTTCAACCTGTTTCCACAATATAATCTTTCAATCAATTCTGTAGCGGCGTGCAACCCGATCCCACAATACAAACTTTTATTCAATTTTGTTGCGGCGTGCAACCCGATCCCCAATATATATATCATCATTTTTATTTCTGTTGCGGCGTGCAACTCGCTCCCTAATAATATCAATTAACAACACTTATACGTAAGACTACTTCAATAAATGCCACAATTAATATGAAACTATAAGGTAACAAGGTATACAACAATTATGATTTATGTAGGAAATAAATAGGGACAAGTAACAAATAAGTATGGAATCAGGGAGGAGATAGACAATTTAATATATGAAATGTTAAATGTCAAGTAGCAATTATGACACAAAAGTCAAATAAGCATGTAGCAATTAAGATATGAAATCAAGGCATAATAGTAGGCAATGAAAATAAGAGAATCAATTAATATAACAATTAAGTCATGAAATAAGGCAATTAGTTAAATAGGTAAAATCATGGAAACAAGCAATTTGACGATGTATATATACTTGTCACTTCGTCTATACGCCACTACACATGAAATTCACGTAACACATAGTTCAAGAATTTTATTTTCTCAAGTCAAGGTTAACCACGACACATACCTCACTTCGCAACCAACTCAAGATTTCAATAAACCCTTGCCTCGTGAATTGATGTTTGAATGCCTCGAATCTAGTCACAACCAATTCAATATACTCAACACAAATTATAGGAATCAATTCCGTATAAAATTGCTAATTTTCCGAATTAAAATCTAAAAAGTCAACTAAAAGTTAACAGTGGGGCCCATGTCTCGGAACCCGATAAAACTCATGAAATCCAATCACCTATTCTGAGAAGAGTCCAACCATACAAAATTTATCGAATTCCGATATCAAATCGCC
Source organism: Nicotiana tomentosiformis (assembly GCF_000390325.3). Classification (NCBI taxonomy): domain Eukaryota; kingdom Viridiplantae; phylum Streptophyta; class Magnoliopsida; order Solanales; family Solanaceae; genus Nicotiana; species Nicotiana tomentosiformis. The sequence goes on along the minus strand of NC_090819.1, from coordinate 94,663,212 downwards.
CTTCAAATACTAAATTTGATTTTCGGAAGATTTTACAAAAATCTCATTTTCTTCCATTAAATTTACTAATTAATTATGTAAATAAGTAATCATGAAATATAATTAATTTAGGATAAAGAACGCTTAACTAGTTCAAACTCGTGAAAATCCCTTTGAAATCGCCCCAATCCGAGACTTTAAACTCAAAAATGAGCAAATGCGACTTGTCTCATTATTTCCAAGCAAACACTGCAGTATCAGTATTCAGTAAATCGATCGTAACTTTCTATACAAATGTCCAAATGATGAATGATTTACCTTTCTAGAAACTAGACTCAAAGGGCTACAACTTTTATATTTTGATCATCTACGAATTCTTTATAGATTGCGAGATATAAGCTTCCAATATTAGCTTTGTGTAGTAGAGATTTCTCGCGATGCACACAGCAGTAGCCAAAAACCAGCAGTTAAAAATGGCCTAGAAATGGTCTGAAACCACTCCGAAACTCACCCGAGCCCCTCGGAACCCCGTCCGAACATACCAACAAGTCTCAAAACATATTATGGACCTACTCGAGGTCTCAAATCATACATAATAACGGCGAAACTACAAATCGCGCATCGATTCGAACTTGTGAGTTTATAAAATTTTTAATTCTATAACTCGCGCCGAAATATGTCAAATCAATACGGAATTGTCTAATTTTTCGCCAAAATGCGCCGAATTATCCTACGGACTTTCAAATTCAAATCCGGATATACGCCTAAGTGCGAAAAAATCATACAAAGCTTTCGGTATCCTTAAAACCCCATTCCGGAGTCGTTTACACGAAAGTCAAATCTCTGGTCAAATTTTAGAAATTCAAGCTTTATAAAATCAAACCTTTTATTATTTTTTTCAAAAACTAACGGAAAATGTGCCTGCAAACCTCGGAATAACTTTAAATTTTGTACACAAGTTATAAATATTTTTACGAAGCTGATCGAACTCTCTGAATCCAAATCGGACCCGTATCAACAAAAATCCAATTATGGTCAAATTTAAGAATTCTTTAAACCTTTAAATTTTTAGTTTCCGTCAAATGGCGATAATTCGAGTTAGGAACTTTCGAATTCGATTCCGGGCATATGCCCCCAAGTTCCAAATTACGATACGGATCTACCAGGCCGTCAGAATACTGATCTAGGTCTATTTGCTCAAAAAGTTGACTAAAGTCAACTCAACTGAGTTTTGAAATACTATTTCACATTTTTATCAAAATTTCACATAAATTTTTTTTGATAAAAATATATGGACTGTACACGCAAGTCGAGGAATATTGAATGGTTCTATTCGAGGTCCCGGAGCACAGAATTAAATATTAAATATAAAGATGACCTATTGGGTCATCACATAAATTTAGAATAATAATAAATTAAATTTTATGCTTTATTTATTTATTCTCAATATTCATATTAGCAACAACAACAACATACCCAGTAAAATATCACTAGTGGGGTCTGGGGTGGGTAGAGTATACGCAGACCTTGCCTCTACTTGGAAAGGTAGAGAGGTTATTTTCGGGAGACCATCGGCTCAACAAAAGAGACAATAATATCAAAAAAGAAACGAAATAAAAGATCTGTAACAACAAAAGAAGCCAGAGAAGTAAAAATATCATCTTAAGAGACACCAAATAAGTGGAAGGGAATGCAATAACACAATACTATGCAAAATAATAAAATAGTGTGAACACAACATAGACCGCTAATAGACATAGACAAAACTCTATCAGACTACCTGGTACAAATAGGGAAAAACTCTCTACTACCCCTAGCCTACAACCCTAATGCTCGATCTTCACACGTTCCTATCAAGAGCCATGTCCTCGAAAATCTGAAATCGCGCCATGTCCTGCCTGATCAGCTCGCCCCAATACTTCTTAGGCCTCCCTCTACCTCTTCACGTGCCTGCCAAAGCCAATCGCTCGCACCTCCTAACCAGGGCATCTATGGTTCTCCTCCGCACATTCCCGAACCATCTAAGCCTTGCTTTCTGCATCTTGTTGTCCACGGGAGCAACGCCCACCCTCTTCCGAATATCTTCATTCCTTATCTTATCCAGTTTAGTAAGCCCGCATATCTATCCTAACATCCTCATTTCGGCTACTTTCATCTTCTGGATATGTTAATTCTTAACTGGTCAATACTCAGTCCCATATAACATAGACGACCTAACCACCACTCTGTAGAACTTACCTTTGAGTTTCGGTGGCACCTTCTTGTCACACAGGACTCCAGACGCTAATCGCCATTTCATCTACCCCACCCCAATACGGTGCGTGACATCCCCGTCGATCTCCCAATCTCGCTGGGTAATAGACCCTAGGTACTTGAAACTTTTTCTCTTGGGGATGACTTGTGAGTCGAGCCTCACTACCACGTCCGCTTCCCCCATCACGCCATTGAATTTATACTCCAGATATTCCGTCTTAGTCCTACTCAACTTGAAACCTTTGGACTCCAGGGCCTGCCTCCAAACCTCCAGTCTCTCATTAACACAGCTACAAATCTCATCAATCTGAACTATATCATCAGCGAATAACATACACCATGGCACCTCCCCTTGAATATGGTATGTCGGGGTATCCATCGCCAGTGCAAATAAGAACGGGCTAAGCGCAGATCCTTGGTGTAACCTAATAACTACCGGAAAAAGCTCGGAGTCCCCTCCGTAGTCCTGACCCGAGTCTTAGCTCCATCATACATATCCTTTATCGATCTAATGTATGCTAACGGCACCCATTTCACCTCTAGGCATCTCCAAAGAACGTCCCTAAAGACCTTGTTATACGCCTTCACTTGGTCAATAAACACCATGTGCAAATTCCTTTTCCTATCCCTGTATTGTTCCACTAACCTCCTGATAAGGTGGATAGCTTCCGTAGTAGAACGTCTCGGCATGAACCCGAACTGATTTTCAGAAATAGACACCGCCCTCCTCACCCTCCCTTCCACCACCCTCTCCCAAACTTTCATGGTATGACTTAATAACTTGATTCCCCTATAGTTGTTACAATTCTGGATATCACCTTTGTTCTTGAACAACACAATCATCATACTACATCTCCACTCATCTGGAATCCTCTTCGTCCTGAAAATAATATTAAACAGCCTAGTCAGCCACTCTAAGCCTGCTCTACCACACCCCTCCAAAATTCTACTAGAATCTCGTCTAGTCCGGTCGATTTGCCCCGACTCATCTTACACACAGCTCCCACTACCTCATCAACCTTAATACGCCTATAGTACCCTAAAGTCTCGGTGACTCTCGTAGTGTCCCAACTCCCCTAGCACGATGTTACCACTCCCCTCTTTATTCAGAAGTTTATGAAAGTATGTCTGTCATCTATACTTAATCTGGGACTCTTTCTTCAATACTCTACCTTCCCCGTCTTTGATGCACCTTACCTGATTCAGGTAACGAGCCTTCCTCTCTCTCGCTTTGGCTAGCCGAAATAACTTCTCGTCCTCACTTTTTCCCTTCAGTTCCTCATACAACCGACCAAACGCAGCAGTCTTAGCCTCTGTGACTGCTAATTTCGCCTCCTTCCTAGCTTCCTTATACCTTACTCTGTTTGCTCTCCTATGCTCCTCATCGGTGCTCTCCACTAACGTAAGATACGACGTTTTCTTTGCTTTCACTTTACCTTGGACCACATCATTCCACCACCAGTCACCTCGGTGCCCCCAATAATAGCCCTTCGAGACCTCTAACACCTCTCTCGCCGCCTCCCTTATACAGTCTGTCATCACCGTTCACATATCGCTAGCATCCCCACCACTCTTCCAAGCACCCATAGCATTCAGCCGCCTGTCACACCCCTTCTTCTACCCGCAAAATAATATTTATGTGGATTAAAGGATTTTTTCAATTAAAGTGACAAAATTGAGTAGGGATTATTTTATTTACAGAGTCGCCACTTGAAATTGATTTTGTTGGTGTTCCAACTCACCTTTTATTTGAATCCCTAATCAAAGGAAGATTTGACTCTATTATTATTGGTCTGCGAAAACAAAGTTCGGGTAAGAAATTCTGTTAACCGGGGAGAAGGTGTAAGGCATTCTCCGAATCCCGTGGTTCTAGCACGGTCGCTTTTATTGACTAAAATTTGGCTTGAATTATTTTTAGATAAAGTGTGTATTATTTGCCTTAAGTTACTATTGTTTAGTGCTGCTTAATAATTAATAATTTTGGCCTAGGAGCGTGCAAGCACACAAAGTCCTTATTTGATTATATGTATTAAAACAAAGAACGTGTCGGTATACATGGTTTAAATACAATTAATATTGAAAAGTCAAGGAGTGGGAATGCACACATGACTACTTTATTAAAAAGAAATCGACCAAGGACCGTGTATGAACACATGGTCTACATCTCAAACGTGTCTAAAATTGCCTATCACTTAAATTAAATAAAAAGCGCTTCTTTTTTATTTATTACTTGTTCGACTGGAAAAAAAAATAATTATTATTAAAAATAATTTTCACTAATGCAAGACATTAAACCCGAGTAAGCTTATGTTAAACTTTCATGGTATTGGGCCACTTATTTTATTTAACAAAAGATAATTTATTGGTTTTTAAGAAAATGCCCATCTTACTTTCTATTGTCATTGGGCCTACAAATTTTAGCTTATTTGGCCCATGTTGCTTAAGAGCCTCGATGACCAAGACAACACAAAATAACAAGTATTCTTCTAAGCCCAAATTGCTTCTTACATTGATGTCCAAACTAAAAAAATTATTTTTTTCATAAAAGAAACTTACATGCTAATTATTATCTTTTATCTTCTTAACTAACTATTTCTTAAGGACTAACATAATATTTCTACTCATCTACACCAATCATGGCACTAATCAAACTACACTCATTAACAATATAAAAACCACGACTAAATATAAAAACTATAAAAAACGGTAATACTTCAATGCTAAAGAGAAGAACTATATTAAGTATAACATTATGTTGACTATAATTCAAAGCATCAAAACATTTGAAGCTAGAAGTCTTTCTTAGATAATTATATATGAACCATGAAAGTAACTCACGGAAAAGAGCCCAAGTTAAACAAACATGGTTAAAAGTGGGATTTTTATCTTTTCCTTAAACTAAGTAATCTTAACAGAATGCAATTTCAATCACATATATAAAGAAGAAAATGATAATTTAACTAATTTTTAACAGATTTACATGATGATAACACTGATATAACATTCATCTTGAAACAAAATCAGATCTAATATGTTCCATCAACCAAACGGGGATCAAATCCTTCTTATTATCATCAAGAATCTGCAATATAAGAATTTGAAAGTTACCTGGTTTGTGAAATAATAAAATACAGCAGTGCAGCAACAAAAAACTCAGCAGAAAATACAGTAGGAACAGCAGCAACTCAAGTGTTAAGACAACCCAGAAAACTCAACAAAGATGCTTGAAACTGGTAGCTATCAACTTCACAAATTGCCTAAGGGATCTTTCTATTTTTCTCGAGGTTTTTGCACTCAAATAATCCTCACAAAACTCTGAAATTTCAGCTTGTTATATGTATTACGCTGCTGATTTTTCTCAAAGATATATGTCTTTAAGAAACTCTCCAAGATGTGTCTCAGTATAAGATAGAGTGTGTAATAGAGTGTCCCCTCCTTTTCAGTGAGTAAAGAGCCCTTTAAATAGGCAAATAAATCAGATTTTTTGGACAGATTTTGGTTCACCAAAAGTCTGTCTAAAAGACTAACTTTGTGTGTTAAACAATGTTCAAAAGCTGTCAAAAAGTATTGTACTTGTCATCACACAATGACTTTTGAGTTTTGCACTCCAAAGTCTTTGCACAGTAAAAACAACCAAACTTGTACTATTCCTTCTTTAATTTCAGCTTTTATCAACACAAAAATTTAAATACTCAAATTTAATAAAAATAAATTCACTAAGCACTTGAAACTTCTATCATAAACTATCATGACTAAGCAAATAGCTATTTCAAAACTAATGAATAACTAATTATCAGTGATTAATAACTATACTAAGCTAACATAGATTAAACACAACTAATAATAAAAATATAAATAATAAAAATAAAAATAAATAAATAAATAAAAATCAGAAATTATGCTAGACATAAACTAAATACAATACAATTAGAAAAAATAGACAAAGGAAATGAGAATAGGGGTATACCAAACGAGGGTGTTCGGGGTGATCGCCGGAATTTGGCCGGATTTTTAGTTGCCGGATTTTCGTGATGGAATTGACGTCAATAGGTAGGTCTTGATGAGCTCTATCCGTTGATGTAGATATTGTGGGGGTGGTAGTGGCCGGAACTTTAAGATTTTGGGCAAAAAAGTGGCGGCTAAAGTTTCCTAGATCTAAAATTCAAGGCGTTTGAGGGGGTTTTGAAGGATTTGGTTTGGAGATATGGAAAGAGGAGGTTGTAGAGATTACATGGTATGAATTTAGGGGTGTTTGGAGGTTGGCCGCCGCCGGTGGGTGATTTCCGGCGGCGGAGAGAAGAGAGAGAAGAGAGAGAGAGAAGAGAGAAAGAGTTATGGGAGAAATGAGAGAATTTTTTAGATTTTTGAGGCTTTAAATACCTCTTGAGAGATCAAATATGGACCATTAGATCAAGGGGTGATCAATGGGTCAGATTTGATCTTGGGTCACTTAATGAAACGACGTAGTTTTGAGGCAAAACTACGTCGTTTCGGACCCTTTCAAGGGCAGCCCCTTATCTTGCACTTTTGGCCACTTTCTCTTTCAAATTTGGCCCAATTTCTTTCTTAATCCTACTTATTAAACTAAATTTATACAAACAAATAAATTAATTAAGTAACTTATTCAAATGATTAATTAACTATATTAATTCACCAATTGAATAGTTAGTAAATTCCTAAAATGCACAAATAAAGAAAGAACTATTTTTTGGTATTTTTATGATAGGAAATATGCAATCAAAGACACAAAAATTAGAAAATATAATTAAAGCAACAAAATACTAATGACTTTAGGAGGTGTTAAAATAGTACAAAAATTAGGTATTCACAGCTGCCCCTCTTTGCTCGAGAACATGAAGAGTTTTCGTGCAAAGAAAAGTGAATGCCATGGCTAATTTTTGCTCACATATCACTCCAATGAAAGCATTTTTTTTCTTAAAAAATGGTGACCGAACCCTGCTTCCGAGGTAGCCTACATATCCTTGTTTAGAGGAATCAGGTCAGTATAGTTCTGGAAAATTTTGGTAGCTGGGACTACTAGACACTAGATTTGAGATTGTTGTTGTTGCTGTTGTTGTTGTTACTGTTACTTGCTGCTTGCATCAAAAGGAAAAGAGAAATAACTACATATATCTGGAAACTAAGAGTTACAAAATTCCTAATCTATGTGTCTTGTGGAGTCAAATCTTGATTCTTGACCTGCTCGCTTGTGTTGACCTTAGATTGGATCTTGATGCTCTTTGAGGAAAGGATCACGGCTCATTCTCGATTGCTTGCTTTCCGGATCAGAGTTCGGGAAAATGAAACTCGAGAAGCTGGGCTGCTGACACATTATCCAAGCTAACTCCAACTATCTTGTGACCGAAAAACTTTTTTATTCTGATGAGAAAGCTGAAGCTGCAAGCTTTAATCGTCACTTGTGCTATACGGCGGGGCCTGCAAAGCCATCAAAGACGAGCAAAACGAACAAACTTTTTCTGCCCCAGTTTGGCACTAGGAAAATTTTGTGAGTTAGAGAAAGCTAAAGTATCTAATTTGTTGAAATAAAGACAACGGGAGTAGTATAAACTAACTATGTGAGGATATGCAACCACGAGGGGAAGTAACTTATGTTACCAGAGGAAATGGAATTAGAGGATGGTACCATGTATTACTGAAAGGGAATATAACCAGGGGTTGGTACTCTATATTATCGAAATAAGTGTAACCAGGGGTTGGTACCCTGTATTACCGAAAGGAATGTAACCAAGGATTGGTACCCTGTATTACCGAAAGGAGTGTAACCAGGGGTTGGCATCCTGTATTACAGAAAAGAGTGTAACCAGGGGTTGGCACCCTATATTACTGAAATGAGTGTAACCAGGGGTTGGCACCCTGTTTTACTGAAAGAAGTGTAACCAGGGGTTGGTACCCTGTATTACTTAAAGGAGTGTAACAGAGGCTGGCAACCTGTATTACTGAAAGAAGTGTAACAAGGGGTGGACACCCTATATTACTGAGAAGGAATGTAACTAGGGGTTGGTACCCTGTGTTACTGAAAGAAGTGTAATCAGGGGCTGGCACCCTGTATTACTGAGAAGGAATGTAACCGGGGGTTGGTACCCTGTATTACCGAAAGGAAATGTAGCTAGGGGCTGGCACCCTGTATTACCGAAAGGATGCTGAATCCCCTGGGCAAAAAGGTTCTACCTAGGTTAAACTACGAAAAGCAAACCTGGGGGAAGAGTACTTCTACCCGAAAATATGAGCTGGAACCCCCTAGGCGAAATGATTCTACCTGGGTTAAGCTACGTATAATAGCCTGAGCAAAGAGTACTTCTACCCGGAACTATGAGCTGAATCCCCCCTAGGCAAAAAGGTTCTACCTGGGTTAAGCTACGAAAAATAGCCTGAGCAAAGAGTACTTCTACCCGGAAACTATGAGTTGGATCTCCCTAGGCGAAAATGTTCTGCCTGGGTTAAGCTATGAAAAACAAGCATGGGCGAAGAGTACTTCTATCCAAAAATATGAGCTGGATCCCCTTAGATGAAAAAGGTTCTACCTGTGTTAAGCTATTATAAAACATCTGAGCGAAGAGAACTTCTACCCGGAACTATGAGCTGGATCCCCCTAGGTAAAAAGGTTCTACCTGGGTTAAGCTACAAAAACCAGCCTGAGCGAAGAGTACTTCTACCCGGAACTATGTGTTGGACCCCTCTAGGCAAAAAAGTTCTTCCTGGGTTAAGCAACGAAAAGCAAGCCTGGGCAAAGAGTACTTCTACCCGAAAATATAAGCTGGATCCCCTTAGGCGAAAAGGTTCTACCGAGGTTAAGCTACGAAAAGCAACCTGAGCGAATAGTACTTCTACCCGAAACTATGAGCTGGATCCCCCTAGGTGAAAAGGTTCTACCTGGGTTAAGCTATGAAAAGCAAGCTTAGGCGAAGAGTACTTCTACCCGAAAATATGAGCTGGATCCCCCTAAGCGAAAAAGTTCTACCTGGGTTAAGCTACATAAAACATCCTGAGCGAAAAGTCCTTCTACCCGGAACTATGAGCTAGATCCCCCTAGGAGAAAAGGTTCTACCTGGGTTAAGCTATATAAAATATCTTGAGCGAAGAGTACTTCTACCTGGACCTATGAGCTGGATCCCCCTAGGCGAAAAAGTTCTACCTGATTTAAGCTACGTAAAACAACCTGAGCGAAGAGTACTTCTACTCGGAACTATGAGTTGGATCCCCCTAAGCGAAAATATTCTACCTGGGTTAAGCTACAAAAGACAAGCCTGGGAGAAGAGTACTTCTACCCGGAAACTATGAGCTGGATCCCCCTAGGCGAAAAAGCTCTACTTGGGTTAAGCTACGAAAAATAAGCCTGGGCGAAGAGTACTTCTACCCGGAACTATAAGTTGGATCCCCCTAGGCGAAAAAGCTCTACCTGGGTTAAGCTACGAAAAACAACCTGGGCGAAGAGTACTTCTACCCGGAACTATGAGCTGGATCCCCCTAGGCGAAAAGGTTTTACCTGGGTTAAGCTATGAAAAGCACCCTGAGCGAAGAGTACTTCTACCCGGAACTTTGAGCTGGATCCCCCTAGGCTAAAAGGTTCTACCTGGGTTAAGCTACGTAAAACAACCTGAGCGAAGAGTACTTCTACCCGGAACCATGAGCTAGATCCCCCTAGGCGAAAAGGTTCTACCTGGGTTAAGCTTCGAAAAACAAACCTGAGCGAAGAGTACTTCTACCCGGAAACTATGAGCTGGATCCCCCTAGACGAAAAGGTTCTACCTGGGTTAAGCTACATAAAACATCCTGAGCGAAGAGTACTTCTACCCGGAACCATGAGCTGGATCCCCCTAGGCGAAAAGGTTCTACCTGGGTTAAGCTACGAAAAAACAACCTGGGCGAAGAGTACTTCTACCCGGAACTGTAAGCTGGATCCCCCTAAGTGAAAATGTTCTACCTGGGTTAAGCTACGAAAAACAAGCCTGGGCGAAGAGTACTTCTACCCAAAACTATGAGCTGGATCCCCCTAGGCAAAAAAGGTCTACCTGGGTTAAGCTACGAAAAACACCCTGAGCGAAGAGTACTTCTACCCGGAACTATGAGCTGGATCCCCCAAGGCGAAAAGGTTCTACCTGGGTTAAGCTAAGTAAAACAACCTGAGCGAAGAGTACTTCTACCCGGAACCATGAGCTGGATCCCCGTAGGCGAAAAGGTTCTACCTGGGTTAAGCTACGAAAAACAAACCTGAGCGAAGAGTACTTCTACCCGAAAACTATGAGTTGGATCCCCCTAGGCGAAAAGGTTCTACCTGGGTTAAGCTACCAAAATGATCTGTATGAACAATAGTGATGCATGCTGAAAATAAAAGAAAATGGAGATTTTGCGAAAACTTACCTTTGGTGACATTCGTCCTTTAGGAATCGACATTCTGCACTGCTTTGTTCCTGCTGCAAATAAAGAAAAAATGTGAGTTTTAAAAAGTGGTGGTCGATTTGTGGCCTTGATGTCTTTGGCAGCTTGGCTTTGTGCCCATCTTTTTTATGATGACTTTCTGAATACCACGGTTGGCCGCGTGGGACTTAACCTTCTCAACTTTATTTTTACTTTGTGGCATTTCACTTTCGACTTCTTTCCTCAACACTTTCAATTTCAGAGCATTGGGGAACCTTTGGCTTTTCAAACTTTGCCAAAACGGTTAGCCACTTGAGACTTAACCTTTTCAACTTCATTTTGCCCTTGTAGGAACTTTCAATTTGATTTCATCTTTACAAGAGTTTTTGATTTCGAAGCATCGGCCACCATGGCCAGTCGGGGTCAACTTGATGCCCATGCCGAGTCTGGGTGCCTTTTTTGCATATTAGCTTGTATCAAACCGAAGTCCTGTAAATCAGTCTTGCTATCCCTTCTTTGCCTTAGTTTCAAAACAAAGTTAGACCAAAAGGGATTCAAGGAAAAACAAACAGTAGAATGTAGAATGAATTTAGACAAGAGGTATCCCTTTCGGGGAAAGGAAAGAAGGACTTATCTGGAGTACATGCAGATTTCAATGAACATGACATACTTTTTGGACTGGATGCATGATCTGTGTAAACTGTCTGACTCTCAGAAATTCATCAAAACTTTTGCCCCGAAATCGAGAAACAATGCCCAGGACTGTCAATACCAATGGCTGTGAAGATCCTCTTTTCGATCAGTAGTGCCCTTTGCGGGTTTTCACCAACTAATCTCTCTCATTACTCTTCTCACCATCGCCTTATAGTGCTCTTTGCGGGTTTTCACTAACAAGACTCTCATTTTCATTTTCTCTGCTCTGCAACGCCCTACGATGGCCGTGAGAATTTTTACCAATAAGACTCTCTTATTTTATTTCTCTCATTTGGTTGTATCAGATCCAAGTAACTGTATCCTCCTATTCTTGAACATTCTCGTTGATTGATCGGAAGGACTTGAAAAGGATTTGGGTAAAAAAGATTTGGATTGAATTACAACTTTGGAACCTTTAAAGCAAAACCATCTTCGACCATCTGTAACAACTGCCTTAGTTTCATTTTTTTTTCTTTTTTTTTCTTTTGTTTTGGAAATGTTGATTTTTATTTTGGTGTGACTGAACCCCAGAAAGAGGCTGCCTACGTATCCTTTCGGAATCAAGTCGAACGTAGTTCAATTCACTTTGTTTTGATTTTCTTTTGTTGTTGGTGTTGTTTTGTTTTTTTTTCATTTTCTTTTCTTTTTTTCCATAAAAACTTCTAGGATCCAAAGAGGGTAATCAAAGAAAAGTAACCGGCTCAAGAGGGTTTGCAAAGGGTTGATAGTGTTTGGGTAGCGAGAATGAAAGCCTTCGTCATCCCAATCAGAGAACATTAAAGATGCGTAAAAAGGGTCAAACATAATACCTTTTGGCAGTGTCTGTATAGACAGTTGTCTCGGAGACATTTCCTTCGATATCTCCCAAATACAACGCTCCCTTTTGACAGTAATCTTGTTACAATGTATGAACCATTCCAATCTGGAGCCAATTTTTCTTTGGCTTCTTCATGATGCTAGAGGATACGTCTTAGGACGAGTTGCCCCACTTCGAACTTTCCGGGCCGCACTTTCTTATTGTAGGCACGGGCCATTCTTTGTTGGTACAACTGTCCGTGGCAAACTGCGGCCATACGTTTTTCATCAATCATAGTCAATTGTTCCAAGCCGGTTCTTGACCCAATCTTTATCCTTAATCTCGATTTCAACAATGATCCGAAGAGAGGGAATTTCAACTTCTTCCGATTTTATTTGGACTTGGCTTAGGCCTAGTGTTCCAATTATTTGTTTATTTTTTCACAAGCCTTATCTTTAACACATTCTGCTTCTTGATTCATTATTTCGAGGTCTGACGGCGTTTCGAATCTGGGCATGAAGTCCGCAAGTATGTCATGTTATTAAAATCTGCATTAACAGAACTTCAAAAAGAGAATGAGAAAGGTGACAAGATTAAGAAAAGAGAACATTCCTAGATAATGAAATATTAATTTCATTTAATTGATTTTTTTTTTTGAATTTGATTTTTTTTTTCATTTTGAATTTAAAAGATAGAAGGGTTTTTATCGGAAAGTAAGACAATAATGTAAAACATCCGGATTATACCCTGAAATAATCTGGACGCAGAAAGGATAACAAGACTGGCTACCGAGTCTCCTGTCTGATGGGGGACTTTCAGGTTTGGCGACCATTTTTTGCTTTTCTTCTGTCTCGGCAATGGATGCAATGGCTTTCAATGCCGGATCAAATTCCTCATCTTCACGGATCATTCCAACTACTGGCTCATTGGTGTGAACATGCAAAGGATTGTTCATCATATTAAGGGTATCTTCATCCCTAAGCATTATTGGCTTGACCTCGATGAGGTCTTCCACTGCTCTCTTAAGATTCCAACAGTATTCCATATCATATCACACTGCTCTAGAGTGGTATTCACATCTAGCATTAGCCCAGTGCGAGGGGGACTCTGGGCTTGGCCGGTTCGGGGCCACTGGCTGCAACAGACCTAGCTTGACTAGCTTTTGGAACAAGCTCGAGTATAATTCACCAATAGGGGTGAACTGATTCTTTCTGAAAGGCTCTCTTGGGCAAGGATTGTATTGGGGATCATTTGGTTAGGGTATTATATGGAACTTGGTAAGAACGGGCATTTCTGGAAAGTGGATCTCGGTTTTGTGTATAATGCAGTGGCCGTATGTAAGGTTGCGCGTTCATCACTGCATAGGGAGGCAGTGCAACGACCTGTGATGTGGCTTTAAAGGTAGCATAACTAAAGATTCGACCCGTTTTTTTTTTTTAAACCATTTTCGATCATCTCCCCAATTTTGATAGCCTCGGCGAACGGACTACCCATAGCGGACATCGTGTTCTGGAAGTAGTCCGTCTCTTGGGCCTATTGGAAGACTGTAACCATTTCTGCTTCGTCCATATGAGTCTTTATGATGGCGGCTTGTTCGCGCCATTTGACAACATATTCACGGAAACTTTTCGTCGTTTTCTTTGTCAAACTGGATACAGAGTTCTCTTTTTTTTGGATTTTTACTCTTGTTTTCTTTCTTTGTTTCTTTTCTTTTCTTTTCTTTTCTTTTTTTTTTGCTTTTTGTTTTCTTTGTTATTTTTGTCACTCTTTTTTTTTTCAAGTTAATTTGATGCAATGATCGAATCTGATGGGGATTGCCTATGTATCATGACGCCGCATGAATCAGATCTTACGTAGTTCAGGAAGATTGGGAATAGACTGGCCCATTTTTTATTTTTATTTTTATTTATAAAGGCTTTTAAATATATTTTTTGACTTTTTTTTTCTTTTTCTTTTTCTTTTTTTAAAAGAAGGAATTCTTAAGAAGGAAGAAAATATTTTGGATTTTGATTTGAAGATTCTTTTTGTTCTTTTTTTTTCGAATGAAAGTCTTCGGAAAGAAGGAAAATATTTTTGAATTTTTTTTTTTTTTTTGGATTTTCTAAGGAAAGAATTCTAGAGAGGGAATCAAGGAAAGGGAAACTATTTTTGAATTTTTGTTTTTAAATTGGGAGCGGAAGCGATGAGGTTTGCCTACATATCTCATATTCGGTGAGAATCAGACCCGCGTAGTTCGGTGGATGAGAAATAAAAAGGTAAACTAACTCTCTTTTTTTCATATATAATTAATCCGACAAAATCTCCTAGCAAAGAAAATATTTTCAATTTTTTTTTTCGATTTTTTTTTTGAATTTTTTTTTTTTTAAATTTCAAAAGAAAGAAAATATTTTTTTGGATTTTGGGGGAAATAATTTTTTTTTTTTTAAAAAAAAGAAGAAAATATTTTTGGATTTCTGGTCTAAAAAAAAAAAGAAACTTCTAAAGAAGCAATTAAAGGAAGATATCTTTTTGGATTTTTAAAAATTGGGGGCCGGAACCGATGAGGTTTGCCTACGTATCTCACATCCGGTGAGAATCAGACCCGCGTAGTTCGGTCAAAACCGATTACTTTTTTAAAAAAAAAAAATTTTTATGAAAATTAATCTTTAAAAACCATATGCACTAGACCACATCATTTTTTCTCTGTTCATTCAACAGATTTATGCTGAAGTCGGTCGACATGCAAGCCTCCCAAATAATGCAACAAGTACCACATAACATGATATAATGGTCTCAACAAGGTACCTGATCTAAAACAGAACTCGGCCCCTGCGTCAAGCGATGCTAAGTCAAATACACATGATGCAAATAAAGCATAGCCTACTAGGGATATTCATTGCTTGTGGCTTGTTCTTCTAAGTTTGTAAATCCTAAAAGAGATGGTATCTAGACCTGACTTACCTGGGCGGACAATCCGAGCCGAGGAGCGTCAAGCGTCACCAGTAGTAGAACAGCACTGGCTAGCTAACGGCTCTCCCGCCTAAACACGTGTGACTAAATCCTTCACCAGAAGTTGGTAGACTAACTGGCTTTTTCTCAAGACAGAAATTTTGTGATGCTGGTAGACAAACACAACATAACTAATTATCAGAAGACTCAGAGGGATGCGAGAGAAGATACAATTTATATGTACAGTTCAACAATAATAAAACGGTAAAAACTCGACAAGTAACACATTAGGCCCAAATAAATCATAATATATACAAAACTTAATAAAGCCAAATAAAGTCAATGTACAAGCTCGAATTCTTGAAGTCCCCAGCAGAGTCGCCAGAGCTGTCACACCCCTTTTTCTACCTGCAAAATAATATTTATGTGGATTAAAGGGTTTTTTCAATTAAAGTGACAAAATTGAGTAGAGATTATTTTATTTACAGAGTCGCCACTTGGAATTGAGTTTGTTGGTGTTCCAAGTCACCTTTTATTTGAATCCCTAATCAAAGAAATATTTGACTCTATTATTATTGGTCTGCAAAAATAAAGTTCGGGTAAGAAATGCTGTTAACCGGGGAGAAGGTGTAAGGCATTTCCCGAATCCCGTGGTTCTAGCACGGTCGCTTTTATTGACTAAAATTTGGCTTGAATTATTTTTGGATAAAATGTGTATTATTTGCCTTAAGTTACTATTGTCTAGTGCTGCTTAATAATTAATAATTTTGGCCTAGGAGCGTGCAAGCACACAAAGTCCTTATTTGATTATATATATTAAAACAAAGAACGTGTCGGTACACATTGTTTAAATACAATTAATATTGAAAATTCAAGGAGCGGGAATACACACATGACTACTTTATTAAAAAGAAATCGACCAAGGACCGTGTATGAACACATGGTCTACATCTCAAATGTGTCTAAAATTGCCTATCGCTTAAATTAATTAAAAAACGCTTCTTTTTTATTTATTACTTGTTCGACTGGAAAAAAAAATAATTATTATTAAAAATAATTTTCACTAATGCAAGATATTAAACCCGGGTAAGCTTATGTTAAACTTTCATGGTATTGGGCCACTTATTTTATTTAACAAAAGACAATTTATTGGTTTTAAAGAAAATGCCCATCTTACTTTCTATTGTCATTGGGCCTACAAATTTTAGCTTATTTGGCCCATGTTGCTTAAGAACCTCGATGACCAAGACAACACAAAATAACAAGTATTCTTCTAAGCCCAAATTGCTTCTTACATTGATGTCCAAACTAAAAAAATTATTTTTTTCATAAAAGAAACTTACATGCTAATTATTATCTTTTATCTTCTTAACCAACTATTTCTTAAGGACTAACATAATATTTCTACTCATCTACACCAATCATGGCACTAATCAAACTACACTCATTAACAACATAAAAATCACGATAAATATAAAAACTACAAAAAACGGTAATACTTCAATGCTAAAGAGAAGAACTATATTAAGTATAACATTATGTTGACTATAATTCAAAGCATCAAAATATTTGAAGCTAGAAGTTTTTCTTAGATAATTATACATGAACCATGAAAGTAACTCACGGAAAAGAGCCCAAACTAAACAAACATGGTTAAAAGTGGGGTTTTTATCTTTTCCTTAAACTAAGTAATCTTAACAGAATGCAATTTCAATCATATATATAAAGAAGAAAACGATAATTTAACTAATTTTTAACAGATTTACATGATGATAACACTGATATAACATTCATCTTGAAACAAAATCAGATCTAATATGTTCTATCAACCAAACCGGGATCAAATCCTTCTTATTATCATCAAGAATCTGCAATATAAGAATTTGAAAGTTACCTGGTTTGTGGAATAATAAAATACAGCAGTACAGCAACAAAAAACTCAGCAGCAAATACAGTAGGAACAGCAGCAACTCAAGTGTTAAGACAACCTAGAAAACTCAACAAAGATGCTTGAAACTGGTAGCTATCAACTTCACAAATTGCCTAAGGGATCTTTCTATTTTTCTCGAGGTTTTTGCACTCAAATAATCCTCACAAAACTCTGAAATTTCAGCTTGTTATATGTATTACGCTGCTGATTTTTCTCAAAGATATATGTCTTTAAGAAACTCTCCAAGATGTGTCTCAGTATAAGATAGAGTGTGTAATAGAGTGTTCCCTCCTTTTCAGTGAGTAAAGAGCCCTTTAAATAGGCAAATAAATCAGATTTTTTGGACAGATTTTGGTTCACCAAAAGTCTGTCCAAAAGACTAACTTTGTGTGCTAAACAATGTTCAAAAGCTGTCAAAAAGTATTGTACTTGTCACCACACAATGACTTTTGAGTTTTGCACTCCAAAGTCTTTGCACAGTAAAAACAACCAAACTTGTACTATTCCTTCTTTAATTTCAGCTTTTATCAACACAAAAATTCAAATACTCAAATCTAATAAAAATAAATTCACTAAGCACTTGAAACTTCTATCATAAACTATCATGACTAAGCAAATAGCTATTTCAAAACTAATAAATAACTAATTATCAGTGATTAATAACTATACTAAGCTAACATAGATTAAACACAACTAATAATAAAAATATAAATAATAATAATTAAAATAAATAAATAAATAAAAATCAGAAATTATGCTAGACATAAACTAAATACAATACAATTAGAAAAAATAGACAAAAGAAATGAGAATAAGGGTATACCAAACGAGGGTGTTCGGGGTGATCGCCGGAATTTGGCTGGATTTTTAGTTGCCGGATTTTCGGGATGGAATTGACGTCAATAGGTAGGTCTTGATGAGCTCTATCCATTGATGTAGGTATTGTGGGGGTAGTAGTGGCCGGAACTTCAAGATTTTGGGCAAAAAAGTGGCGGCTAAAGTTTCCTAGATCTAAAATTCAAGGTGTTTGAGGGGGTTTTGAAGGATTTGATTTGGAGATATGGAAAGAGGAGGTTGTAGAGATTACATGGTGTGAATTTAGGGGTGTTTGGAGGTTGGCCGCCGCCGGTGGGTGATTTCCGGCGGCGGCGGCGGAAAGAAGAGAGAGAAGAGAGAAAGAGTTATGGGGGAAATGAGAGAATTTTTCAGATTTTTGAGGCTTTAAATACCTCTTGAGAGATCAAATATGGACCATTAGATCAAAGGATGATCAATGGGTGAGATTTGATCTTGGGTCACTTAATGAAACGACGTAGTTTTGAGGCAAAACTACGTCATTTTGGACCCTTTCAAGGGCAGCCCCTTATCTTGCACTTTTGGCCACTTTCTCTTTCAAATTTGGCCCAATTTCTTTCTTAATCCTACTTATTAAACTAAATTTACACAAACAAATAAATTAATTAAGTAACTTATTCAAATAATTAATTAACTATATTAATTCACCAATTGAATAGTTAGTTAATTCCTAAAATGCACAAATAAAGAAAGAACTATTTTTTGATATTTTTATTATAGGAAATATGCAATCAAAAACACAAAAATTAGAAAATATAATTAAAGCAACAAAATATTAATGACTTTAGGAGGTGTTAAAATAGTACAAAAATTAGGTATTCACACCGCCCCTCCAACTCATGCACATTATCCTTAGACAAAGCACCCCACCTGATCCTCGGTTGACCCCGTACAAACCTCTTCTTCCTCTTTATCACAATACCGACATCCATCACCAGGAGCCTATGTTGAGTCATGAGGTTCTCACTCGGGATCACCTTACAATCCTCGCACAACCCCCTATCACACCTCCTGAGGAGGATATAATCAATCTGGGTCTTAGGCACCATAGTCCGTAAAGTAACCAAATGCTCCTCCCTCTTCGGAAAATTAGAGTTTACGATCACCAACTCAAAAGTCCTAGTAAAATCCAAGAGAGAAGTACCTCCTCTATTCCTATCCCCAAAGCCAAAGCCACCATGCACCTCGCCATAACCCCCAGCAGACGACCCAATATGACCATTGAAATTCCCTCATATAAATAACTTCTCCGTTGCCGGAATACCCCGTACCACCTCATCCAACCCCTCCCAAAAGAACCTCTTAACCTCCTCGTCCAAGCCCGATTGCGGCTCGTATGCGCTAACGACATTCAGAGTGCTCCCTCCAACAACTAACTTAATCGCCATCAATCTATCATTCACCTGCCTAACCTCAACCACTGACTCCCTATCTACCAAAATACCCACTTTGTTCTTACCCTTCATGCATCCGGAGTACCACAATTTAAACTCGTCCGCATTCCTCGCCTTCGATCCTGCCTAACTGGTCTCTTGAACACAAGCTATATTGACATTCCTCTTCTGGAGAATCTTCGCCAGTTCTATGGACTTACCCGTCAATGTTCCTATATTCCACGATCCAATTCTTAAACTACAAGATCCCTTGTTGCCTTTACTTCTCTGGGCCCCGTCCCACCCCCTGACCCATGTCCTACCCCCCGCTCCACCACCCACCCACCCCGTCAATATTCATATTAGCCCATCCCAAATTTTAAGTGTTTACGTAATTATAATTTTATCCGGTAAGAATTCTATTTTCAAAGGATAAGATATTAATGAATATTTTATTTTAAATCTTTGTGTGTGGGACTGTTAGTATTATATCAATTATCTTTCACTATTTTTCTCTTTTATATTGTTAAATATAGATATTTTTTCTGTTATTTATTCTAAGTGTTGATTGTAATTTTTAAATATTATACAAAAAAGCTGATGAAGAAAAAAAATATTTTTAGTAAAAGATATTTAAAATATAATATGAAAATGTATTATAGTTTCATATAATACAAACTTAATTATGGACTCAAAATTTAATCATCTTGGGAAATGCACAACTAACAAAAATTATATTAAAAAAAATACTTGACTTTAGAAAATAAAATCATTGAATTACTCACCGTAACACAGATATCCAGTTATTTGGAATCATGATGACTTTGAAGTAAGGAAGGAAGAAAATATGTTAAATATAATATGTTAAATTTAGTTGACTTTGAAGTCCTAAATATTAGGAAATAATTAAATATTTATTTTTAAATATTAAGAAAATAATTAAATGACTATTTTGACTAGCGTGAAATCAAATTTTAAAGAGTAAAAGAGGTGAACAATATTTCGCTAAGACCATTCGTACTTTTAATATAGTATAAATAGATAGATACATGATGAATCCTCTTTTAATCCAAATTCTCAAATGGCATAATATTTTTCTAAAAGAGAATCGAATTGGACGGGAAATAAGAAAAGGATAAGACATTAGCCTAAATTTTGAAAGAAGCTATTCGATAAGAAAGGAAACCTGAATATAGACACAATTCTTAACTAACATAATCTTTTATTCTTAAAAAACTTGAATTGGATGGTCAATAAGAAAAGAAAAAGACTTAAATTGAAAATAGTTCTTCCAACGCAATATAAAAGCATGAAAAACAAAAATAACAACAAACTAAAACAAGAAAAGACTACCAAAACTTATAATATTTGTTTACCCTTAAAATCGGATAACAATTAAATTTGTAGGTGGTTTTAAGGATATGTGATTTTACTTGGAACAAACTGAGAAATATAAGAATTGAAATTAGAAATTAACTGTAAAATAAAACAAACCAATGTAACGCGCAACTTTGGCCCTCGAGTTAGGTCGCCCTCGAACCAACTGAGTATATTATTGAAAAGTAAGAACTGAACAACTGAATAAGAGAGCTTAAGAGAAAAAACGTAATATATTACTTTGTTATGAGTGTCCCCTTACAAAATGATTGGAACCCCCCTTTATATAGTAGAGGAGTTCTACATATGGTACAAATCTAAATATAGAAGAAAATCTTCTGATTGGCTAATCAACCGGTATTGACTTGATATATGCCGAGATCTCCGCCACAATCCTCGTCCGGTCACGAATTCATCGGCTTTCTGTTATTCGACCTAGCAGGTTTCCTTCGATCTCGCTAGATCCATATCCTTCTCGGTCTCGACCTTAGATGGTCTCGATCGATCCCAGAATCACGAGCTAGGCAATATTTATTCATGTAACGATCCAATATAACTCGGGATTGAACCCCGGTCTGCCACCCCAGTCTCAATTAACCATACAAAATCGTGCAAGCACGATTTTGACCGTATATAGATAGTTCCCTCGTTTGTTAGAGAGTAATGACAAGAAATGATTTGAGCCTTCGATCATGATGTAATCGTCATGATATAAGCAGTAGAAGTGACAGAAACGTCTCGTCGACACAATTTTCCAGGTATTTAATGCGCATCAGTCGATGGTAGGCCACTACCAGTTTTGAATCGTCATTGTGAAAACGATAAATAGCCCCCTTCTTCATTATTTCAAACTTTACTTACAAATCTTTTTCATTCCAATCTCCATAGTTTTTGCCTTCTTCAAAGCTTCATATCTTCAAATCTTTGAGTTTCTTTGCTTATTCTTCCTAAAACACCAAATACTTTAGTCTCCATTCTTCTTTGTTCACAAAAACTAAATGGCACAAATATCTAAAATTGTTTCGCAGAAAGAGGCTGCTTTCTCATCTCGGCGGGCCGGCGAGAAACCAGTGGTGGAGCCACGCCCTGAAGAACTTATTCCCGGGGGGTGTGTCATAGATTTCGACTTCAAGGTCGAGAAAACCTCATCGGTTCCTGGTCGATGCGAGCCGATATCGAGATACATATGCTCGATACCCAAAAGAGGTTGTGATACCGGCACCGGAGGAAGCGATCACTACCTACGTGGAAGGGTACCTGAGTGTTTACACTTATCCTTTCACATTGGGTCCCCTCAATCTGGTCATCATCGATTTTTGCAAGAAATACCAAGTGACCCTTGGCCAAATTCATCCTTCTTTCTAGAGGATCGTGATACTCCTCCGTTTCTTTGTGAGCAAAATCGACGGGCTTCCCTTCACCCTCGACCACCTCGTAAGATTATATAGCCCTTGACTTTATCGAGGTGGGCTGATAAAGCTTCAATGCCAGGCCACCAAGGCGTTCACCTCGAGTATAGATGAAGACAAAGATCGGGACTGGAGGGGCCGGTTTGTTCGGGTGAAGACCTCGGACCTAATCCCGGCTGACACTATGCCATTTCCTGAGAAATGGAATATGAAACGTAAGTATAATCCCGTTTTTAGTTTTTGTTATTTTTACTTCTTCATCTTTTCTTATCAATGTTTTTCTCGATGCAGCAGTTGCTTGGATGCCGAGTGTGGTTCCCCACCTCGAGAACTAGCTCAGGAGCCTGTTTCGACGTCAACATACGTCGAGCGCGCGTGGCGCAATTTGTCAAAGGGCCGGCGGGAGGCTCGTAATCATGGTAAGCCTTCTTCTTGGCTTGCCGATTTTTCTATCGTTCAAGCATTTTTCCTCAAGTATAAGTTTATTGACTTTCTCCTTTTGTAGGTCTCGGAAAGGATGAGGCTATGAGACCCTTGTTCGGTGATGAAGAAGCTTTATTGCCTATCTCGAAACCGGTGAAGGAGAAACAAAGGAAAAGGGCCTCGAACTCCGAGGGTCAAAAACCCAAGAAGAGAACAGGCCGTAAACCCAAGGGGAACATAATTCCGCTGACTATGGAATCAGTCTAAAGACTAAGGGAAGAAGAAGAAGAAGAAGAAGAAGAAAAAAAAATAAGAAGAAGAAAAGAAAGAAGATGATTCCGGGCTGGTGGCCCGTGCGCGAGCTAGCACCGAGATTCGTAGATCTTCGGAACCAGTGGGAGTTGATACTGCTTCGTCCAGGCTCGATGAGGTCGGGGAGGAGAATTCGGCCCAAGTCCCCGAGCCGAGAGGAACCGAAGATGTTTTATCTCGGGGCGAAGAAACCGTTGAATAGGCGGTGGATGCCGGTACAGAAACCGGGCTTGAGACTCCCCGAGACAAAAGCGGCGCCCCAAAAGACCCACTTGGGGCAATAGAGATCGGAGATTCCCCCTTGTTTCCTTATTTTTACCAGTCGATGATTCGTGATGCTCAGGCCGTGGAGACTTGTCACGGCAGGGAGCCCATGGAGAGGAAGATCCTTTCCGTGGTTATTTTGTTGGGGTAGAAGATGTCACCGGTCTGAGTGACTTGGAGGCTCCGAAGAAGAGCTCAGGTGAGGTGGGAGTTTCTTGTCTTTTCAACGAAGCTCAACATGTCCTGAATCGGGTAAGTTCATTTTCTCTTTGTTAATTTCATACTTGTATTTTTCTTTCCTTGTATAATTCCTTCTTTCTATTTTTGTAGGCCTCTGTGCTTCATCACGAGGTGTTTCTCCGATACCGAGGGGAGCTGAGCCGGTACGAAGGCAAAATACGAGGGCATACTAAGGAGAGAGATGCCTTTAAGCTTCTTAATGAGTAGAGAGAAGGAGAAGCAAAAGGACTTCAGGCTGAGCTAGAAGCAACTCGGAGAGAACAAGCCGATTTTTCCGAGCAGGTAAGAAGAATCTTTGAAGTTAATGACACTAACTCGGGCATGATGGCTAAAAATTCGATCCCACAGGTCCAGAAAAAGCTCGATGTGATCAGGAAGCTTCGTGTTGAAGTGGACGCCGTTAAAGCAGAGGCCGAGGAGTGGAAAAAGAACATGGAATGCCTTCCCTCAGAAAAGGAGGCTGCCCGAACTCAACTGGCCTCGGCTGAGACCCAACTCCGAAGCTTGAAAGATAAGGCCTTGGTGCAATACAAGAAAATTGAGGAGTTCTAGTCTCGGTTGGGTTCAGCAACTTCCGATCGAGAGAGGCTAGCCACAGAACTTGCAGCGGCCAAATCGGAGGTCGAAACGGCCAAGGCTAATGTTGATGCAATGATGGCCTTCTACCGGTCCTGTTACACCCTGTGCGTCCCAAGGTGACGTATAATGAATATAAGACTTGTTAATAATGATTTAAATGAGTTTAAAGTCATAATATGGCTATATATGATGTTTGGATAAAACATATAAAGTTTAGAAAAAATCGGATTAAAGTTGCGGAAAAACTAACTAAGGATTTGCCCTGTAACATAGTTTTTTGAGAAATAAATTTCATATGCTATATGAGATTTTTTAGGGATATATTATACACCAAATTGAAGATCTTGGTATGTAGTTTCCAACTCTCTTAACCGTTCATTCATACGATATACGGATAAAAAGATATAAGCATCGGAAGATGAACGAATCAGAGGGTGCCAAGCTAGCACCTTTTGACTTTTCAAAAGTTGTTATATATGTTTTAACTCGCCTCTCTCTCTTCAGTTTTACACAGAATCTGACCAGAGAACACCATAAAAATAGTCCTTGATCTCTCTAATAGTTCTTCAAATAATACTAACATCCCGGGTACGAAATCGAGAAGCGATAACATCAGAACGATCCCTACGACTTAAGTATCGCTATATCGCCTCTTTTTTTCTTTGTAGTTTGAGTTTTGGAATGTATTTAATAGTTAATAAAAATTCCTAATTTCTATATTTAAGCTTTAAAATATCAAAAAAAGTTGATAAATTCGTTTTCTAATAATTAGACCTTACGGGACGGTGATCGGAAGCCGTGAGTGCGAGTTATTTGACTTGTAGTGGACTACTTTCTGGCTGTTTCGTGTTGCTTTTGGGCTGTCTATTGTGCTTCTGATTTATGAAGTTTGGAAGGATAAAAAGGGCGTGGATAAACGCCACATGTGGTAGGGTAGTAAGTTAGTCGCTCGTCGTTGTAGTTACAGGCTAATTGATAACTTGTTGATTGGGTGTATTATGGTATATTTGGGGGTTTTGTTGTATTGAAGGTCCTGAATTGTAATTAGGTTGGTTTTGAGTTGCTGATTGTATTATGTTTGTATATCGTCTATAGTAGGCTTGAGGGAGCAGTAAAATTAGGGGAAATGCTGCTCGTTTTATTTTAGAATCGAGTTATCGCTTGAGATACGTAATATACTACCGCCATCTAAATTGTACACGCATTTCTTTGTTATAGGGTTGGCGCGCTAGTTGTCATAAGCTTGTTGTTGAGTTGCATTGAAGACTTGAGGTATGTTAAGGCTATCCCTTCTTTCTTTTTGGCATGATCCAAATGATACAAATAAAACGAGCAAAATACGCAACTTTCATAAATGACTATATTCATAGAAATACTAGGGGTGTCTATATTCTTGATTCCCCATGTGAATTATTATTATATCCTTTGTTCATGGGTCTCAGAAAAATACCTATTTGATAAAGTTTGTCCGAAAGGCATATTGATTTTATGATATTCGAGAAATCTTATTAACGTATTTCTTATGCATTTCATGCATTTATACATGTACATTGACCCATGACCAGAAGGTGTTATATACGTGTATATTATATGTATATAGGATATGGGAAAAGGTTACGGTATTATATATGCACCACCACCTGATCAGTTGGTATATGTTGATGATTTTGCCCACAGTGGCCGAGATGATATGATGGGATGCCCTCAGAGGCTTGATGATGTTATATGCACCTATACCTATGCATGATACGGCATTTACATGCACGTGCATGACATTATAAATGTTTCAGGATTCACAAAGTTATTTAGATTCACAAGTGGAATTCTTTACCCCATGTTTCATCTATATCTTTTATGTACTGATTTTCATGTTTTACATACTCAGTACATTATTCGTACGGACGTCCCTTTTTGCTTGGGGACGTTGCGTTTCATGCCCGCAGGTGCAGGTAGACAGACTGACAGTCCCCCTTCTTAGGATCCTTGATCAGCGAGAGTTGGTGTGCTCCATTTGATCCGGAGCTGCTTTGAGTTTTGGTACGATGTGTTTGCATACATATATGGGTACAACAGGGCCCAATACCGTCCTTTATACAGTTGTACACTCTAATAGAGGTCTGTAGACAGTCATGTATAGTTATATAGTATGTGGCCTTGTCGGCTCGCCCTACCGTATTCCGTATATATATATATATATATATATATATATATATATATATATATATTGGGCATGTTTTCTCACGTAGGTTGTTCATATGGATTAATAGTTTATTTCCAGATATTATGCATGACCTACACTTATTTCATGTATATATCTTAGACGAATGCTTAGGGGTGCTCGATAGGTAGAACTCGGGTACTCGTTACGGCCCAACGGTTTGGGTCGTGACAGGTCCGATGCTGAAGCTGCTCAGGTTCAAGCAAATGAGGTTGTCGAAGCTGCTCAGGCTCGAGCAAACTGGGTTGTCGAGCATGCTAAATGCCAATCTCGAAGGGATACTCTCGAGGAGATCCATGCTCGTGGCTTCGATCTTATAGCCTATATCGAGAATGCTAAGGAGCTCGAAGTTGAAGCCCGAGTGTTGGCCTTTCCTGATGATGATGATTCTAGGAGTATGAGCGGATCTGAAAGCGGAGAAGGCCTCGAGATCGAAGATGCTACTCCCGGAGAAGACTAAGTCCTTTAGGATTAGCATTTTTTGTGTTTCTTTTAAGACCGTTTTGGTCTTTTGTAGAGAAATTTGATCAGGCCATGTTGGCTTTGTAAATGATTTTTGACGTGTATATATATAAGAACTTTCTTCCTTTCTGCCTTATAAAATTAGGAAGTTTTATTCTAAGGTCTGAGGTTAAGACAATTTGATTTAAACCGAACTAGTACAGCCCTTAGGCTTTACGATCAAGTGAGTGCTTGCTCGAACTTGAAGTAAGGTAACCCTTAGGTTTTTTATTTGAGCGAGGATGGTCTCTCGAACTCAAAGCAAAAACATCCCTTAGGCTTTTGTATTAGGCCGATATAGCCCTTGTAAAAAGATTGTTTATGGCTTTCTCCCCTTTTCGGCTTAAAAAAGTTTTTTATCATTTGTATTTGTCAAACTTGTAATGCCTTAGCATACAATAAGGAACTATTCGGGAGTTCGAACAATTTTGTACTCATTAGAGTTTTCGAGGCTTGATATTATCGAAGCCTTTTATGATTTTGCCGGGGGTAACCTTTTTAACCGATTTATGAGGGAATTCGAAGGCCTTTTTTGTTACGAAATTCGGACGTCTCCGAACTGAGTTAATTCGGCCGTAGCTTTTTTAATTCGGGGTTTTCTCCTTGGGCTTATTTTCCCGTTTTACTTCGAGCTTACCCGAAGTGTCATTCCCCGAGTGGGATGGCCGTGGCCTATAAAAATCGAGGGTTGCCTAAAAGGTCTTATGATCTCGAAGTTTTAATGATTCGATCTCGTTTATTTTTCGGACGACAGTCCCTGAGCGTGGAGGTAATTACCCAAACTCTGGTTGTGGTCGGTCCTTAGGCCTGTTTTCAGAATAGATCGAGAGTATGAAATTGAAAAGTAGAAATTTTTTTCTAAGGCATCAGATATCGGCAAAGAAAAATACTTCTCTTTATAAATGATTATACATGCGTACATGTTCTGCGCCAAGGCTCGAGCAAACTACGCGGGCACAGTTTGTTTGACCGTTTGGCCCTTACAATTTTTTCCTATCGAGGACCTGCTGCCATGAAGTAATTTCTTCGTATCAAAGTTGACATTCGAGGGCAATACCCCCCAGTATTCGAGGTTGATTGTAAATAAATCTCAGATACTGTTGAATTGTTCTAAGCTAGCACAATCAATGGTTGCCTCATTAAAAACCTCGTCGGAAAACCCATTTGGGACAAAACCGGTCTACGGGAAAAAGAGTGCAACGCGTGCTTTCAGACCTAAAGGCTTCATGTCGAAGAATCCATCATTGTTTCTGGTTGAACACCTGCAAGGGTTAGTTTAAAATATAAATGAAAATGGAAGAGGTCGTACCTTTGTAATAGTATCATTTTAGGTGTGATACGTTCCAATTGCTCGGTAGTCGTTCGCCATTCATCGTTCCGAGCTTGTAGGATCCTTTTCCGATGATTTCGAGAAACTGGTACGGTCCTTCCTAGTTCGAAGCCAGTTTCCCTTCATTTGGATTTCGAGTGTTAAGGGTAAATTTTCTTAGCACCAAGTCCCTGATGTTAAAATGTCGAAGATTGGCTCTTTGATTGTAGTACCTTTTGATCCGCTATTTTTGAGCGGCCAATCGGACGAGAGAGGCTTCGCGTCTTTCGTCCAACAATTCTAGGCTCGTATTCATGTTTCGTTGTGTGACTCCTCTATTTCGTATCGAAACTTGATGCTAGGTTCTCCGACCTCGACCGCGATCAGAGTTTCGACGCCATAAAATAACGAGAACGGTGTTGCTCTGGTGATGGATTTTGATGTTGTGCGGTATGCCCATAGAACCTCGTGTAGTATTTTTCTCCATTTTCCTTTGGCGTTGGTCAATCTTTTCTTAAGATTTTGGATGATGGTTTTGTTGGTCGATTCAGCTTGTCCGTTCCCGCTGGGATGATAAGGTGTTGATAGGATCCTTTTGATCTTGTGATCCTCGAGAAATTTAGTTACTTTGCTGCCGATGAATTATTTTCCATTATCACATACAATTTCGGAGGGCATCTCGAATCGACATATTATGTGGTCGCAAATGAAGTCTATGTCCTTTTCTCTGACTTTCTCAAAATCCTGTGCTTCAACCCTTTTAGAGAAATAATCAGTCATAAACAAAATAAATTGAACTTTACATGGGGCCAACGGGAGAGGTCCAGCGATGTCCATTTCCCATTTCATGAAGGGCCATGGGGACAGGACCGAGTGGAGTAGTTCCACGGGTTGATGAATCATGGGCACATGCCTTTGGCATTTGTCGCATTTTCGAACGAACTCCCTTGCATCCTTCTCCATATCGGTCTAATAGTACCCTACTCTTATTACTTAATGGACCAGCGATTCGGCACTGGAATGAGGGCCGGCGTAAAGTCAGCCATGAAGTCCGCCAAGATTTGAGACTTGATGGCGGTTCGGGGTCGATGCTCAATATTTTACCCACTTATTTCTACGGCCCATTTGGTCAATTGACCCGAAAGCTCGGGTTAGTGCAAAATATTTCAAAGAGGATAAGTTGTTACAACACAAATTGGATGACATTGGAAATATGGTTTTAGTATCCTTGAGGCGCTTATTAAAGTGTGGATATCTAGTTTTGACCTCACCTAAGGTCCGACTAAAATAATAGACAGGGAATTGTGTACCTTGTTCTTCTCGGACCAGGACTCCACTTACCGCTATCTCCAAGAGTGCCAAGTATAGGTAAAGTTGTTCATCCACTTTCGGGGTGTAAAGCAGTGGCGGGATCGATAAATACCACTTTAGTTCCTCCAAGGCCTGCTGGCATTTCGGAGTCCATGCAAAATTGCTCTTCTTCTTAAGCAGTGAGAAGAATCGGTGGCTCCTATCTGAGGATTCGAAATGAATCGTCCTAGGGCGATTATCCTCCCCATCAACCTCTGCACAAACTTTACATTATCTACTACTGTGGTATCCTCGATAGCTTTTATTTTATCGGGGTTGATCTCGATTCCCCGATTGGACACCATGAAACCAAGAAACTTTCCCGAGCCAACCCCGAATGCACACTTTTCAGGATTGAGCTTCATATTGTACTTCCTCAGTATATCAAAAGTCTTCTGTAAATGCTTTAAATGGTCATCTGCTCGCAGGGACTTAACTAACATATCATCTATATAACTTTCATTGATTTTCCTATTTGTTCTTCGAACATTCGGTTTACCTCGTCCTTGATGAAGGCATCTTTGACCTCGGATTGAGGCCTTCTTTTTTGCTTCACCAGGCAAATTTAAGTGTTCAGGCTCAGTTTGTGAGTGGTAACTTCTGGTGGGATCCCTATCACATCGAGGTGGGACCAAGCAAATCAATCCATGTTAGCTTTAAGTAAATGAATAAGTTTTTTCCTGAGCTCTGGGGTTAGCCCCGTGCCCAGGTATACCTTTCGTTTGGGATGATGCTTGGCCAGTGTGACTTGTTCCATCTCTTCGACCGTCGATTTGGTGGCGTCATAGTCATCGGGAATTATGAAGGGTCGAGGGATCCAGTAGTCGTCATCCTCGTCGATCCCTTACTTTTGTAATTGGGTCGAGGCCGATGTATGTGGTTGCTATTTTGCCTCCTACTTTCCCTTCGAGTCTGATCCCTTCATTGATGAGAGCGCCGATACCGGTATGACTTCATCGACTGCAAATATTTCCTTAGTGGCGGGTTGTTCCCCGTACACTGTTTTGACTCCCTCCGATGTCGGGAACTTTAGAACTTGGTGATGGGTCGAGGGTACTACCCTCATGTTATGGATCCACGGCCTTCCGAGCAGGGCATTTTACCTCATGTCACCTCGATCACATAGAACTTTGTTTCTTGTATGGTCCCGGCCACGTTCACTGGCAAAGTAATTTCACCTTTGGTGGTTTTACTGGCCATGTTGAA
The DNA here is from genome assembly GCF_000390325.3 of Nicotiana tomentosiformis. Classification (NCBI taxonomy): domain Eukaryota; kingdom Viridiplantae; phylum Streptophyta; class Magnoliopsida; order Solanales; family Solanaceae; genus Nicotiana; species Nicotiana tomentosiformis. The sequence continues at coordinate 94,632,841 of NC_090819.1, read as the reverse complement.
GCTGTTAAGTACTCGAGTTGTGGGCACAATTTGATCTAGTAGGCCGAGTTGTTCTATGACCCTCGATCGAATAATGTTGGTCGAGCTACCTGGATCAATCAAAACATGTTTAACTTGAATTTTATTCATAAGGACAGATATTACCAGTGCGTCGTTGTGGGGTTGTAAGATCTCATATGTATCTTCGTCATTGAAAGACAAGGTCCCTTTCGGTACGTAGTCTCGAGTTCGCTTTTTCCCTCGTGATCGACACCTTGGTGCGTTTGAATGTGGGACCCTGAGGAGTATCGACCCCTCCAACAATCATGTGGATCACATGATGTGGCTCTTCGTTCTCATTCTATCTTTTTGAATCTCTGTTCTTGAAGTGGTTTTTAGCCCGATCGCTTAAAAATTCTCGAAGATGCCCTTCATTGAACAAACAGGCTACCTCCTCCCTTAGCTGTCTGCAATCTTATGTTCTATGACCGTGGGTGTCATGTTATTTGCACATTTGATTAGGATTTCTCTGGGATGGATCAGTCTGCAGAGGTCAGGTCCACCTGGTGTCTTTGATGCGCCCAATGGCCTATACAATAGTTGATGCATCAATGTTGAAGTTGTATTCCGATAGTCATGGTACTTATTTGGGTTCGACATTTCTGTCGAAACCGCTCTTAGTCATGAGCCCTCGAGAGCTCTGTCCTCGATCATTTATTCTATCAATTCGAACGGGGTTGCATCCATTCCTGTTATTTCTCTGATCTCCATCGTATGGCTGATATCGATCTCTGTTTGACTGTGGTTCCCGATCAATATCCCTTTTAACTTTGTCGATGGTCCTGTTTGGATAAACGGACCCGGAAGAGGCCCCCAACTGGTCATCCTCGACCCTAATCTTTGACTAGTACCGATTGTGCACATCGGCCCAGGTTACAGCTGGATATTTGATCAAGTTTTGTTTTAACTGTTGTAAGGCTACCAAACTTCGTACGTTTAGGCCTTGAGTGAAAGCCTGAACTGCCCAATTATCGGTGACCGGGGGCAGATCTATACACTCCATTTGGAACCGAGATACGAACTCTCTGAGCATCTCTTTGTCTTTCTATTTTACTTTGAAGAGGTCCGACTTTCTAGTCTCGACCGTTATCGATCTAGCGTGTGCTTTGACGAAGGAATCTCCGAGCATGGAAAAAGAATCAATAGAGTTAGGTGGAAAATTATGGTACCATATCATCGCCCCCTTTGGTAAAGTTTCTCCAAATTTCTTCAGTAGTACGGACTCAATCCCATCGTCCTCTAGATCGTTCCCCTTTATTGCACATGTGTAAGAAGTGACATGCTCGTTGGGGTCGGCAGTTCCATTATACTTGGGAATTTCTAGCATGTGAAATTTCTTCGGAATGGGATTAGGATCCGCGCTCGGGGGGGAGGGATTTTGTACGAACTTTTTTGAATCCAAACCCTTCAAAATCAGTGGTGCCCTCGGAATTTGATTAACTCGGGAGTTATATGTTTCCATTTTTTTGTCATTCGCTTCAATATTCTTCTCCCCCGATTCAATTTTCTTTGTCAGATCCGCGAACATTTTCAAGATAGCAGGGTCGGTCCCTGACTCATTCACATTTGACCTCCCCAACACTTGTTTAGCCCTGTGAACAACTTCCTGTGATGGCTCTGGTTCGACCCTACTCGGTGCGTGGTTCTGATTTTGAACTTGTGCTATTGCAACTTGTTGAGCCTGCAATATTTCGAATATTAGTCGAAGGTTGATGGGGTCTGCAACTAATACTTCCTCGAGTTCAACTAATACTTCCTCGAGTTCAACTGGAGGCACTTCGTTTTCTAGGGCGACTACGTTGTCGTTTTCGCCATGAAAACCAAGACCATTGTCGATGTGTGTGGGTACTGCTTGAGAGTTTGACATGTTGCTCCTGGAATCAAAACGCTTACAAGAACAAGTGTAAAGCAGTGTGTGTTATGAAAATTAGCACCAGGCAATCACTATTATCCTTAGCCCCACGATGGGCGCCAAACTGTTTACTCTTAAAATCGGATAATAATTAAATTTGTAAGTGGTTTTAAGGATATGTGATTTCACTTGGCACAAACTGAGAAATATAAGAATTGAAGTTATAAATTAACTGTAAAAAATGAAACAAACCAATTTAACGTGCAACTTTGGCCCTCGAGCTAGGTCGCCCTCGAACCAACTGAGTATATTATTGAAAAGTAAGAACTGAATAAGAGAGCTTAAGAAAGAAAACGTAATATATTGCTTTGTTATGAGTGTCCCCTTACAAAATGATTGGAACCCCCTTTATATAGTAGAGGAGTTCTACATATGGTACAATTCTAAATACAGGAGAAAATATTCTGATTGGCTAATCAACCGGTATTGACTTGATATATGCCGAGATCTCCGCCACAATCCTCGCCCGGTCACGGATTCCTCGGCTTTCTGTTATTCGACCTAGCATGCTTCCTTCGATCTGGCTAGATCCCTATCCTTCTCAGTCTCGACCTTAGCTGGTCTCGATCTCAATCGATCCCTGAATCACGAGCTAGGCAATATTTATTCATGTAACGATCCAATATAACTCGGGATTGAACCTCGGTCTGTCACCCCTGTCTCGATTAACCATACAAAATTAGGCAAGCACGATTTTGACCGTATACAATTATTATTCTAAAGGACGGCAAAGAAAAGCTTAATGAATTCACCCACTAAGGAGCAATTCATATCTCGTCAAACAAAGTGCCTGAGATTAACAAGTCTTTTATATTATTTAGTAAAAATAATATAGAAGGAATTATAATTAAGATTATATAATATAAATAATTAACGAATTTATGTAAGGAAAATCTTGTGTATATATAGTGCAAATGCAAAGAAAATTTTATTAAAAATAAATACTCTTAAATCGAAAAGGAGTTCAAGTGTTCGTTCACCTAATATATTTTTGTAAAAAATTAATATGTCAAAATTTTATTAATTAAAAAAACCCTCCTAAACCTAAAGGACTATAAAGTGGTCGAAACCTATTGTGAACTGAAGGTGTAGGAATTTTAGAATGGTAAGGAATTGAAAAGTCAAAGTCCTAAAATTAGGAAAATAATAAAAATATAAGAAAAAATATCAAATGACTATTTTGTCCAATGTAAACTCTATCTTAAAAGGATAAAAAAAAATAAACGACATTTGCTAAGAAACTTCGTGTTTTTAATATAGTATAGATATACATAGATAGATAGATATTATTATTTTAAACGTAACTCCCTCTTATATATTCAATAGAAAAGCTAAGTAATTGGTCTATACAAACACTTAGCGATGCTTAAGGAAGTATTACTAAATCTTGGAGCCTAACACTATGTTTGGATCATTGTTGCCCATCGTTTTATAATGTATTGTATTGTATCGTTTTATGGTTACAACGTTTGAATAGATTGTATTGTTTACTGTTGTTAAATAATATTTTTGTTATTTGGTTTGACTGTATTGTACAGTACTATAACTGATAAGTTCATTAAAATATCTGCAATTATTTTAAATAATATTTATCTAGAATTACACATAATAATAATTTAAGAAAACCTCTTTCTACTAATTTATCATTAATTACGTAGCTTGAAAATAAGAGCAAAAATCTGGGGGGAAAAAAAAGTTAACTAATATTAGCAACGCCAACAAAAAACGATGAAAAGAGACAAAAAATCGAATGGAGATTTGGATAAATAAAGAACGGGGCCAACCAACTCTAGAAAAGATGGAAGAAGACAAAGTAGGTCAATGTTGGAGATTTAGAGTTAAAATAAAATAATAAAATAGAATTATGGAGTAATAAGTAAGGGCATAATTAGAAAAGAAAATAGGAAACGATCATATCATACCAAATCAGTTGTTTCATAAAATGGGGCTTTTGGTTGTTCTGGAACAATTGATTTAACAATACGATACAATCAACTTTAAATAAACAATCAAAACAAACATTATTTTGGAATAACAATACAATATGATACAATGGGTAACAACCATCCAAACAAGTTGTAAGAGTTTTTTTGTGACACATATGGGCTATGAGATATGATGGATGAAATTAAAATATGAAAAAAATGCTTTACTAGCCCTAGAGTTGTTAAAACGGGTCAGCTCAGCCCAAGCCTCGTGGGCTTTTAAATATGGTGGGTTAGGACGGACTGGCCCGCCATATGAATGGGCCCTAAAATGGCCAGTCCAACCCAGCCCTAAGAGGGTCGCGGGCTAGGGCGGACCGGCCCTTCAAATATTTTTTAGAAAAAAGAATTTCTTTAAATCCTTAAATATTTTTTCGTGGCGTAATCGATTAATCATATATAAACAACTTTTGTTTGCTTAGAGCATACAAAAAGTTTGATATTTGACGAGGAATCTCGTAATTGAAATACAAATTCTCTATATCTCTAGCTCTTCTTTTTTAAAGTTACATGAATATTTTCTTAATACTTTTCTTTCATTTTCCTCAGATTGAGAGATTGCTTCAATAAGTTTATATGCTGAGGTTTTTTAATTTAGGATTAACATCATTTGTTGATTTCATCATTATAGTCCATAAATTTTTTAAAATTCCTCAAATTTGCTAGTGGTCAATTTTTTTTTTGTGTGTATTTAAAATTGATCTTTTTCTATACTGAAGAGTAGTTTAAATATTAATAATATATTAAAGTAATCCAAACTGATCATTGGCCACTTAAAGTAATATTTTCTTTTGAAAAAAATATTATTATTGGCCACCTAAAACTTTTTGAGTTTGTTATTAATTAAGCAAAAGAAAAACTAATTTTGTCATATTACATGCATGTCAAAAATCTAAATTCTAGTTGATATGGAAGGGTAAATGACCAATCTAGGCTTGGGGAATGGGGATTATAGTTAATAGTTTTTTTTAGTTTTTACTTTATTTAAATATTAAATATTTAATAGTTAATTAATTTGAATTAAATTAATTTTTGCCCATGGGTCGGCCAAGGCCCAACCTCGATCAAGCCTCAAGGGCCAGCGGGCTGACTTGTGTCGGGCTTATAAGTCTCAGCTTTAAATAGGCTCAAAAATTCCTAGCCCAACCCTACCCAAGTAGCATGCTGGGTTGGGCTGGCCTCACGGACCAAGCTCATTTTAACCGCTTTAACTAGAACTATTGTCCTTTCGTTTAAAACTAAATCTATGATATTAAAAGGAAACTAGTACTACTAATGTTAACAACTTAACATCCAAAATGAAGATTTAATTTTAATTTATCACTAACCTTGATTAGAACTATGTTGTCTTACGTCATCAACTGCTTGATAGGCTATTAACTACTTAATTATTTGATTTCACACCACAATTTGAAGGAAAGATCAAGTTTTAAAATATCACCAACCTTAGAATCATTACACTTGTTATAACTAGATCAAGTTCTTGATAAGTTTTCAAATGATTTGAAAAGGCATTTTTAAATATTCAATTTATTTTCTTGGGATATCATTTTCAAGGAGTGGCAGTTAAGGATCATTAGGAGATTATATAAATTATTATTTAGAGGATTAAATGGTTTTCAGAATATGAACAAGTCATATCTGTCAACATCTGTTTGCTTTCCAATTAAGTTCCAACCCCATTGGTACCTCCAATCATAGCGAGCCATGTATATTTTTATTCTCAAAATACCAACATTACCATGACAAGATCCTTAGATGTTGGAATGGGGCTTTCTATTAAAAATAAACTTTCTCCAGAAATGGTTTTAAAAAGTCAACACAATCAAAATAATGCAAGATGTCCTGTTATATTTTCCAAGGGCAGTGCAAAAATACCTCAATTTGGGTACCTGAGTTTAGAGAGTGGACCTAAGCCATTGGTTCAAGTCACTCTTAAAATCTTTGGACATCTGATGTGTAATAACTAATACTATGTCCTTCCCGATTTATTATGGCTGCGTTTGACTTGGCAAGGAGTTTAACAAAAAAAAAAAAAGACTTTTAAAATTTATTGTCTAAAATAAAGTATAGATATTTGTGTGATGATAAATCAATTCATTAAGAGTAAAGTAGGAATTCTAAAGATAAATTATTTCTAAATAAGAAAAAGTAACATTTTTTTTTAAGATTAATTAAAAATGAAAGAGCGTCACATGAATTAGGACAGATATAGTAACTAAACAAGCTGTTATTATAGCAATCTAAACTTCATAAGTTTGTCTATTAAAGAAACTAAGGCACCCTTTTAGCCTCTGCAGCCTACAATGCCTTAATTCACATCAATCTGTATCTTAACCATCAGGAAAGCAGTCTACTAAACACAAAAATATCTGTCACGTTTTGATGGATGCTGTAATCATATTGCCAACCATTATAAAGAAAATAAAACCAATTGAAGCTCGATCAAGAAACACTAAAAGGACCATGCAATACATCCCCTGCAATCACTAGCTACAACTAATGGAATTTTGATTGATTATATTCATAAAAGTCTATTAGGCGCATGATTTCATTCCCCTAGTACTTTCTGTAGGGGTGAAAGCGAGATTAAATGCTCTATATTGAGTGTAAGGGTAAGGTCGAGATAGTCTTGGCAATTCATCTACCTTGTTTGTGAGGAATTATCTGCACTGGTTTCAGTTAGCCGTGAAATACGCTGATACCCCGATTGTCTATAAATCGTCATACTCATAAAAAAAAGCCGCTTGAAGCCTCACCCCTTTTCTATATAGTTGTATAACCGTAACAAATTTTCTTTAATTAGTACCGTACCAAGACCTTTCTTACGAGAAAAGAAAAAACTCGCAGCTTCCCTCAGGCTTCTACTGGAAATTAAGATCATACATTGATTGACTATACGCAGGAATGTGACTACAACCTGAATAAGATAAGAAGAAAATAGTCGCCAATGATGGAAGAATGATCAATGTCACGACCCAATTCCCATTATAGGCCGTGATGGCGCCCAACGTCATCGTTAGACAAGCCAAAGGTGAACTATCTATTTAATTACTCACTTTATTACTTTCAAAATCATTGAATTTTATTTAATAGAGAAAACCAAGTATAAAAATAAAAAAAATAAAAAAAAAAAGCATGGTGATATAAGGAATAAAATAAAATATGAGAGTGAAACAGTAGTATCAATAGACAAAACCATGAACATCTACTAGAAATTCTCAAAACCTAGTGTCACAAGTGCACAAGCAATCTAGTAGAATATACAAAATCTCATACAACTACTGCTTGAAGTAAAATAGACAGAAATAATAAGTACAACAAGAGGAGGCTCCAGGCGCTGCAGAACAGAGTATGAAAAGCAGCCTACCACTACGTCTCCGGATAATACGGGTACGCACCTGGACGGACACCAGATGTACCTGCCTCAGTACTAGAAATTTCCATAATCTAGTGTCACAAGTGCACAAGCAATCTAGTAGAATATACAAAATATCATACAACTATCGCTTGAAGTAAAATAGATAGAAATAATAAGTACAACAAGAGGAGGCTCCGAGTACTGCAGAACAGAGCATGGAAAACAGCTCACCACTAGGCCTCCGGATAATATGGGTACGCGCCTGGACGGACATCAGATGTACCTGTCTCAGTACCTGCACAATTTATGCAGGAGTGTAGCGTGAGTACGTAAAATAACGCGTACCCAGTAAATATCTAGTCTAACCTTGAAGAATTAGTGATGAGGGGTCGACATCGACACTTACTAAAGGTCAATAAATAAAGTGCCAGAATATAGGCAGGAAATACAACAGTAATAATGGAATAAAAAGCATTAAATAAGTGATTTTTAAAACCCATAAATATCACATGCCAATTTCAACAAATATACGCCATCAAGTATTTATTAATTCTCAAGTCATGAAGAAAATATCAAGTACAATCAGACTCCTAGTGACATCACGCACGAGTTATGTCGAGGTCGTACGGTCCGATCCATAATAATCGTGTACATACACTACCGAGGTCGTACAGCCCGATCCATGGATACATCTCATTAAATATAACTATTGCCGAGGCATTCAACCCGATCCATAAGAATAGGAAAACTCTTCGGACTACGGAACATACATTTACAACACCAAGATAAGCACATAAAGGAACATAAATGTCTATCAATAATTAAATATCCTGTCAACGCAAAGTAACGAAGCTCGGTCTAACAAAATCTCTAATCAAGTTTTACTTATTAATGCAAGTAATTAAACTAATAAGTTGGGTTTAAATAATACAAGTATTGCATAATAAAGTCCTATGTCTATCCGAACATAACATGAATTTAGCTATGTACGGACCCTCGTCACTTCATGCGTACGTAGCACCCACAATTATTAACAAATAACAATTTAAACACCTATGGGGTTAATTCCCTCTTACAAGGTTAGGCAAGAGACTTACCTCGGGTTAATTTCCTCTTACAAGGTTAGGCAAGAGATTTACCTCGTTTCCAAGCCCTCTTCCCGATGCTCAAATCACACTAATAGCCTCAAATCGATATCAAGCAATCCGGAACTAGCCAAAGGTCGTGCAAACTAATTAATATGTGCTCAAAAGTTCATAATTTAACTATTAGAGTAATTACCCAACCCAATTAGAAAAATTTCTAAAAGTCACTTCCGGGCCCACGTGCCCGAATTTCGAAAATTTTGTAAATAAATGATACCCATAACCTTACAAACTCAAATATATAATTTCTACTCAATTCCATAATTATTTTTGTGGTCTAATCCCATTTTCACCAAAACCTAAGTTTTTCAACAAAATACTATAATTTTCACAATTTACATGTTAAAATCTACTCATAATCTATGTATTAAACTCACATTAAGTAGAAATCACTTACCTTAAAATGCTAGGTGAAAAATCCTTCTCCAAGAGCTCCAAAATCGGCCAACCCAAAGTGAAATGAGAGAAAGTGAGCCTAAGTCCCGATTTAAAACATGTTTCTGCCCGGTGGTCCCTTCTTCGCGATCGATAGGCCTCTCGCGATCGCGAAGGCAAAAATCTGCCATTACCCAAAAATACTCTTCGCGAACGCGACATGGCCATCGCGAACGCGAAGGTCAACCTGACCAACCCTTCGCGAATGCGGGCAGCCAATCGCGAACGCGAAGAGTAACGACCTAGCTTCCCAGGCCCAGCTCCCTCCTTCTACGCGAACGCGATACCACCATCGTGAACGCGACGACTACTGGTCTCTAGCCTTCGCTAATGTGACTGTCGTATCGCAAACACGAAGCACTAAATGCCCCAGCCCCAATTCCTTCATCGCGAACGCGAGGCCTTCTCCGCGTTCGCGAAGAAGGAAACCAAAACAACAAATTGCAGAAATTTGAACTTAGCTCCGGTGGTCCGAAACTTACCCGAGCCACCTAGGACCCCGTCCAACTGTACCTATAAGTTCATAAATATAATACGGACTTGCTCTAAGCCTTGGGACACATAAAACAACATCGAAACTAAGAATCGCACCCCAAAACCAAATTAATCAACTTATGAACTTCAAACTTCTTCAACTAGCTCTGAATGCGACGAACCATACTTACACAACTAGGAATAACGTCAAATTTTGCGTACATGTCATAAATCACCATAAGAACCTATTCCGAGGCTCGGAATCCCAAACGGATATCGATATCACCAAAGTCTACTTCAAACCAAATTTAAGAAACTTTAAAACCTTCAAGACGCCAACTTTCAATATTAAGTGCCAAAACGCTCCCGGATCACCCAAAACTCGATCCGAACACACGCCTAAGTCCAAAATTATCATACGAACCTATTGGAACCATCAAATCATGGTTCCGAGGTTGTTTACTAAAAATGTTGACTCAAGTAAAACTTGGCCACCTTAGGCCACTATTAAGGAACTAAGTGTTCCGATTTCAACCCGAACCCTTCCAAAACCAAATTAACCTTCCCCGTAAGTCATAAAACAAGTAAAAGCACATACGGCGAGTCTTAAACAGGGGAACGAGGATCTAGAAAGTAAAACAACCGGTTGGGTCGTTACAATCAAACGGGGAGATAATAGGATCATCACTTTATTAAGGAGAAGATTATCTTAATATAACATTCTGTAACCAATTTGTTTTATCAAAAATTAAAACAAAAGAGCTACCTGGAGCTGACAACTAAACAATTTTTCTCCAATGACAGAGAAACTGGTTTGTTCTTCTAACATCCATTGGAGAAAAGTCTAACCTTTATTTAATAATTAAAGCTTGCGTATGTTGATCCTACGAGTGTACAACTCAGATGCCCCTTAAAGTGAATCTTGGGGTAATCTAGAATAATACATTACAATAAATAAACCAGTGAATTATTGAATCTGAATGAGTTTCTCTAATCCGTGGGAGCCACAACTGTTATTTCAGAATTTATTAATCCACTTTTCAATTCCTTTGAAAGATCTAAAATTTCTTTAAATACAGGATTCTCTTTCAGCTGTTAAAGTAGGAACCACAAACAAGGAAAAAAGTAAAGAAAAACACAGTTGACAAAATGGGTATCTGCATATCCAGTGAATCTTTTGAGATTCATGCTATTAATTATGGCCATGCAAATTTGGTTCACTATGAAGACAACAACAACAATGGATACCAACAAATTGGTTCAGTTTATTCTCAACAAGGATGCAAAGGACTCAATCAAGATTCTGCTATTCTCTATCAGGTTTGTGATCAATTTCTCTGAGTTTTATCATTTAAGTATAGGTTTTATATAGGGTGTCTAAAAATGGAAACTTTCTTTTTCTGGCAGGGGTATGGTGTAGAAAATGGAGTTTTCAGTGGAGTTTTTGATGGGCATGGAGAGAATGGACAGATAGTGAGCAAGTTAGTTATGAATAAGTTGCCATCTTTGCTTCTGAAACATATACTTTCTCTCCCAAAGATCACTTCTCCAAAACAAAATGTGAAAGAAGTTGATGAATCGGCGAAGAACAAGAATTTTAACAAGTGGAAAGAGGCTTTTCTGAGTTCCTTTAAGGTGGTGGATAAAGAAATTAAATGTCTTGAGAAATTGGACTGTTCTTGCAGTGGAACAACTGCTGTGGTTGCTATAAGACAGGTAATGAGAAAGTATTCCGAACCTATAAGATAATTCAGAAATTGAAACTTCATTTTTTATTTAGAGAATTGGATATATAATTTTGTTGTTTGAATGTTTTATATGCTATAGGATGATGATCTGATTATAGCTAATCTTGGCGATTCTCGAGCTGTACTAGGAAGAAAGACAGAGGAGGGAACAATTGAGCCTGTTCCATTAACTACTGATTTGAAGCCTAGCCTGCCTTGTAAGACTCTCGACATGATTGATGATACTAAAGTCACAGTTCAGTTCCAAATTGACCTACTAATGCCTAGATCATAAACTGTTTGATGCATGCAGCTGAAGCAGAAAGAATAAGGAATTGTGGTGGAAGAGTGCTAGCACTAGAAAAAGAGCCACATATACAGAGAGTGTGGTTACCCAATGAAGACGCTCCTGGACTCGCCATGTCTAGAGCTTTCGGAGATTTCATGCTCAAAAACTATGGTATTATCTCCAGGCCTGATGTCACCTATCACCATCTTTCTTCCAATGATCAGTTCCTTTTTCTAGCAACTGATGGGGTAAGCCGATTCTGACTATGTAGTTTTTGTTTGGTTTCTCGTCTTTCAAATCGAGTCTCTCCATTTCTCTGTTTCTACAAAACTTGACATATCCTGTTTTCATTGTAACATTAGGTATGGGATGTGCTTAGTAATGACCAAGTCGTTTCCATAGTGTGTTCAACAAATGATGGAGCAGCAGCCGCGAAGGCAGTGGTAGAGGCTTCAATAGATGCATGGAAGCAGAAATTTCCTAACACCAAGAGAGATGATTGCACTGCAATCTGCCTATTCTTGCAACAACGTGCATCACTGCAAAATAGCACTTGAACTATGGCCAAATACAAGCTTTTCACTTATCCAGACTGCAAAAGCCACAGCTATACAGAAGTTCACTGTACTTGAGCTACTATAATTTTGGGTTCTGTTGTTGAAATATAGCAATATGGTTAAGAACAATCAACCAGATTTTCAATATCAATATTTTCGAGTCCAATGTAGGAAGACTTCAAAGATATATGGCTACAATCTCTTGTGAGTTGTAAGTTGCGAGTGTGTGCATAGACATATTTGATAAGACCCGTTTCCAGGTTGAGAAATAAATAAGGATAAAGAGGAACCAACAACAGAATTGAGCATTGTTTCACCATATTATTACTTGGTTATCAACAATACCCAAGTGTCTCAGGCACCAGGCAACACTTACAACCATGATTTCACAAGTTTCATGCAAAAGAATTGGCAGACAAAATAATCCTTAATGCTAGCAAGCAACTTCTTCTTTCCATTCTTCTAAGAAATTTCGAAATATTAATTTGACTTGGAACAATTTCGGGCCACAGCAAAGATATGTATTTACTCTGAATAAGAATGAACAAAATGAAAGGGAACAGTTCCACGGGATCTAGGAGTTCATAAGTGAAATTCAACTTGAAACGCCATACAAGGCTTTATCAAAAATCAAGTTGATTCATTTCAGTCCCCTAGTCTAAGCTGATCGTCATATGCCACTCGCATTGAGTTTTATACATCTCAGATCGCCTCATTCCACCATATCATATGAGCTATTTTCAGAAGGTATTAAGCCAACAGATCCCTTGATTCCCTTCCTTCATCAATTCCTTCAAATATATCATCATATGAGATGGGCACCCTTATTCTGTCATGAACAGATGCACGTTTGGCTCCACTATTTGACTGCTCAACAGGAACTTGTTGCAGCAAAACATCTTTAGAATTGGCTGTAGTTTTGTCTCCCACAGTGGTCTGGCTAGATCTCTCAAAAGAAGCTTCATTATTTGGGAGCGGTTCTTGCTTGAGCTTAGCCTGCTTAAATTGCTTCTGCAATTATTTTTGAAATGAGGCTCTTAATGAACACTGGTATATAGATACATAATAGGAGAAGTGACCAGCAGATTGACGGTTTAAATTATATATGCAATTGTTTACAAATACAGCATGCTATCATTGAAAGATCATTAGAATTACGAGAAATAGCAAAAACTGAGAAGTGTTTTTGATAGGTAAGATAAATATAGTCCTTGCAACAAGAATAACCATGGCTATCCAAGGGCTGGAGGCTTTACCCAACAACTGCATTTTAATTTCAAGGAAGTAATACTAGAGCACAACAGAAATAATCACTTAACATTCAAACAATTTACTTAAATTACTAACATGACCAAATATGCAGTTTGAAAATTAGAGCATTACAGTAGTGCAACGAGCAGAGATACATTGGTAATTTCATAATATTTGACTTGAACTAAATAATATAGAGTGGAGTCAAACAATATATAAAGCTATATCTCATCTTAACTTACCAAATAAGAAAGTAAACCTTACAAACACCTCCATGTATCCTTTATTAAAGGTTCTTTCTTTTTTTGATTGGTATTAAAGGCTATTTCTTTTCTTTCTTTCTTTTTTTTGGAGAAGGAAAGGTTATTTCTTTTTTTCAAGGTTACGGGTTACCTGCTTTATTTTTTCTTTTATTTGAGAGTAGGTAGAACAAAATCTTCAGCATAGACGAAAATATTCATGTTTACTGCACCTGATGATGGAACTCATGATCTTTCCAGGTTGGGCCACAAAATTGCCACATGCACAGGGAATAACTATGAACAAGATAAACGCTAAAGAATTATAACCCACCTCAAACTCCTGCCCTTTCTTCATTATCTCTTTGTATGCATTTGGATCTCGCACTTTAAGGATGCTCCATAATATCCCACCGCCTGTTCGGAAACGCCTGCCATCAGCAGTCTTCTGGCCACCACAATTCTGAATTGCATCCACCTGTAAATTTTACTGCAGCATCATCAACTGACTCACAATTGTAACTTAGAACTTATAATTTATGAGAAAATTATAGCTTTTCTCTTTAATTGTGCACTAGATATGCAGGAAAAGGGGCATGACGACCGAAAACATGTACGTATAACTCATTGGCCAGAGAACAATAAACGTTAACACATACATGCAATCCTTCATTAACAAAAGGTCTGTCTTTTTTTTTTTTTTGGGACAGGCAAATATCATCTTCATAAGCAAATAGGCTCCGGAGAAAAATTGTCATTTCCAATCATAAAACTCAGAAGCTATGCCTTTGCCAAAATCCAGAACTTAGTTCTATTCTGGCCTAACTTGTTCACTTATCAAAAAAACTATGCAAAAAACATACTCACCAGACCCTCACATGCAACAGCCATATGCCAGCAATTCGCTGCTAGTTAAGTACAACCAAACACGTCCAATTGCCGATTGAACATTCAATAGAATAATTTACCCTCTCCCGTTTGGCCATAGGTTTTTCACTTTTTTCAAAAATATTTTGAAAACATTGTTTGGTTATAAAAAGTGACCAGTTTTGGGAAGTTTTTGAGAATGAATTTTTCAAGTTCCAAAAAGTGGTTTAGACTATTTTTCAAGTTTTTGAAGTTTTCTACTCACAAAACTTCAACTTCTTTACGAGTAAAATCCAAACACAATTTCAACTTCCAAAAACCATTTTTCGTTTCATCTTAAAAAACTATTTTTTTTTAAGTTTCAACCAAATCTATGTCCAAACGCTATAATGAAAAATACAGCTTTAACTAGAGAATTAAAAATTTGGACGATGATATTTTACACTTTTGCAGGATATTCACAGAAAAGAGCCTCTGAATCATTCCAATATGAGAAATTAAGGGTGTCACACACCAGCAAAACTTGTATGAGGCCTTTCCTTTGATAGACATATGGACTGTGGCTCTCAATAATCAGTTCCTCCCTACCCATCTTCTCCGGTTTCTCTTACTTCAACCCTTGCCAATTGACCTCCTTACCCATCCTCTCCTGTTTCTCTTACTTCTGCCCTTGCCAACCCTCCTTTATCTTTCATAAATTCACTCATAGAAATTTGCCATTTCTCCACCTTTTTCATTTTTACTATGGTCTAGCATGTTGTACCGATATCAATAGCAAAAGCTCATCAAATTGCACCCAAGGTTTAAGTCTGGATTTCTTGTATATGCCTAAGCAGTTGCCCTCGCTTTGAACTCATATTTCTGTTCGGTGACTGTGATTTTGTGTTGGAGAATCCACTGCTTAGTCTGTTTTCATAATTTTAGCCTTTGCTTTGATCTTTTCTTTTTTCCTTTTCCCTTTTCTGTTTAATCTTTTTTTTTTTTACCTTGGAAGAGAGATAAATATATATAGACTAATGAAGGAGTGAAAAAGAGGATAGAAAATTTAGGATAGAAAAACTAGGAAATGAGCTAAAAACCAATAGATTACCAAGGGGGCCTCTCTCTGCTTATGACCATGTAAAGACTACAAACGAAACGATGATGATGGTGCCCGGTGAAGGGATGACGAACTTTAAAAAAACAGAATTTAGAGTGGAAGAATAAGCAGGGATAAAGATGTACAAAGAGATTTACTGATATCTTTCCTAGAAAGGGGCTGAAAGTGTAGTCCCTGAAACTTTTAAACAAGAGAGAAAATAGGAAAGAAATGGTGAACTGGTAGGGGGAAAAGAGAGAGTAAGCAAGCACTAGGGTGATCCATAACTCCAGATGGCTAGTAAAGGGATGGCCTCACACTTATTTGCTGGTATACATTTCACATGATATAAGATTTCTCTTCCAAGATATCCTGATGCAAACTCTTGTTTGAGAAAGATATCCCACTGCAAACTCCCTTCAACTTCTGTTTAATGAGTGATTTTTTATATTTTTGTAGTATACAAATCAGGGAAAACATCTTCCACATACTCCAACAAACCCAAAGGTAGACAATCTCTCTCCAATGCTCTTATTTATAGTTATTACTGTGACAAAAAACGATGAATCCTGTCTATAAGTACACTAAACCACAGACCTAGACAAAACAATGGGTTTCCAACAAGTTCATTCAATATAAATAAGAAAACATCCAATCGATCAGAGACTTCATCTCCATAATTAATACCCCCATACAGCGCTACTTTGATCATCTCCTTGTGAGTGTTCGTTAACTTCAGAAAAATTAAAGCAATTCCCACACAACTGATGCTCTAGCAATTTTCTAACCAAGCCACCAAGGAACTCTTTCTGTCAAAATCCAATCAAAATAAAAAGGAAAGGCAGCAAGCAAAAGGTTCTAACTGACTTGGGAGGCAACCAATTAATGACCACATTTTGTCAAATCAACACACAGTCAATTTCATCACTGAAGCTCAGAGCTCTTATTTTTGCGGAGTCGTTTAGCACATTGGGACAAATAGGAATAACTAGTAAATTCAACATTTGGAAAGCGCCTACATCTAATCCTTAAGCCGCCATCCCCCTTCCTCGTTGACCATTTTGCTATCATCCAACTCACTTTCTATAACACTTTCTACACTCCTCCACCACCTCTCTAACTCCGACAAGAGAAAAAAAGGAGGGAAAAGCGAAAGAGGAAGAAGATGCAAATTTTCTGCATATTGCATTGCCATGTGCATACCATAGGGTAGAACAGCAAACAGGCAAACCATTAGAATCAACCTAAATAGAACACCACAAAGTAGTTTAGCCAGAAGCTATCTTGGAAGAGAGGTCCATGGTACTGAAAGCAGTGAAAATGGCTTCAACAGGAGGCATCTGCGAGTGTAGGACAACAACATTGAGCATCAGAAACTACAAAAAGCAGTAGACCTTGAATAAATTGTGTTAGAAAGTCAGGCCCATCTCTCACCTCTTAGCAACACTGAGTAATTCTTTCTCACCCGAGATCAAGGGGTAGATAAAGTCTAGAATGGCCAATCTCTGGTAGCTTAAGAAATAAATAAAAGATCATCTTTATGAGTACTGAGATGGAGGTCATAAGCTTCCGCGAACATGAAGGGAAGGCAAGTAGTTGTGAGGTGATTCATCAACCATATTAGACCTTACCAACTCAAGAAATCCAACTTCGGGGTCTATGTGACAATAAAAATTAAATTGACTTCTTCAGTATTTTTTGGGGGGGGTGGGCAGATTGGTGAAGTTATGCTCACACTAATTGTCTAAATTCAAAATTAAACTAATGGGTTAAACCACAATCAGATATGACAACAAAAGTCGACATTTAAGAAAACAAGCATATAGAACAAAAAGCATACCTCTTTGACAAGATCACTCAAAGCAGATACTCCAAGGCAACCAACCGCAGTCCATATGAGATAAGATTTCCGCTCTCTCAAGCGTTTACAGACATCCAATACAAATCTGAAGACAAAAATTCAAAGAGAAAGTCAAAGCCTGCTACATTTCGACAACAAATAATAAAGATGCTAATTCTTGTAAAGACTAGTATATACAAAATGAAGCAACAACTTTGACCAAAAAGTTAACCTTTGACACAACTTATATATGGCTAGATTAGAAAAGAAACTAAATCCATGCATCAGTCATACGGTATCCAACTTAAAAGACAATTATCTTCCCTTCATCAACCGAGATCAAGCTCAGTAATGCTTTCTGTATGGAAATAAACATAATATGCATATGGTGATAAGCAACGCAAAGCTTCTTTTTCCCCCTTTAAAAGGTATAATGAGTATGGTTAGCGTAACAAACCTGTTAATATCTGTGACCTTTGGACCCGAAGAACCTCTCTTACGCTTGTTCTTCCTCTTGTTTTTCTTGCGTCTCTGATTTTTATTGCCTGAAACGGGATTAGTCGAACTAGCACATGCATCACCACTTTCCTCTAATCCAGTCTTAGAAATCCTTTCAACCAATTCTCCTTCCTCAATATCATTCATTTTAACATCACCATCCTCGAAGCTCTCCTCTTCATCAGAGAAATCTAAAATGCTATCCTCTAGCTCCATCAAATTATAAAGCCTGCAGGAGATTTAAAGAAATTTTATCCCTCTACAATGCCAAAAGAGGATGTTACATGCATAAGGGAAGTGAAGTATGTTGCAATGTAGTGAGACTAATATGTGATAGAGGTATATCAAAACAAGTAACAGAAGGCAAGGCAGAAAGTATTCGCTTGGTATTAATTTATTATAGCAATCCATACAACACTCCAAAATACTTAAACATGTAATAAGAATTAGTTGATAACCTGTATAGCAACCAAGGATAACCACCTAGAAAATTATGAGACGTGATTAAATAATCAATCATTTAACCGCCATAGGAAAGCTCAATTTGTTCCACTTTAATTCTGAAAGAGTACTCTGTTTCAGCAGCACTGCTTTACATGGTTACACCAGCTTTTTAAGTAAGAAGCTTAATCTGTGGCTCCCTGCTCTTGCACCCAGATAAGATCCAACCAAGACTAGTATTTCTAGTTTTTGTTCAGACAACTCATATAAATTTTACTTATTCAGATCAATTTGTTAATTATACTAATTACAAGTATGCTTTGGACCTCCCTAAAGTCTTCCAACTATCTATCCAACTTAGAATTTCTTATTTCTCAGAATAAAAACAATTAGATTGAAATCTGAGAGAAATTTTTGTGATAACACTAGATTTTTATGGGACTAGTGTTTCTACATTTTTGGTAGTTTCTACTGAGGGATCTGAATGAAGTATCCAAAACCTATGTTATTCCTGTTTGACAAAGATCTGTCAAGAGTCGAGACAGATTGGAGTCAATAAACATAAATTGTAAGCATGATAAGCCATTTCGAGCTGAAGCTTTAGCAAATTATTTATTCACCGCCCTCTCTAGTTCTATTTTCCTCAGCTATCTATAGTCCTAACCGGAAGTTAGCAAGAATGGACTATGGAGAATTGGAGATAACTGGTGAGTTATATTTTTATCCTCAATGTGCAACTTAAACAATTCAGAGCATTCCTATTTTCATTTTCTTCCTCTCCATTCTAAAAATTCCTTCTCTACCAATTTTATTTTATTTTTCTTTCTTTACAGTCCGATTTCAAAATCAATCAATAAACTATTCATCGATCCCAAACTAGTTGGACTTAGCTACATGAATCCTTTATAACTACTAGACTCCAAAACAAGTGTTCCTCTTGCAAATAAACACTCAGAATTAATTTTTTTTTTTTTTTAAAGAGAAGAAAATAAAACAGAATGAACTATCGAATAGTAATGAATACTCAAGTCTCCCATAACTTGCTCAAAGCTTCAAAATATTCTCCGGAAGAGATACGCTCCAAAGAAAAATCATGCAATGAACGATATACACATTAAAAATTAAAATCAAACGAAGGCGCACAAGTAGTAATTATCTATTTTTCATTCAATTTATGACAAAAACAAACACAAATGAAATTCATCTATTGGTTTGACTGTTATCAAGTTGGAATGAGCTCACAAACAGAGAGAAAAACAAGTACTTAGTCATTTGATTTATCAAATCATGCTTCCAAATTATAAACCCTAGATAAACTGCAGATGGTACAAATACATTATACTGACTAAGCTAAAACATGTAGAAACAGAGGAAATTGAGATGAAACAGGTAGGGTTCAGGAGAAAGGGAAACAAACCTTTGAGTACGTATAACACTGCTTGTGATGAGCGTCTGAGCAATGAGTTCTAGAGGTGGCGGGGTGAGCAGAGGTTTATATACTTCCACCACCTTGGCTTCCGTTTGGGCTAGTTGAACCGATCAGGTGTTGGGCTAAGCCCATTAATTGGGTTGGATTTGGTAAGTCAATAGTTTCATCAGCCCAGTACTAATTTAGGCCTAAATATATCTGAATCTTTCTTTACAATACTACATCGTATTGATGCCTATTATAGAAATGACATCGGGTAGACACTCTAAAGGGCCATATTAATTAGCTAATGTGACCTGAATTTTAATTTTTTAATTTATTTTTTCGGGACACAAATATCTTGAATTTTTCTGAAATTAGAATTTTTAGTTAAATTTTCCGGATAAAATAAGTACTAGCTAATTCCTAAATAGCAGCCCTAAGAATGGTTATTTATGCACTTCCTCTGACTTGTAAGACTGTCGCTAGATTGCTAAACTGGCAATAAATTCTTGAGTAATTAAACTTAAACTGTCCATCCGAAGAAATAGTCGACTATATGAACAACACTATTTATTGTTGAGATAACAACAAACTAGATAGTTTTGCATTCTTTTAATAATATATGTATGCATGATAAAAAGAAGTAGAAATAAAACTACAAACTAGAACTCATATAATTTTGATATGCTACAAAAGAACAGGAGAGATCACTAATAAAGCAGAAAATTTAAACGCACAATGATTAATACGAGAAGGAGCATAGAAATACATAATAAATAAAAAAGAATAAGGAAAAAAAGGCTAAATTAATGAGGGATAATTTAGAAAATATAAATTTATGGTGAGGATATTTTTTTGTCTTGAAAAAAATTAAATTTTTTGCTTCTGCTTCTTGGAAGAAGATAGAATTTGTAGTTTCTTCTCAAAAGCAGAAAAATTACTTCTGTTGCTGCTCAAAAGCACTTATTCGTCTTGCCAAATACCTTAAAAAACTAAAAAAAAGTACTTATTAGTGTGTGTGTGTGTGTGTATATATATATATATATATATATATATATATATATATATATATATATATATATATATATATATATATATATATATATATATATATAGCTAGGGGTTATTAATATATGGACCGAGCAACTAAATATGTAACTTTTCCTAAATTCTTCAATATCTAATATGACCCTTTAACTACTGTGATGGCCCAAAATGTTATCTTTAAATTTAATAAGTAATTATGTGTTCTAAGACCTCGAAAAGCACCATTTAACATTCCTCGACTTGCGTGCACAATCCGTACAATTTTTCGAAAAGTTTTTATGTGAAAAATAGATTAAAATATGAAATAGAGCTTCAAAACTCAAATGAGTTGACTTTGGTCTACATTTTGAGCAAACAGACCCGTATCAGTATTTTGACAATTTCAGTAGGTCCGTATCGTGATTTGGGACTTGGGCGTATGCCCGGAATTGAATTTCGAGGTCCTTATCCCGATATATGGAATTTTGATGAAAAATTAAAAGATGAAAGTTTAAAGATTTTTAAGAAGTTACTAGTGTTGGATTTATTGATATCGGGTCCGTATTTTAGTTTCGGAACTCGGTATAGGTCCACTATAATATTGTATGACTTGTCTACCGAATTTGGTGAGAATCGTAGTTGATTTGACGAGATTCGGACTTGTCTATGTGTTATTTTGGTAATTTGATTGCGCAAGCAAGTTCGTATGATGTTTTAGGACTTATGTGCATGTTTGGTTTGGAGCCCCGAGGGCTCGGGTGAGTTTCGGATAGGATACAAGATGATTTTGAACTTAGAAAATCTGGTTTTCTGCAACTTCAGGCTTCTCGTATTTCCTTTATCGCGTTTGCGAATGTACTCTCGCAAACGCGAAGAGCAAACTGGGCTGGCTGAATTTTCCTTCTTCGCAAACGCGAAGATTGGGTCGCGAATGCGAAGCTATGGAGACTTTACCCTTCGCGAACGCGAATGCGACCAGCTCAATGCGAATGCGAAGCTTTAGAGGCATGGGGAAGGGGTCAGTCGTCCTTCTATACGAGCGCGAGCACTGGCACGCGAATGCGAAGGCCAGGGAAAAAAGCATTCGCGAACGCGAAGGAGGACTCGCGAACGCGAAAGCCACGGGCTGCTAATCATCGCGAACGTGACAGGCCCTTCGCGAACGCGAAGAAGGCCTGGCACATGTGACTTAAAACATAACCAAAATGGAATTTTTCCCATTTTTCACAAAAACCTCAATTAGAACTCGATTTAGGGGCGATTTCAAAGGAGTTTTTCACGATTTCGAACTCGGTAAGTGTTCTTTATCATATAGTGATTGTATTTCATAAATCTAAGTCTATATTCATCATTTATTTCGGATTTAGATGGAAGAAATTGAAATTTTTATAAAATCTTCCAAAAACAAAAATTTAAGATTTGAAGGTCCATTTGACATCGTAATTTGATAAATTTTATATGGTTGGACTCGTATCGGAACGGGTGTTCGGATTTCGTAAGTTTTTTCGAGATTTGAGACGTGGGTCCCACTGTCGAATATTTTAATAAATTTCTAATTTTTATCAAAAAATTAGTAAATTCATATGAAATTAATTCCTATGATTCGTATTGAGTATATCAAATTGTTTGTGAATAGATTTGAAACTTTTGGAGACAAATTTAAAAGGAAAAGTTGTGGTCGAGTAATTGATTGGAATTTGCAAAGCGAGGTAAGTGTCGTGGTTAACCTTGACTTGAGGGAATAGAACCCTTAAACTATTTGTTATGTGAAATGCATGTGAACGACGTATAGGTGAGGTGACGATTGTCTATACATCGTCAAATTAATTGTTTGCATAATTACTTGAAAAATTATAAATCATTTTAAATCATGAATTCATTATTATTATAATAATTATTTCTCTCCTATTCTTTGTCAAATTTTAATTCTTGAATTCCTGCATTAATTGTTACATGTTATTTGAATTATGTGTCTTAATTGTTATTTGACATTTAGCATATTAAATATTGAACTGCCTATTTTCTCCCTCATTTCCATAATAATTTGCTATTTGTTATTGTTTGTTTCATAATTAAATCATAATTATTGCATGCTTGTTGTCTTATAATTTTATATTAGTTATTGCAATTATTGGGGAAATTTCTTCTATAAGAATTGGTAAATGGATATATTGGAGGATCGGGTTGCACGTCGCAACATAATTGATTGAAATAGATATACTGGAGGATCGGGTTGCACGCCGCAACAGACTTATTAAAAGTCAATATTTGGGGGATCAGATTGCACACCGCAATAGACTTATTTAAAAGTCAATATATATACTTGATTAAAAATAATTATATGAGAGGATTGAAAATGAATATATTGTGAGAGCGGGTTGCACGCTGCAACAGAATTGAATGTGAATATATTGCGAGAGCGGGTTGCACGCTGCAATAGAATTGATGGAAATGATAATTGGTTATGACTGCTGAGTTGGCTTCAATTATTATAAATGAGTTACCCGATTTATTTTCATTATTTGTTGTTACTAATATTACGTACAGGTTAATATAAGTGACCCGCCTTAGCCTCGTCACTACTTCGTCGAGGTTAGGCTCAGCACTTACCAGTACGTGGAGTTGGTTGTACTGATACTATATTCTGCACATCTTGTGCAGATTTCGGAGTTGGTCCCAGCGGCGCACCATAGACTTGCTCGGATTTCAGCTACTCAGAGGAGACTTGAGGTATAACTGCACGACGTCCGCAGTTTTGAAGTCCCCGTCTACTTTACTTTAGCTGTGTGTTTATTTTCAGACAGCTTTATTTTATTCAGGCCCTTATTTGTATTATTATAGAAGCTCGTGCATTTGTGACACCAATTCTGGGATGGTATTTAGACACCGTTGTTCTTATGGATTATTCACTATATTTCAGACCTTACTTCCGCATTTGTTCCTTTGTTATTTTAAAAATTGTTTTAAAATGGATAATATTATTCTAACGTTGGCTTGCCTAGCAAGTGAAATGTTAGGCGCCATCACGGTCCGAAGGTGGGAATTTTGGGTCGTGACAGTTAGTATCAGAGCACTAGGTTACATAGGTCTCACGAGTAGCAAGCTTAGTAGAGTCTGAAGGATCGGTACGGAGACGTCTGTACTTATCTCTCAGAGGCTATAAACTTTAGGAATAATATCACTTCTTTCTTATTCCTTCGTGTGAATTTATTCTATCATCGACGATTGAATCATTCTACTCTTATTCTCTCGCAGATGGAGAGAACACGTAATACCTCTACCGATAGACAGGGACCAAAGCCCCCGGTGGAAACTATGGCCAGGGGTAGAGGTCGAGGTCGTGCTAGAGGCCGAGGCAGAGGCAGAGGTAGAGCTCAGTCCCGAGCTCGAGCAACTACACCTGTTA
Organism: Nicotiana tomentosiformis; assembly: GCF_000390325.3. Taxonomy (NCBI): domain Eukaryota; kingdom Viridiplantae; phylum Streptophyta; class Magnoliopsida; order Solanales; family Solanaceae; genus Nicotiana; species Nicotiana tomentosiformis. The sequence continues at coordinate 94,608,860 of NC_090819.1, read as the reverse complement.
TAGAACCTCAGGTGGATCTTCAGGAGGAAGTTCCAGTTCAGAATGTACCAGTTGGACCAGTTCAGGTCCCGGAAGGATTCATAGCCACTCCAGTACTTCAGGACACTTTAGTCCATTTGGTAAGTCTTATGGAGGGCGTGGCCCAAAATGGTACATTTCCAGTGGCACCAGCCGTCTCACAGGCTAGGGGAGGAGCACAAACTCCCACTACTCCCGCTCCGGAGGAGATGGCTCCCCAGAATCAGGCTCCAACAGCCCCGCCAGTTGGGGTAGTTCAGCCAGTTGTTGCGGCACAGACCGATGATAGTGCCACCATGTCTTTTGAGGCCTTATTGAGACCGGATAAGTTTACTAAGCTCTTTCCAGTTCACTTCAAGCAATTTGAGCGTCTACAGTAGGGCAGTATGACTGTTACTCAGTATGAGTCCTATTTTGTGGATTTGGCCTGCCATGCTCTCCTTTTACTACCTACTGAGGGAGAGAGAGTGAGGAGGTTTATTGAGGGACTCACTCACCCTATCAGGCTTCAGATGGCCAAGGAGACCGGAAGTGAGATTTCTTTTTAGGCGGCTGCTAATGTCGCGAGAAGGATCGAGATAGTTCTTGCACAAGAGAGATGTCAGAGGTCTGATAAGAGGCCTCGTCAGTTCGGTGGTTTCAATGGTGTCTCGTCTGGAGGAAGGGGTAATTTTGGTAGGGGTCATCCTCCCATACCATTTCATTCAGCACTTCATGCATCTCCCGGTGCTTCAGGGAGTCATGGTCCTATTATGCATTACTCTGGGCAGCCAGCATTTAGTGCACATTCAACTCCTATCAGTGCACCACCACTCCAGAGTTACTACAACGGTTATCCGGACCATCTGGGTCAGCTTCAGCTTCAGCAGCCACGGCATCAGGATAGGTGTTATGAGTGCGGGAACATTGGTCACATCAGGAGGTATTGCCCTAGATTGGCGAGTAACAGATCTCGGCGGGATTATCGTGCCATCATACCGGCACAGGTTGCTTCATCGCATGCTCAGCCAGCTAGAGGTAGGGGTCAAACAGCTAGAGGTGGAGGTCGGGCCATTAGAGGTGGAGGTCATGCCATTAGAGGTTGAGGTCAGACTGTTAGAGGTGGAGGCCAGCCAGTTAGAGGCCGTCCCAGGGACGCAGTTCAGAGTGGTGGGGCCCAGCCCCGATTTTATGCTTTTCCAGCTAGGCCTGAGGCCGAGTCATCTTATGCTGTGATCACAGGATTATTCCAGTTTGCCATAGAGATGCTTCGGTTCTATTAGATCTAGGATCTACTTATTCCTATGTGTCCTCCTATTTTGCTTCATATTTGGTTGTGCCTTATGATTCTCTGAGTGCTTCTGCGTGTGTATCTACACCGGTGGGAGACTCTGTTATAGTACATCATGTCTATCATTCGTGTGTGGTTACTATTGGTAATCTTGATACTAGTGTGGATCTTCTATTTCTTGATATGGTAGATTTTGATGTAATCTAGGGTATGAATTGTATGTCCCCTTATCATGCTATATTGGATTGTCATGCCAAGACAGTGACCCTAGCTATGCCGGGGTTACCTCGGTTAAAGTGGAAAGGAACTCCTGGTCATTCTACCAGTAGGGTTATTTCTTATATGAAAGCTCGGCGTATGGTAGAGAAAGGGTGTTTAGCCTATTTGGCTTATATTCGCGATCCCAATACGGATGTTCTTTCTATGGACTCAGTACCAGTTGTTCGTGAATTTCCAGAAGTATTTCCTGCAGATTTGCCGGGGATGCCACCCGACAAAGATATTGACTTATGTATTGATTTGGCTCCGGGCACTCAGCCCATTTCTATTCCACCATACCGTATGGCCCCGCCATAATTGAAATAATTGAAAGAGCAGTTACAAGACTTGCTTGATCAGGGATTTATTAGACCCAATGTCTCGCCCTGGGGTGCACCAGTATTATTTGTAAAGAAGAAAGATGGCTCTATGCGGATGTGTATAAATTATCAGCAGTCGAACAAGGCCACTATCAAAAACAAATATCCGCTGCCAAGAATTGATGACTTATTTGATCAACTTTAGGGTGCCAAGGTATTTTCGAAAATCGATTTGAGGTGTGGTTACCATCAGTTGAAGATTAGGGCATCTAATGTCCCTAAAATAGCTTTTCGAACTCGGTATGGGCATTATGAATTCCTAGTGATGTCATTTGGGTTGACAAATGCCCCAGCAGCATTTATGGATTTGATGAATCGGGTGTTCAAGCCTTATTTGGATTTTTTTGTGGTTGTATTCATTGATGATATCTTGATTTATTCCAGCAGTCGAGAGGAACATGAGCAGCATCTTCGAAGTGTGCTTCACACTTTGAAGAAAAATCAGTTATATGCCAAGTTTTCAAAATGTGAGTTTTGGTTAGATTCAATTGCCTTTTTGGGGCATGTTGTATTGGCAGAAGGCATAATTGTGGATCCTAAGAAGATTGAGGCTGTTCAGAATTGGCCTAGACCTACTTCAGTTACAGAAATTCAGAGTTTCCTAGGTTTAGCGGGTTATTATCGTCGGTTCGTAGAAGGGTTTTCATCTATAGGAAGCCCATTGACCAGATTGACCCAGAAAGGTGTCCCATTCAGATGGTCAAATGAGTGTGCGTTGAGTTTTCAGAAACTCAAGACGGCTTTGACTACGGCGCCAGTGTTGGTGTTACCCACAGGTTCAGGATCGTATACAGTATATTATGATGCATCTCACATTGGGCTTGGTGCAGTATTAATGCAAGATGGCAGGGTGATTGCATATGCGTCGCGGCAGTTGAAGGTTCACGAGAAGAATTATCATGTTCATGACTTAGAACTAGCGGCCATTGTTCATACGCTAAAGATTTGGAGGCATTACCTCTACGGTGTCTCGTGTGAGGTATTTACTGATCATCATAGCCTTCAGTACCTGTTCAAACAAAAAGATCTTAATTCGAGGTAGAGAAAATGGTTGGAGTTGTTGAAAGACTATGATATCACCATTTTGTATCACCCCGGAAAGGCCAATGTGGTGGCCGATGCTTTGAGTAGAAAGGTTGTGAGTATGGGCAGTCTTGCGTATACTCCGGTTGGTGAGAGGCCATTAGCTGCAGATGTTCAGACTTTGGCCAATCAGTTCGTGAGGTTAGATGTTTCAGAACCTAGCCGGGTTTTAGCTTGCACAATCGCTCGGTCTTCTTTATATAAGCGCATCAGAGAGAAGCAATATGATGATCCTCATTTAATTGTCCTTAAGGACATGGTGCGGCACGGTGTTGCCAAACAGGTTGTTGTGGGGGAAGATGGAGTTCTGCGAATGCAGGGTCATATTTGTGTGCCTAATGTGGATGGACTTCGTGAATTAATTCTTGAAGAGGCACACAGTTCCAAGTACCGCCAAAATGTATTAAGATTTGCGGCAATATTATTGGTGGAGGAGAATAAAAAAGGATATAGTTGCATATGTAGCTCAGTGTCTGAATTGTCAACAAGTTAAATACAAGCATCAGAGACCTGGTGGTTTGCTTTATAAGTTAGAAATTCCTGAATGGAAATGGGAGCGTATTACTATGGATTTTGTTGTTGGACTCCCACGGACTCAGAGAAAATTTGACGCAGTTTGGGTCATTGTGGACAGGTTAACCAAATCAGCACATTTCATTCCAGTGGCAGTTACCTATTCTTCAGAAAGGTTTGCTGCAATTTACATTCGTGAGATTGTCCGCCTTCACGGTGTGCCCCTGTCTATTATTTCAGATCGAGGTACGCAATTTACCTCACATTTATGGAGGACTGTACAACGTGAGTTAGGCACGCAGGTGGAGTTGAGTATAATATTTCATCCACAGACAGACGGACAGTCAGAGTGCACTATTCAGATATTGGAAGATATGCTTCACACTTGTGTTATAGACTTTGGAGGTTCTTGGGATCATTTCTTGTCACTTGCGGAGTTTGCTTATAATAATAGCTACCAATCGAGCATTCAGATGGCTCCATATGAGGCATTATACGGAAGGCGATGCCGTTTGCCAGTTGGCTGATTTGAACCGGGAGAGGCTCGGTTATTGGGTACCAATTTGGCACAAGATGCCTTGGATAAGGTCAAGATTATTCAGGATCGACTTCGCACAGCTCAGTCTAGGCAAAAGAGTTATGCCGACCGTAAAGTTCGTGATATTGCATTCATGGTTGGAGAAAGAATATTGCTCCGAGTTTTACCTATGAAAGGTGTAATGAGGTTCGGAAAGAAGGGCAAGTTGAGCCCTAGGTATATCGGACCCTTTGAAATTCTTGAAAGGGTGGGTGAAGTAGCCTACAGGCTTGCATTACCACCTAGTTTATCAGTGGTTCATCCGGTATTTTATGTGTATATGCTCCCGAAATATCATGGTGATCGGTCCCATATGTTAGATTTCAGCTCAGTCCAATTGGACAAAGATTTGACTTACTAGGGATAGCCGGTGGCTATTTTAGCCCGGCAGGTCCGACAGTTGAGGTCTAAGAGTTAACCTTCAGTTCGGGTGAAATGGAGAGGTCAGCCGGTAGAGGCATCTACCTGGGAGTCCGAGTCGGACATGCGGAGTAAATATTCACACTTATTCACCAGCTCAGGTGCTTTTTTCTAACTTCGTTCGATGACGAACGTTTGTTTTAGAGGTGGAGAATGTGATGACCCAAAATGTCATCTTTAAATTTAATAAGTAATTCTGTGTTCTAAGACCTTGAAAAGCATAATTTATCATTCCTCGACTTGCGTGCGCAGTCCGTACAATTTTCCGAAAAGTTTTTATATGAAAAATGGATTAAAATGTGAAATAGAGTTTTAAAACTCAAATGAGTTGACTTTGGTCAACATTTTGAGCAAACGGACCCGGATTAGTATTTTGACAATTCCAGTAGGTCCGTATCGTGATTTGGGACTTGGGCGTATGCCCGGAATCGAATTTCGAGGTCCCTAGCCCGAGATATGGAATTTTGATAAAAAATTAAAAGATGAAAGCTTAAAGATTTTTAAGAAGTTAGTGATGTTGGATTTATTGATACTAGGTCCGTATTTTGGTTCCGAAACCCGGTATAGGTCCACTATAATATTTATGACTTTGTCTGCCAAATTTGGTGAGAATCGGAGTTAATTTGACGAGATTCGAACTTGTCTAGGTGTTATTTTGGCGATTTGATCGCGCGAGCAAGTTCGTATGATGTTTTAGTACTTGTGTGCATGTTTGGTTTGGATCCCCGAGGGCTCGTGTGAGTTTCATATAGGATACAAGATGATTTTGAACTTAGAAAAATCTGGTTTTCTGCAACTTCAGGCTTCTCATATTTCCTTCATCGCGTTCGCGAATGTACTCTCGCGAACGTGAAGAGCAAACTGGGCTGGCTGAATTTTCCTTCTTCGTGAACGCGAAGATTGGGTCGCGAACGCGAAGCTATAGGGACTTTACCCTTCGCGAACGCGACCAGCTTAACGCGAACGCGAAGCTTTAGAGGCATGGGGGAGGGGTCAATCATTCTTCTAAGCGAGTGCGAGCACTTGCACGCGAACGCAAAGGCCAGGGGGGAATAGCCTTCTCGAACGCGAAAGCCACGGGCTGCTACTCATCGCGAATGCGACAGGCCCTTCACGAACGCGAAGAAGGCCTAACGCATGTGACTTAAAACATAACCAAAATGGGAATTTTCCCATTTTTCACAAACCCTCGTTTAGAACTCGATTTGGGGGTGATTTCAAAGGAGTTTTTTACGCTTTCGAACTGGGTAAGTATTCTTTATCATATAGTGATTGTATTTCATAAATCTAAGTTTATATTCATCATTTATTTCGGATTTACATGGAAGAAATTGAAATTTTTATAAAATCTTCCAAAAACAACAATTTAAGATTTAAAGGTCCATTTGACATCGGAATTTGATAAATTTTGTATGGTTGGACTCGTATCGGAACGGGTGTTCGGATTTCGTAAGTTTTTCTGAGATTTAAGACATGGGCCCCACTGTCGAATATTTTAATGAATTTCAGATTTTTATCTGGAAAATTAGTAAATTCATATGGAATTAATTCCTATGATTCGTATTGAGTATATCAAATTGTTTGTGAATAGATTTGAAGCTTTTGGAGACAAATTTAAAAGGAAAAGTTGTGATCGAGTAATTGATTGGAATTTGCAAAGCGAGGTAAGTGTCGTGGTTAACCTTGACTTGAGGGAATAGAACCCCTAAACTATTTATTTGTTATTAATAAATTTAAAAATTATTTTAAAATGGATAATATTATTCTAACATTGGCTTGCCTAGCAAGTAAAATGTTAGCGTCATCACGGTCAGAAGGTGAGAATTTCGGATCGTGACAACTACTTATGATGTATCCTTTCTTAAATGACGCCAGATCATACAACTGACTTCCCTAATCCTTTTCTAATGCTGAAACATAGCTAAGTAATTAAAAGTTGTGCTTAGGCGTGGCAATTTGCGTCCAAATCCATTTGACCCGCCCAACTTGCCCGAGGTTGGGCTGGTATTGATCATCTCATTTGTTGAACTCAGTCCATCTTAACCCAACTCATTTCAGCCATCTAAAATTGCGCTAATTTTCAATCCAAATTGATACATGAGTAATTTTGCTAAAATACCTTTAAAATAATAATTATTTTTTGTTGGATATGTTATATATGGCCATAACAAAAGAAAAAAAGTCTTATTTGATAATTAAACAATTCATAAGAAAATAATACACATTAATTATAGCTTGGTAAGAGTTGGATGGGTTGGGCTATGACCCAAATTTTAGCCCAACTTGACCCAACTCATCTCAACCCAAGTTACTTTTGGGCGGGTCAAATGACAAGCCAATTTATTAACTCAACCCATTTTAACCCGCCCAAAATTGACCCAACCCGCCCATTTGATTCCCCTAGTTGTGCTCTTTCGAAAAAATTTAAGTTTTTCAATAAGATGATCACACGTATTTAACATTGTATGTTCTGAAAATGGGCCACAATAGACCTACCTTGTTAAGTAAGGTGAAAATAACCTCACAAAACCTATGGCTGAAGGTTAATTAGTCCGACCTAACTACCATGTTATGTTAGAGCACAAAATAAATGTATATAAACCATGTTAATGCACAAAAAGAGTTGCTCTTAGTGAGAATTGAACTCTTATTTCGTGCATTAACTCGTTACTTTCATTGTAATATTTTAACTTCATGATCAAAGTTTTGTAGTAGAGAGTTGTATTTCTATTGCCTCAATAAAGGTGATGGAGAGAGAGGTCACTGGTCAGTTTGCAGCTTTTGAAAAATTATTGTATTTAATAAAAAAGGAAATTGAAACATTCAAAAGGGGCTTATGTCTCATAGATTGAAACTCGCTTATGCAATAAGAAAAAACTTGTTAACTTCAAGGAAGAAAACATCACTTTCCGTAGACAAAATGTTGATTTGATTTCAAAAACAATACGAATTGTTTGTCTCGAACGATAGAGTCCTTAACCTCATAGTTATCGCAAGCTGGCATTTCATTTTATGAAAACAAAGGATTCACTAAAAAACATTGATAAACACAAGAAGAAAAATACATGGAGTACAAGACACAAAATTGCTTTTAATTAAAGGGATGTGCATTTTAAGATATGGTATCCTTGTTTTTTTGAAATATTTACGGCACCTTTTAAAAAAAAAAAAAAAAATCTAGGTGGAGTGAGCTCATGAGTATATAATAAAGGACGAGAAAGTAGAAGAGGAAAACTTTTTTGCTACATTAATTGGAACCTTGCACTGAAGTAATATAACATGGCAACAATTAGTTAGCAACTAAAATCTCGTATGTATACTGTTATACATTTGTTAGTTTCATAGATACGCCTAAAAATAAATTATTATCTATAATTTTAATTGCCCTTTTGCGGGTGACTAGTAATGGTCTTATCATTGTGTTAAACTTGATACTGGTCATTTATGTGTATCACTACACTAAACACAAAAAATAAAAGAAAAGAAAACATAAGTATATATCGACGTAATGACATGAAAACTTATATAGCTTGCCATAAGTGGACTAGATAAGTTTCTTGTAAAAGAAGGAGAATAAATCTATTGCAATATTTGTCAATGTCTAGACATCTTTCGTGAATTCCTATAGTTGTTTTGCTCTTTAAACCTTTGAAATCTACGTTGTCCACATTAGTATATGTCTCTAGTGTTGGCTTAGAGAAGTTTGAACGCCTATAAATTTAATTTCTCATACACCAATTCATACAACTCAATAATCCCATCCTATTTGATTGCTTTCTTTGTTAACCTTAAAATACTATACAATGATTAGATATGTCGTATTTCTCGTTCTTCTCTCAATTTGGGCCAGTGTTGAAGGTCGAAGTATTTCTCAATTCTTAACAGAAAAATCGACAGGGACCAAATGGGTTGTCCTAGTTGCTGGCTCCAATGGATGGTGGAACTACAGGCACCAGGTTATCATTGATCCCAACTATATTTCATCCAAATTATCTATTTTTTCTAATCATTATGTGGTTAAATGACATTATCAGTTACTTTACAAATTGGTAAACATTCATTCACAAGTTTGAACTAAAACATGCTTATTTTTAGACTTGATTGAGGCCCTAATTACAAATAGAGTTCCTATCTTACTCATTTATGTTTGTATAGCAAACGGCAAACTAACCATGTATAAAACCACGTAAAGAAATGATAAGAAACTTATCACGAAAAAAAACAAAAAATTAAGAAAAGTTTTAGAAAAATAGGCCCGCTTCAAAATTTTAATACACACCCGCCAGAATTTTGAAATATTAGAAATTCTGATAATCACCAGAATTTTGAAGCGCAAAAAATTATGACGATCACCAGCATTTTCAGTCATAATATTGAAAAATTCTGGTGATCCATTAGGATTTGTGACAAAATTCTGACAATCACCATAACTGTTACGTGCTTTAAAATTCTGACAATTCAAAAAGAATATGTGAGCTTTAAAATTCTGGTGAAGCTTCTTTTTTAAACTTTTGTTATAGGAGTCAAAAAAATCAATAGTGACACCGTCCTATTTCTATCATTCTCCCAACCAAAATAAAAAAAACAAAAGGTAGTCTAAATTCATTTTTGGAAAATTTTAATAGTTTGGTTGATTAAGTCAACTTTTACCTTGTACGTTGGTGAGAGTATGATTCCTCGCTTTGTAATTCTCTTTCCCATTCGCCTTCCCCTCCCCCTCCCGTTCCCCATATGAATAAAAAAAACGTTTTATTAAAATAAAAAATAAAAAAAGATCCCATCTTTGATCTTTTATTCTCCATATAGAACTAGTAAAAAAAAGGAAAGCATTTTATTCATCTAGTTAATCATTCCGTAATAATTTCAAATAATCAGACATTCCTAAACCTTTTTCTTGTATAAAATTTACCTTAAAAGATAGTAAAACAGGCTATATTTGGCAGAGAAATATTAGTGTTATTTCTTATTTTTCAGGCTGATGTGTGCCATGCTTACCAACTACTGAAGAAAGGGGGTCTCAAGGATGAGAACATCATTGTATTTATGTACGATGACATTGCTAACAATACAGAGAACCCTAGACCTGGAGTCCTCATCAATAACCCACATGGTCAAGATGTTTATCAAGGTGTTCCTAAGGTTAGTTTTTTTTTCTCTTTCGAGCTAAAATTCCTTAAATTTTTTCCCAAAGATTATAACGTTTAATTGCTTATGAGAGGTGTTTTTTGTTGTTGAGGCAGGATTATGTAGGTGAAGATGTTAATGCTGACAATTTTTTCAATGTTATACTTGCCAACAAAAGTGGTATCACTGGGGGTAGTGGGAAAATTTTGGACAGTGGTCCAAATGACAATATTTTCATCTATTATACTGATCATGGTGGCCCTGGCATTGTTTGTAAGTAGCTTCTTCACATTATTTCTCTTTGTTTATTGTCATAATGGATTATATTCACATACTAAATTGAAGTTTTCTTGTGGGAATTTCCTAATTTTGGATTATCAGTTCACTATCACCTGGTGTTTATCGTACTGGAAACTAATCAAAGTTATGTATATATTTGTTTCATGCTTTTACTATTATCAGCAATGCCAACTGGACTTGTCTACGCGAACGATCTGATTAACGTGTTGGAAAAGAAGCATGCTTCTGGGACATATAGTAAAATGGTAACTTTCTTATTTCAGTCTTTACTATTTAAGGCCAATCGTTTCCTTGGCACAAACATTTTGAAGTCTAATTTTATGTTTGGATGATGTTTTTCAATCTTCAGGTGTTTTACTTAGAAGCTTGCGAGTCTGGAAGTATGTTTGATGGTCTTCTTCCTGAAGGTCTAAATATCTATGTCACGACTGCATCAAAACCAGATGAAAACAGTTGGGGAACGTATTGTGGTTTGGGTAGTGGTGCTTGTTTAGTTGAGTGTCCTCCTCCAGAGTTTGACGGTGTTTGCTTGGGAGATTTGTACAGTGTTGCTTGGATGGAAGACAGGTATGCACAACTTTATTCTTGTCCCTTCGGGAGTCTGATTCAGGATTTAAACTTAACGGCTTCAAAATTTAAAATACATCCGCTCCGAGTCTCTCCTCATGTAATCAACGAGCAAAAATAGTTTGTTGATTTTAAACTTCCCATATGATCTACTGTAGCTTGTTAAAAAAAGTTCATTAATTTCTCTTTGTAATTTCTTAAATGCCGGGAAAAAAGCAATAAATCAATACACGTATGTATGTCATAATTTGTCAGTAGCTAAATTATAAGCTTGTGGCATAGTTAGGAAGGAGTATGCCAAGTAAAGATTCTTGTATTTTTCTTTGTTAATTCTAGGATGAACATGACAAGCTTGAGAGTCCATCGCTACTGTATCATCTGAAATTCAAATCCGTCGTTTATAATGTAATTTCTCCGGAGGGTGTTTTCAATTTCGGCATTACAAGCTTAGATTGGGTTGTATCAAATGTTTAAAAGCAGTTTTCCATTGAACAATCGTAGACATTGAAATCGAGTACCCTCGTGCATAGCCTTTTATGTAGTAATGGAAGTTTAAAAGATGATAATTCCACTTAGAAGGCATTCAAAATTATCTTTATTAATTAAGTCAAACTGATTGCTGTTTGCAACTCTGAACAGTGATGTCCAAGATCGACAAACTACAACTTTGGATAACCAGTATGACAGGGTAAGAGCCAGTAATACTTTCAACTATTTTAATTTGTAAGCAACTTGTTCAAAAACACGAAGATCATAATATTGTCACAGGTTCAAATCATAGACGCAATATTGGTTTATAGTTTTTTGTATTGCCTGTTCTAGAGGAAGACTAATGTTTTTCATTATGGACATGCTTAGATTGCAAACAGAACTGCAGCCAACCTAACACATGGTTCCCATGTCATGCAATATGGTGATATGGAGTTAAGTGTTGATGCTCTTTTCCAGTATATGGGTTCTGTTTCCACAAGCCATAGTCAAGCTCCATGTCCCATGGCATCTGCTCCCAGTCCCATGGATGCCGCGTCATTCTTGACATCCTCAGAAAATGTGGACCAACGTGACACTGAGCTTTTCTACTTGACATCCAAAGTATGTTGTTTCTGATGTGGAATTTTCTTCCTTGCCCACACGACGATTGATTCTGATTCATTTTAACTAGTTACTTGGTATGTGTGTCGCACGTATTATAAGATAGAAAAGAGAAATTATGATTCATTCTTTCTTAATGTTGGCAGTACCAAGGTGCTCCTAAAGGATCTAATGAGGAATTTGAAGCTAATCGGAAGCTTAATGAGGTTATATCACAGAGAAATCAAGTGGATAACAGCGTAAAGCGTCTTGGAGAGCTTCTGTTTGGAGTTGAAAAAGGTAATGAGGTGCTGCAGAGTGTTCGACCTGCTGGACAACCACTTGTTGACAATTGGGATTGCCTTAAATCCTATGTAAGTAGTTAGCCTAATTATAATAATTTTGTGGTACTTTACTAGAATTTCTCTGTTGATTCGTTTGTTGAGAATGTGACTAGTATTTTCTCATGTATAGGTCAAGACATTCGAGGCACATTGTGGAAAACTAACTGCGTATGGAAAGAAACATGTACGTGGTATCGCCAACATCTGCAATGCTGGAATTGAGAGTGAGGAGATGGTTGCTGCAACTGCACAAGCATGTTCAAGCTAACTAGTAGAGGGTACTCTTTGCAAAGAGATTAATAAGTACTCCATATGTTTGGCCAGTTTGTGACATGCATGGCTGCAAAATTTCACTTTAAATAGATAGCAACGATGAGAATAAAATGACTGCCGAGAAGCACATGTTGTCCATTCTCCGTGTAGTAACTCAAATAGAAACTTCTTAAGAGTTCGTATATGTAATTCTTGTCCTTTTTATTTAAATCAAAATCATGAATGAAGAAATAAGCCAAACATCCAACATGTTTTGAATTATCATTGAGAATATGAATATTTTGCCCTTTTCACATTTGACAAACCGTCATGTAGTTATCACAAAGATCACAAAGAGAAAGAGAAAAGGTAGAAACATAACCAGAAACAGTTGGAGTAATTTAAAGAATTTATGCAGAAATAGCCTCGACGATAACTTTGGTACAAGTCTTGCCAAATTGACAAAACTTATCTTGTTCACAAGTAATGTCAAGCGGAGCATAGTTTTGAGACAAATAGTCCACAAAGTTCCGATGAATGGGCAAAACTTGCCTTGTTCACAAGTTATGACGGGCGGGCATAACGTGTACTCTCAAGTTCTATCGAACAACAAAATTTGTCTGTATTATTCAATTCTTCATAAGTTTTGCTAGACCGACAAGACTTTTTTATTACCTTTATTCTATCTATTTTTTTAACTTTTCACAAGTTTCGATGGATAATGGTGTATACGGTCAAAACCGGACCCACCCGATTTTATTGTTTGATCGAGACCGGAAATTTGCATCGAAGGATGACTCCGAAGTGGATTGAATCGAGGCACGAAGACAAGGTACCGAGATCGAGATTCAAGGCACTTGCCAAGATCGAGGCCGACCGCAATCGAGACCAAACGAGACAGGCATCGAGCAATACCGAAGATAGCGTAATAACGGAAAGGCGAGATATCCGTGACTGGTCGAAGATCATGGCGGAAATCTTGGAACGGATCAAATCAAGAACGGTTGTTTAGTTAATCATGAGATTTCCTTTTGTTATTAGAATTGTACCATATATAGAATTCCTGTACTATATAAAGAGGGGTTCTAACTATTTTGTAGGGGGACAACTGATAAAAAATAATATAATTTTCTTCCTCATTCACACTCTTGTTCTTCAGCTTATTGTGTTCTTATTGTCCTTACATCAATCAGTTCGAGGATACTCTAACTCAAGGGTTGAGTTCTACTCAAATACGGGTTTGATTTATTTTATTGTATAATTCTATCTTTAATCTTCATATTTATCAATTGGTATTAAGTGAAATCACGTGTCCTTAAATCCACGTTATAAATTTAATTGTTATCCAATTTCAAGGGTAAAACAAATGGATTGACAAAACTTGTATATGTTATTCAACTATAACAACGGCCAACGAACTCTCGGAATTGCAACTGCCATAACTTCATCTTAATTATTCCCAACTGGGCATTGCGAGTGCCATTTTTTCATACGAAAATGCCTTCGATCCCACCACAACTTTAGACTACGCTGAAGCCGCAAAAAAAGTATAAGCAGAAATGAGTATACCAACCACAATTATGAACTTTCTCAGCCTTCAATACGTCTACTTAATCCAAACTTATTGATTATCAGGATATGCAGTAACTGTACAGGAACCAATCATATAATGCATGCCTTATCAAGATAAAAGTCGCAAAGTAAATTTCTCACTGTTATACAACAACATGTCCTTCAAGTAACTATCTATTAGATATGTCTCGTCGCTATATTTATTTGAGCTAAATTGGAGGAGTTATATATGCCGCTGGGTCTATATTTGCAAAACTTTTAAAATTAAAACAAAAATTAAACACCAGTTCTTGAAAAGGACAGCAGATGAAATTTTCCATTCAAACAAACTTTGCACAAGTACTTGAATCCAAAATTCCAGTGCACGAACACAATTTTTTTAACAAATATAACTTTCTTTTGCATCTTATACCAATTCTTGGTGGTGTATTCCTGTAAAAAGGCAAAGAAAACTAAGTACACATATACTTACCATTCAAAAAAGAAATACATTTCATTAAATGTAAGTAATTGACTAGATGAGACCTTTTGATTCATTAATGACAATTCAGCGATTCGCATGGTAAAGATTTTTTTTCATTAAAAGGAGAAGTCTCTTATTCATGATACACTAAAAGAGCCACGAATTTCACGTACAAGCCATGTGGTGAATTGTTCATCCAAGAAAACCTCATGTACAAAGTCTTTGAGAAACTAGCTAGAAGGTGACTACATCTGTTTTTATTTATTCTAATAAAACAAGAACGAACTACATCTAGGTTGTAAACCAAAAATAAAAGTATAATAACAATGTGATGACATGACAAACTTATTAAAAGACAAGAAATTTCGCTTAAAGCAATGAGAATAAGTGTATTGCAATTGTCAATTTTTTGACATATTTCGTGAGTTCCTATGATTGTTTTTCCCTTTAGAACTTTGAAATCTACGTTACGTTGTCCTCATTAGTCTCTTAAGTGATACGTCCCTAGTGTTGGTACAAGGAGTTTGAACTCTTATAAATTTCTCATACATGCACCTATTCATACAACACAATAATCCATAATTTTGAGTGCTTTTTTGTTAACCTCAAAACATAATACTATGATATTTAAGTACAATGTTAGTGTCGTATTTCTTGTTTTGCTCTCAATTTGGGTTAGCACTGAAGGTCGTAGTATCTCGCAATTCTTAACTGAAGAATCGGAAGGAACCAAATGGGCTGTCCTAGTTGCTGGCTCTAATGGCTGGGAAAATTATAGGCATCAGGTTCATCCTAACTTTTTTTTAGATTGCCTAATATTTTTTTATAATATAATTCTTTGTAAACTTTATAATAGTCCTGAACCGAAAAACCGCACCAAGCCGAAACTAAACCGAAAAATCCGACGAGATTTGGTTTGATTTGGTTTGATATTGAGTAAAAAAACTCAAACCAAACCGGCATATAAATATATAATTTTTATATATACTTTTAAGACTTTATATATAATTTTCTTTAAAAAAATATCTAGAATAATTTGATATTCTCTTATGGGATGTAATATTTAATAGAATATGAAATGCTCTATTTTTATTAACTTTAAATAATGTGTTGTATGATCACTTTCTTATCAAGTGGTATTAAAATACGTCAATCTCTTTATTTTTTCATATTTAATTTATATGTCAAGATTTATTATATTCTTATATTTTTTTTCGAATTTGAAGTGGTATTTCGATAATTAAAAATTAAATAGAACTTATCATTATTTAAGTATCATATTGATTTTTATGTTTAATTATTAAATTCGGTTAACTTTGAAAGTGTACATCAACGGAAATTTATTGTCAGACAACTAAAAAAAATAACTATCATGTGTTCCTAAGAAAATTCTCCTATAAGAATATTTTAATAGATCATATGCTTAATTTTTTTAATTTTTATTAAAATTATATTTACTTTTATAAAATTTAACATAGTAAGACTAATATATTATTCATGTAATAAAAAAAACCCGAAAAATCCGACAAAATCAAACCAATCCAAACCGATATAAATGGTTTGGTTTGGTTTTAATAAGAACCTAACCAACCCGGTACATGTACACCCCTACAAATTCAATGTTCAATTTTTACCAGACTCTTCTATTTCTCTTTCTCCTCATTATATTTTATATATAAAAAAATATATTAATTGCTCAATAAGTGGTAAAAGCACTTTGCACATACATGCAAAAAGGATCTTATTGTTTAACTACTTAGCTAGCGTTTGGCCATATGATCTTATTCTGCCCTTTGATTATTGATTCTCCAATGCGTTACTGAAATTCGTTGTACATTTTATTACTCTAAAACTACTTTATAATTAATCCTAATTTAAGATAATTTTAAAATTCTTATATGTCTGTATATCAAGTTGAAAAATACCCACATTATGAATGTACGTTATCACAAATAAGGCAAACTAGAAATATTTGCAGTTTTAGAAAATACAGAAGTCCATTACTCAGATGATCACTCAACTGTTCAAAATTATGGACTAAAGTCACTTTTCTTTCACTAGTAACAAGAAAGTCACTCAACTATTCTATTATACACAAATGGTCACTCAACCAAAATTATCAAACTTTTAGGTGGAAAAATGTGACATGGCAGTTCATATGAATTTTTTATATTTTTGGACCAAATAAAATAATTAACACCCAAATAAAATATAGAAAATTCACTCATACACCCAACCTTACCCGCTAAAAATAAAAAAATTCACCCGTTAAATAAAATCAAATGCTAAAATGCATCCCTTTTGCAAATGCATCTCTCTTCTTCTTACAAAAGCAATTTTTTTTTTCATGGTTTCACTCTAATCCTTAATCTCGTACTTATTATTATTTTATTAAAAGTAAAAGAAAAATCGTGAAAAGAAGAATATAGCTCATTGAGAAAAGAAGAACACAGGTCACTCTAGTCCTTCGTCCTTAACCTCGTACCCATTATTATTTTATAAAACTCGAGTAAAACCATGAAAAAAAAAAAGGAAGAAAAAGGCTTTTTATGAGAAGAAGAGAGGCGCATTTACAACATGGATACATTTTAGCTTTTGATTTTATTTAGTGGTGGATTTATATTTTTAGTGGGTCGGCTTGGGTGTATGGGTAAATTTTTTATGTTTTATTTAGTCCAAAAATATAAAATAATTATGTGGACTACCACATCACATTTTTCACCGAAAAGTGTGATAATTCGGGTTGAGTGATTATATGTGTGCAGTAAGAATAGTTGAGTGACTTTCCTATTACAAATAAAAGAAAAATGACTTTAGTCCATAACTTTTTATAGTTAGATGATCATTTGAGTAATAGGCTAAAAAATATAGGGATAAACTTTTATAACCTAAATTTCAATAGAGATTCTTTTGC
Organism: Nicotiana tomentosiformis; assembly: GCF_000390325.3. Classification (NCBI taxonomy): domain Eukaryota; kingdom Viridiplantae; phylum Streptophyta; class Magnoliopsida; order Solanales; family Solanaceae; genus Nicotiana; species Nicotiana tomentosiformis. The sequence continues at coordinate 94,591,734 of NC_090819.1, read as the reverse complement.
AATTAGCCTTAACTTAAAAAGATCAAAAAATAAACAGAAACAACGGACAAAAAACTTCTCGCAGAAAAGAAAAAAACAAGGTTTCTCCTTTAGCCCTAAATAATATTTCAGTAAAAATTTAACTTATATATGTGACAGTATAAAAAATGTACACTTATCCAAAAGATATCTACAGTTTACCGTCCATAAAGTATGAAATTTATAATACTAAAGATAAGGCATATTACCTTCTATGACAGTTTACAATACCTAATCGTATAAAAATTCTTTACTCAGACTCATATTTTTGAAAATATAAAAGATGTGGTTGACATCAATTTTTAAATACTCTTTTTTAATTTCAATTTGAAATACTTCCCGACTTCATCATTCCTATCCCTTTTTTCTTAATAAACTTTAGGCAGCTAAATTTTAATGAAGATTTTATAATTCAACTTATTATTAAAAGATGAAACACAGAAGGAAATGACGTAAAGAATTTCTCAGAAAACAAAACAAGAATACGTAAATCAAAATAAAAAGGGAAAGCAAACACTATAGTCACCGGCTCACGGGTAGCTATGTTGCTCTTACTCTTAAATGCTGGCGAATTCTTCAAAAACAATTCATATGGGTCCGAGAATCATCAAAATAAAAAGGGAAAGCAAACAATGCCTATAGTCATAGCTATAATGTTGATAGTACATTTTTAATCCACCCCGAGCAACATAGCTGGGTGGGCAGGTGGCAAAGAGAATCTGAGTGTTATTCCTTACATATTTCAGGCTGATGTATGTCATGCTTACCAATTACTAAAGGATGGAGGTCTAAAAGATGAAAACATCATCGTATTCATGTACGATGATATTGCTAACAATAGAGAGAACCCCAGACCTGGAGTCATTATCAATAACCCACATGGCCATGATGTTTACAAAGGTGTCCCCAAGGTTTGTTTTTTGTTCTTTCTGAGTTCAATTCCTTGAAAATTTTGTTTCAAGATTATATAGTGTTTGCTTATGAGGGGTTATTTTTTCTTGATGGAGGCAGGATTATGTGCTTGAAGATGTTAATGCCAACAATTTTTACAATGTTATCCTTGGCAACAAAAGCGCTGTAGTTGGGGGCAGTGGGAAAGTAGTGAACAGTGGTCCAAATGACCATATCTTCATCTATTATACTGATCATGGCGGCCCTGGTGTAGTTTGTAAGTAGCCTCTCTGTATTCTGCATAACTTTTGCCTAGTCTTTGAGTTATGATTATGTCACTCTTAGGAGAAGGGGTTCTTGATTGTCAATTTTTTTGTCATACTTTGGAACTGATTAGAATATGCATAATTATTTCATGCTTTTAAACACAGCAATGCCAAGCGGAGAAGATGTTTACGCTAATGATCTGATTGATGTGTTGAAAAAGAAGCATGCTTCAGGGACATATGACAGACTGGTAACTTGCTTGTTTTAGGTTTTTCAGGCTTTCTTTTCCTTGGCACAAGTTTTGATCAGTGAAAATTTAAGTCTATAGTTTCCATCTTTAGGTGTTTTATTTAGAAGCTTGTGAGTCCGGAAGCATGTTTGATGGTCTTCTCCCTGAAGGTCTAGACATATATGTCATGACTGCATCAGAACCTAATGAAGATAGTTGGGCGACGTATTGTGGTGAGGGTACTCCTGATGATCCCTGCTTGGTTGAGTGTCCCCCTCCCGAGTTTCAGGGTGTGTGCTTGGGAGATTTGTACAGTGTTGCCTGGATGGAAGATAGGTATAAACAATTTTTGTGACCTCTTTCCTGTTAGTTAAAGAGCAAAAAGCGAGTTGATGCATTTTATTGATTTTAGGCTTCTTCCCATGTGATCTAGTTTGTTAAAAAAGCCAATATATTTTGCCTCATTAAATGCTAAAAAAATTAAGGTGAGTATGTCATGATCTGTCAATATCAAAATTATAAGCTTGTCACATTGGTAGGAATGAGTACGCCAAGTACAGATTCTTGTATAATCTTCTATAATTCTAGAATGAAGTTTAAAAGATGAATGTCACACTTAGAAGATGACACTGTATTATGTCAAACTAATAACTGTTTGCACTTGTGAACAGCGATGTAACAGATCGAGATGCTGACAGTGTGCAAGGGCAGCATAGCCGAGTAAGAGTTTGTTCTGTTGTGGACAAATATTGCATATGCTTTAAGCAATTTGTTCAAAAAATAGAAGATCAATTGTTATGATTTCATTGTGTTGCTCAGGTTGCAAACAGAACTGCAGCTAACATAGCATATGGCGGCTATGGCTCCCATGTCACAGAATACGGTGATATAGTGGTGAGCTTTGATCGACTTTCCACATATATGGGTGAAGCTTCCACAAACCACAGTCATGCCTCTGTGAATGCTATGTCATTCTCGACATCATCAAAGAGTGTGGATCAATACAGTGCTGAACTTTTCTATTTGTTCACCAAAGTATGTTTCTACCTCTTTTTGCAGCACAATTAATATACTTCTTTTTCCTACACCACATGATTTCTATTCGTTTTTTCCGAATGTTTGCAGCACCAAAATGCTCCTGAAGGGTCTCATGAGAAGTTTGAAGCTCACGCGAGACTTAAAGAAGCTATATCACAGAGAACTCAAGTGGACAACAGTGTAAAACATCTTGGGGAGCTTCTTTTTGGTGTTGAAAAAGGTAATGAGGTACTACACAGTGTTCGACCTGCTGGACAACCACTTGTTGACAGCTGGGATTGTCTTAAGTCCTACGTAAGTATTTAACTTGGCGATAAAAGCAAGATTCTTTGTGGTACTTCAGTTCAATCTTCGTATTTTTTGTTCTTTTAATGAGAATATATGACTACTCTATTCCTGTGAATAGGTCAACATATTTGAGGCACATTGTGGAATATTAAGCTCGTATGGAAAGAAACACATACGTGGTATAGCCAACATCTGCAATGCTGGAATTACGAGTGAACAAATGGCTTCTACATCTGCACAAGCATGTTCAAGTTAGTAGAGGGTACTCTTGGCAAAAGGATATAATGTATGTTTAGCCAGTTTGTGTCATGGCTGCAAAATTTCACTTTTAGTAGATAGCTACACACAGAATAACGCCGCTGAGAAGCAGAAATTTGCCCTTTCACATGTACTAAAGCTTTACTTTATCAATAATGAAGCATTTTGACCTTTTTATTTGTTCACCAAGTCTTGTTCAATATCAGTTGTCTTCTATTTTGAATAGACATGGTTAAGTAGCTTATAAAAAACAAGTTATGAAAGCAAAAAAGAGGAAGAAGACAGATTACCAAAAAGGAAAAGAAGTATTCTGATGTAAAAATATATGCCCCTCTATCATTCTTGAAACATTTTGATCACCCAAATACTGCAGGGTTTCTTTTATAGGTTAGATGCTTTTACTTTTTTGGTAGAACCTAAGATCCTGATTTTGTTTGTACATAACACAGTCAGTGGCGGAGCCAGGATATTTATCAAGGGGAGTCAAAATATAAAGAAACAAACTCACCAAGAAGTCAAAGGGTGTCATTATATAGTATATATACATATTTTAAAAAATATTACCGAGCTAAACAATGTAATTTTTCGAAGAAGGGGTGTCAGTTGGGTGCATGTGGCTCCGCCACTGACACAGTTACTTTTTTCGGGCTGGAATATCATAAATGCATATAAACAGAATCGATTGGGGCAAATTAAGATTCTGTGACTCGGCGTGAAGCCACATTTCTTATATTAAGAAAATATTTGCAGCATACTGTATTATGCTTCTCTCTGTTTTAACCATCTTAAGACTTACTCCTGCAACAATGGCATCTTTGAGAGAGACGAACGTTGATTTTGTTAATTTGGAAAGGACTATTGGAGGGACTTTCATGCAGTAATAGAAAAAGAGGCTCTTCTTGCAACCTTCAATATGATTTATGTTCTCACCACTCCAAAGCTTGAATTACTAGGCAAGTGAAAAACTGTATGTTCTATAGGGCATATCCGCGGGTCTATGTAAAACATACTATAATGCGATCAGCACAAAAGGACTATTTGACAAATTGGAGAAAAAAAATACATGAAAGAAGACACGAATAAGTAAAGAAGTCTCTTGTGACTTGTTTTCTCAATTGTAAGTTGAGTGATGGTAAGTCTTTCATGACATAAATTTGCTAAATTTGAGAGGACTATTAGTAACTTTGAACAAATAGGATGCATATGGATAATACCATCAGTATTTGGTCTGTCATTCAGAAGCTTGCTCTGTCATGAAATGACCTTTTTTCTAATTCAAAAGAAAGTCAAGCTTATATTCCCTTCCAAACATAGTTTGTTCAGGCAAAGCTTTTGCATAGTAGGAGTTCTATACAATGATGACGAACTATAACAATAGTTACAATAAGATATCTGCTTCGAGTACATTTCAACTCAATAATGATGCGCTTCTAACCTGTATTTACAAGGAAGCAATTATGCTTAAGAACCATCTTACAATCACTATATCAATCTGCGTACTGATAATCTCGACATATTGAGCATTAGATGCCAATCATGCACTAAAACCCCTGTGGAGGGAACTCCAAGTATTGGATGGAACGCTGGGGCAAGCTTGTGCTGATGCCTCCACCATCTGCTCCTTCTTAATTCCAGCGTTGCATATGTTAGCAATAGAGCGCATATGTTTCATTCCATACTGGGATAACGATCCACAATGTGTCTCAAACGTTCTTACCTGTACAACACAAGGATTAAGAAGTCATATTGCCGAAAAATATAAGCCATAAAACCATCCAAACTAACGATACATCCAATACAAATGATTTGTTCCACATACCCCACATATTCAAACATGCTACAAAAGAATAAAGTTTCCTTCCCACCAGCAAATTCTACAGATATTGATGATAATGGGGTGTGTACTTACAAAGGATTTAAGGCAGTCCCAGTCATCAACAAGAGGCTGACCAGCAGGGCGGACGCCACTCAGCACCTCTGGACCTTTTTCAATTCCAAACAGAAGTTTACCGACAAGGGCTACGCTGTTGTCCAAGTGCACTCTATGTGATATTGCTTCATTTAACTGTTTTTGAGCCTCAATTTTCCTAACAGAGCCTTCAGGAGCCGTGCGGAACTGCCAGTTTGGACAAACAGGGAAGTCAGATATGAAGAGTTTTCTTTGTTCAGGGGCAGAAGGACTACTCTACGACAGTATGACTCAAGAAACTGGTAAACTAAGCACCAATTTTCATTCAGCAGTGCATAAATAAGGAAGTAGAATCATGCTTTTCAGATTAAGCTCTTTCTCTGCACTGCATTTCAATGACAATATTACTTATGATTCGGCATAATTTTGGCAGTAGAAGCATCATTTTGGCAGCTTAACCTCAGAAAAAGTGTGCTTTAAAAAAAAAAAAAAAAAAAACTAACCTCAAAACATAAAAGAGCATAATAATACGCCACATTGGCTCTTTTGAACCATAAAAAAAACTTTAATTTCAAGATCCCTATAGCTTTGCTTGATTAAAGATATTTTAATTCAACTTACGACCACCTCAGTATACATTCAATTGATCCAGTTGATATCTGAAATGCTCAACTCTGAACTATTCGATGGTGAGTTACTAATCAAAAAAGAAACAGAAAGTAAAAAAGGATCACATGGCGAGGAACATCAGATACAAAATTTCAGTATTTCTTTGACCTGAACATTATGTAGGGGGCCTCTATAGTAGTTATGCCACCTCAAAAATGGTGATCAAATAAAGTACTCATTGGCACCTAAAGGTGCCTGCTTTTATAGATGATATTACCACCAGCTGATGCGCATTTATTTCCTGCCGTTTTACAGGTGTAGGTAAATTACTTCTTTCATCCTTGGGATACTAACGTCTACCATAAAAACACATATAAACTTGGAACATACCTTGTGCCAGAAATGCAGAAGATCTGCATCACGCTGGTTGACAGCCTTTGATACTCGCAATGAATTGTCATCCATAAAAGTATAATTATCATTTGCAGGATTTGTACCCATATATAAGTATAGAGCATCCTTGCTGAGATGTAGATCACCATATTGCATGACATGTGAACCATAAACAGGATTCCCAGTAGCAGTTCTCTCTTTGACCTGCAAAAACCAGCATTAAAGATGATTACAGCACACAATTCTTTAATGGCATCATTAAAAAAAAGTGCAACATTCGTTATTATTCACAGCAAGAACCAAATCATCAGAGTATAAAAACATCCACCTCCCCCCTTGTTCCTTTCTTTCACTTTCACAACAGAGAAGTATTGGCTTCACTTTCTAAGTTCTTCATTTTACTATAAATTTGAATTTTTCTGCTGAAACATGCACTCTATTAGATTACCACAATTCTCCACGTCTATAAGATCTTACCAGGTGATATTGCTGCTTCAGACTTTCAGTCCGCAGGTTGTGTAATTCACTGCTCAGGCACAAAGATACACAGTCAATAAAAAATTATGCTGCTTAAACTAATAAAGATAATTTCATAAGTAGATTTATAGTTATAACAACTATGCCTTAATCTCAACTAGGTGGGGTCGCTAATTAGCATATTCATAATTCCATAATAAGAAAAGTTGAACGTGAAGGAATAACAAATGGAAAGAAATCATCATAAAGTCTTGAGCAGTAACTTGGGAGTTCTATAATCTCCATTATAGAGTTCAAGAATGTCTTCAATTTCTATGGCAATGATATTTATAGGACTTGACAAACTCAAGTTTTTTCAAGCATAGCTGTCTGCAGATACAGAAGTTGAGGATGTCTTTATGTATGGCATTGATATTTATAGGACTGACAAACTCATGCAAAGCAAGTAGGACTAAAAAAAGCGGACACATTTGACAAATATCATAGCCAAAAATCACATCTTAAACTCAAATTTCTTATAGCTGCTTCACATGGTATTCATGTAATGACAGACAAGAAAATGCAGAAGATGAAGGTCGGATAAGGTACATATACCTGTCCTCCATCCAGGAAATACTGTACAAGTCACCAAGGCAGGTCATGTATTCAATAGGAGGACTGGGATACTCTCCTGGGCAATAGGTTCCCCAGCTACTCTCTTCAGCATTTGATGCTGTTGTGGCATAGATATTTAAACCTTCAGGAAGAAGACCCTCAAATATACTACCAGACTCGCAAGCTTCAAGGTAAAATACCTGCAAATAGACAAAGAAAAATTAACTTAGAGAATGAAAAAGGAAACCACAAATATATGAATCTAGAGCAGTAGGAGTTGGAAGGAAATATAACAGCTTACCAAGCTTTTATATGTACCGGAAGCATGCTTCTTCTTCAACACGTCAATAAGATCGTTTGCATAGAGGTATGGATCGGTAGGCATCCCTGGATCCATGACAGTGTAATTAGTATAAGAAGTGAAGGAACTATAATATATTGTTCCTGCAATTTAAAAAGACCAAGCAAATGCGAAACAATTGAGGCACATCATGCCTTAAACACTTTGGTCCAACAAAATATGTCCAGTTTCAATTACATCCATCTACAAGAATACCAACTTACCCATGATCCATACAAATGATAAACCTCCATATACGACAGTGATTTCTAAAAGGGAAGATTGCTCATAAGAGACATAATAAAGCAACAAAAATGAGACAGATTGTTTATATAGCAGCCTATATCATATTCAAAAATAAAAAAATGTTAATATTAATTGGGAAAGGATGATTAATCATAGGAATGTCACTCGACAAAGGAATACGCTAGTGAAGTCAAGAAAACTAGTAATCGCCCTACTGACTCAATTAGTAAAGTCGACTGCCCTATGTTTCCAATCAATAGCAATTTTCCAAACATTTACTGTGGAAACAGAATTTCAAATAACTGTTGCAGATTCAACAGGTAAAAGCTAGATATATAACCAATTTACCTCCTGTTTGTGTAAAAGAACAAGAACCAGTAGATATCATTTGTGTAACACTCCAGATAGGAGAGGAATCAAATATTTGCATGAAACAATCAGTATTTAGAAGTGAAAATAAGCTACTGACCAAGCACTCCAGGACCTCCATGATCACTATAGAAGATGAAGATATGATCATTTGGACCACTATTCACCACCTTTCCGCTGCCTCCACTAAGGGCAGTTTTGTTCCCAAGGATAACAGCAAAAAAGTTGTCAACAGTAACATCATCCCCAGTGTAATCCTGCCTCAAGAAACAGCATCTCAGAAACTGATATTACTAAGTAGATATGAGGAAGTATATACACATACCTTAGGGACTCCTTTGTAAACATCCTCACCATGAGGGCTATTAATGATAACTCCTCGTCTTGGGTTCTCTTCGTTGTTTGCAATGTCATCGTACATGAACACAACAATGTTCTCATCTTTCAGACCACCCTTCTTCAACAGTTGATATGCGTGGCATATATCAGCCTGAGTCAAGGTTTAAGAATTTAAGTTTTATGTAATAAATATTTAGGCAGATTACTTATTAATTGGTAATTGGTAAAAATTGTAACTAACCTACTGTCACAAGTTAAAAAATAACTGATAGTGTATATAATTCTTTACCGTATCGGTAGTATATAGAAAACCATGTAGATGAAGATACAGTACAATCTTATATAATCAAGAGAAAGTTCTTTTTTTTTTTTTCCAGTTATAGAGGATCTCAAATTTCATTTATATAAAACAACAAAAAAGGAGTTGCAATTGAGACACAGTGAATTGATTGTTTTATTGGAGGAAGATGCTATTTTGCAACAATTATTACCCAAATAGTATTATTTATATAACTTGTTTGTATTAAGAAAGAAGACCTTTCAATTTCATAGAAGCTGCATACATAAGCTACAATACAACTAAAACACCTTCTTCATCAGAAACCAAGAAAATGACCCCTTACACCCAAGCATAACACGGTGGCAGTGTCCGTGCATAATTTGGTAAATATTGAATTACCGTACAAAAATCAAAAAATTTGGTATTTTATATGGTATTTAGTTTAAGTTTTAAAAATAATTGGTATTAGGTATGGTATTTGGTATTTTAAAATAAAATACCGAAATATATATTATATTACACAATACACATATTATTAATTATAACATAAATATAAAAAATCTAAAATTTTACTTTTCTTTATTCTCTAACTACATCAATTAACTCTAAGCAAGTAACAAGCCATTTCTAATGATCAAATTTATTCCTTTATGCACAGTTTTCTCTCTCTGGTTGATATTTGCTGGTTTTGGACAAAACTTTTGTCTAACAAACGTTTTTAGTTTTGTACTTTTGAATACTTTGATTAAGAATATTACAGTCTGACTCTATGCACCGGTTAGTATTCAAACCGAATAAACCGAAATTAGCGAACCGAATAAACCGAAAGGAAAAAAACCGAATCATACCGAATTTAATTAGGTACGATATTGGTATATCATTTTAAGAAACCGAATATCGAAAATATCTAACCGAAATATCTAAATAGCGTAACGTACCGACCGACTAACACGCCTACCCACACCAGCTTTCTCGAAACTGGTTCTAATTAATGGATTATATTAAATGGAAAGAAATTTAAGGAAAATTGCACACTTTCTTTTTAGCTAGTTACTAAAAATTACTTCTTTTCTATAATTATAAACTATTTAGCTTTAAATTTTTTATTTGTCCTTAATGAGACAATTCATAACCACAAAATATTTATAATTTATTTTAAATCACAAATTTCAATTTTACTTTCTTAAAATTCATTGGAGTCAAACAATACCACATAAACAGAGTGAGTATGGGAGAAATATCTATTGCCGAGGTTGGGCCCACACCTGACATCCACACTAACATGTCTTATCTTGCCTTCCTAAGTCATAATTACGCCAAAAAAGGAAAAGGTCACGCAACAACGAGAATTAAGAAACTTCGCTCTTGTGTGGTTGTCAGTTGTCAAATGTCCAAATTTTCAGTTGAGAACTAAGACTCACCTTCAGCTTTTATAAAGTACAATAAAGTTACATTAAATAATACCAGCCTGTTTGGCCGACCCAAAGAAATCCGTTTATTCTGAGAATTATTTATTTATTTATTTATTTTTATTTTTTTTGGAAAAAAACACTTTGTGTTTGACTAATCACTCTGAAAAACACTCTTGAACAATAATTTATGTTTGACTAAGCTTTTCAGAAAATGCTTTTAAGTATCAAATTACGAATAAGGACATGAATAGATTTATTTAATAGTTAATATTATAAGTAAATAAATAATCTTACAAATTTATTATTATAAAAAATAATTAAATCTTTTTATTTTATTTAAGTAAAATATGAAAATAAAATTTAAAAGTACTTAATTCTTTTAATATAAGTTAAATATATTAAAAATCATTCAAAAGCATTCACCCCTAAAGTCATTATATATTAAAAAGTTATCCTAAAAATAATAAGAAATATTTATACATTAATATTCTATGTATTAGGTTTAACGGTTATTTTGGTATATAATATATTTTGTTAAGGGTATTTTTGGTAAGAAGAAAAATCAAAACTGCTTCTATTTCTGCTTTTTGAAAAGAAGCTAATTTTTCCTGCTTCTCAGAAACTACTTCTGCTTCTTCCAAAAATACTTTTTTTTCCTCAAAAAAACTTGGCCAAACATCTTAAATTAGGAAAAAAGTGTTTTTAAAAAGAAAAAAAAAAAAACACTTTTGACCTTTTAAAAGCTTGTCAAACATGCTATAAGTCTCATTTCTAAATTTTAACATGTACTTACGTTATAAACTTTTCAGTTTTACAATTTACGTCAAACAAAAATAAAATATATATGTGTTGTGTGTATCTCCATACGTTGTAACATCTTTTATAGTTTACCAAAAGTATGCGTCCACTAACTCTGTTTACCAAAGTTTGAAGCAATTGAGCTCCAAACTCACACTTAATTTAGTGTTATAACTATGACTTGCCCTGAAATATTCATGTTGATACACTTATATATAGTACCTAAACCATTCAATATATAATCTCCTTAAAGGAAATGAAACAAAAGCAAAAAAAATAGAATTATTTATAGGAAAAAATAAGTAAAAAAATTATGTAGGATAAATAGAGTGGATAATCAGACCTGGTGGCGGTAATTCCAATAACCGTTTGATCCGGCTAGCAGAATAGCCCATCTAGTACCGACGGAGTCGTCATCATGATCGCCGGCGTTACTCTCATCGGCACCGAAGAATCTAGAAACTTCTGACGGAAGTTTCAAAACATTACGGCTCTCTGAAACGGCGACGTTAAGTGCGAGTCCAATTAGGAACAGAGTACCGGCGACGTAACGAATCATTATCGGCTCCCGTGATACAAGAAAAAAGAAATAAATGGAGGAGCTGTTACACAAAATGTTTCGTCATTGGATACGTAAATTTATAGAGTTTGATTATAAGAATATTCATTGATATGACGTGTACGGCTGAGATTCAGTCGGCTTGGATTTGATTTTTGATTGGACCATGGCTAGTTGGTTGGTCCCTCTAGCTGTCTTTAAATGGACCTACTATGATTTATACTTTCTTTTCTTTTACGTAGCTGCTGATACAACCTCTTGTTTGCTCTTTTCTTTCAGTAATTAATTTCCTCTTTTTCTTTTCTTTTTTTATTATTATTAGAATCTGGACTGTTTTTGCGATATTGTTCAAAATAGTTCCTCTTGTTCTATGGTAATATAAGATTGGAGTTTTAGGAATTTAGGGACTGATCGGTTTGGTATAAATATTCACACTAGCAGAGGCGGATCTTGAATTTAAGTTTTATGGTTCAACCTGAAAAGTTATTAGTATTGAACTCATTATATTTTTAATATTACGGGTTCATATTGCTATATATTGCAATATTATTAAATTTTTACACATAAATTTATGATGCGCGCCAAAAGTACTGGATTTAATTGAACCCGATACCAAGCCTTGCATCCGCCTCTGCACACTAGGAACCTTTTTCTAAGTTCCTCGGAGGTCAAAAATATTTTTTTTGGTCAAAAAGTACTCTTTGAAAAATTTAAGGTGTTGGGTCAAAATGAAAAAGTACTGGTATTTTTTTTTGCTTTTGGGGAGAAGTTATAAATTCCAGCTTCTTCCAAGCAGAAAATTAATTTATTCAAGATAAATAACCTAACAATAAATTTATAATTTTTAAATTTAATATTTAATATTTTTCTTTTCCTTTTCTTTTTATTTCTACTATACATTTCTTCACTTTTTATTTTAGTCATATTCTTATTCTCTTACTCCTATTCCTACAAGTAGATTTTAAATTTATATTGAATGATGTATTTTAATATATTTAAATTATCATGTAAACAATAAGTAATACCAAACACTCAATGTTATTGCTTTGGAATAACGATTTTTTATATTAACTGAAATTTTAATTTATATTTTTACTTTACGTTTTATATTTTAATTGAATTATTTTATAATAAATGTTTAAATTTATTTTTCTTTTCTAAATAATACTAATCACAAATTGAATTCTTACTGTCCTTTTTCGTAATTTGATTGGTAAAAGTATTTTTTTTAAAGATTGACCAAACATAATGAGCTTGCAAAAAGCACTACTCAAACGAATTGGCCAAACACAAACTATTATATTGCAAAATTACTTTTTCAAAAAATAACTTTTCAAAATAAACAGTTTTGATAGCTTGGCCAAATGGGCTCTAAAGCTGAAACGAAAAAAGCATTATATTTTTGGAAAATGGCCAAATATGTCCCTCTACTTTCGGATATTGTCTACATTTAACCTTTGTTATACTATACGGCCAAATTTACCCTTACCGTTATACTATTTAGCCAAATTTACCCATACCATTAGCAAACTTTTAAAAATTACCACTCAGTTCGTCAGGTGATTCAGAATCTCCCAAATTATTTTAAATAAGTCTTTTATTCTTCTTCTTGATCCACTATTTTTAAAATAATTGATAATTTACCTGCTTTTTAAATTGAAAAGAATAAGAGAAATAAATATTAAAATAATACAACAATTAGTAAACAAAGTATAGTAAATTAAAAAATCTAAATTACGTAGCTTGTGTAAATTTTAAAAGTATTTACAACACCCCAAATTTAATGAATTCGTTGCACCAAAGGTATGGAGACTTTGCAAGTATTAGTGATAGAAGTTGAAATTCCTTAGAGACTTTATATTATTGAATTCAACTTTGCTTTAATCAAATGTCTATGCATTGTGCACTCTTAAGTTAGTCGATCGAACTCTACATCAACCAGACAATAACAAAATATATTCGAATATACATGTACATACACGATGAGTAGTTGCATATAAGACACAATAACTAGACCCACTAAATTGGCGCCCACCGTGTGGCTAAGGATAATAATGATTATTTGATACAAATCTCCATAACACATACTGCTTTACACTTGCTCTTTGAAGTGTCTTTGATTTCAGGCTAAAAATGACAAACTCTTAATTAGCACCTCTACATATCGACAACGAGTCCGGTCATCAAGGTAAGAATAACAACATGACTCCCGGTAACACAGGGCCACCCACTGATATCGTTGGAATTCGGACTGCGGATTCGATAAATGTAAATTCACATGTGGCCATCGCAGCAAACTTGTTTGCCGACCTTGAAAATAGCATCCGTAGTGGAGCCCGATTAGCAGCTTGAAACACACATAACATTAAAAAAGATGGGATCAGCCTACGCATGATCTTCGAAATGCTGCAAGATCAATAGGTGGCTATAACTAAGTTGCAGAGCCAAACCCAAGCACCGAGTAGGGTTGAACCCGATCCGCCCCAAGAAGTCACTCGTAGAACAGAACCAGCGGTGATAAGATTGAATGAACAAGAGTCGGGGACTAACCCCGAAATTATAAAAATGCTCGAGAAACTGACAAAACGGATATAGTCAGGGAAAAAAAAGTTCAAAGCAACGATAAAAGGTTGAAACCTATAATTCTAGGGTAGATCAAATCCCAGGAGAGCCTCCGATACTGAAGGGACTGGACTCCAAGAAGTTCGTGCAAAGACCTTTTCCTCCAAGCGCGGCCCCAAAACTAATCCCCAAGAAATTTTGTATGCTCGAAATACCTAAGTACAACGGAACGACCGATCAAAACGAGCATGTAACCTCTTATACACGTGTCATCAAAGGAAACGACTTGGAAGACGACGAAATCGAATCTATTTTGCTGAAGAAATTTGGGGAGACCTTGTCGAAGGGAGCCATGATATGGTATCACAACCTACCTCCTAATTCTATTGACTCATTTTCTATGCTTGCAGATGCTTTTGTAAAAGCACATGCTGGGGCCATCAAGGTCGAAAACAGGAAATCGAACCTTTTCAAGGTCAAACAAAAAGACAACGAGATGCTCAGGGAATTCGTGTCCCATTTTCAAATGTAACGAATGGATCTGCCATCGGTCGCTGATGATTGGGCTGTTCAGGCTTTCACTCAGGGACTCAATACTCGAAGCTCGGTGGCTTCACATCAATTAAAGCAAAACCTGATGGAATACCCCGTCGTTACTTGGGACGATGTACACAATCGGTATCAATCAAAAATCAGAGTCGAAGATGATCAACTCGGGGCACCTTCAGAGTCTATATATCCTTCCAGGACTCTCGATAGAGCCAGGAGAGACATCGATTGTGAACCAGGATCAAACATGGATCGATATCGGCCCTATAATAGAGAGCGGAGGAACATTGGGTCCGGGCGGAACCCCATAAGAAACAAAAGAAGAAATGACCAAGGTCGAAACAACCGGGGGCTAATGACCAAAATGGTTTTGACAGGCCCACCGGGCCTAAAGAAGCGCCGAGACTATCAGAGTACAACTTTAATGTCGACGCGACTGCCATCGTATCAGCCATCGGGCGAATCAAGGATACCAATTGGCCTCGACCTCTGCAATCCGATCCAGCTCAAAGAGATCCCACCCAGGTATGCAAGTATCATGGAACTCACGGTCATAGAACGTAAGACTGTCGACAACTAAGAGAAGAAGTGGCCCGACTATTAAACAATGGGCACATTCGAGAGTTCTTGAGCGACCGGGCTAAGAATTATTTCAGGAACAGGGATTCTAACAAACATACGGAACAAGAAGATAACGAACCTCAACATGTAATTAGTATGATCATCGGTGGAGTCGATATCACATGGGAGCCAATGTCGAAACGAACCGGAATCTCCACCACCAGGGAGAAACGAACTAGAGACTACATACAGGAAGAAGTCTTATCCTTCAGCAACGAGGATGCAAAAAGGATCATACAACCTCACAATGATGCACTGGTAATATCTGTACTCGTAAATAAAACTAGAATCAAATGTGTGCTAATTGATCCAGGTCGCTCGTCCAATATTATTCGGTCGAAAGTCATAGAGCAGCTCGGTCTATAAGACAAGATTGTGCTAGCAGTCCGAGTCCTAAATGGGTTCAACATGGCATGTGAAAACCACCAAATGAGAGATAACGTTACCGGTCAATATCACCGGAATCGTACGATTGGCCAAGTTTTATGTAATCAAAGGGGACATGAGGTACAACGCCCTTCTCGGAAGGCCATGGATCCACCACATGAGGGCAGTACCCTAAACTCTTCACCAAGTGCTAAAATTCCTAGTCCCACGGGGGATCAAGACAATCTATAGTGAACAACCGACCGTAAAAGATATGTTCGCCATCGAAGAAGTGGTTCCGATATCAATGCTCACAACACCGAAGGAACCGAATTCTGGCGCCGACCCAAAGGCCAGATAGCAATTACCGATTCCGATCACGATCCAATCAGATAAGCAAAAGACTTACGAAGACGATGATTACGGGGTTCCCCGATATTTTATAATCCCCGATGACTCCGACGCAACCAAATCGATGATCGAGGAGCTGGAACATGTTGTATTAATCGAGCGTTTGCCCGATCGAAAGGTATACCTGGGCACAGGACTAATTCCCGAGCTCAAAATTTTTTTTATTCAATTTCTTAT
Organism: Nicotiana tomentosiformis; assembly: GCF_000390325.3. NCBI lineage: Eukaryota > Viridiplantae > Streptophyta > Magnoliopsida > Solanales > Solanaceae > Nicotiana > Nicotiana tomentosiformis. The sequence continues at coordinate 94,575,734 of NC_090819.1, read as the reverse complement.
AGTTAACATAAATTATTTTGCTTGGTCCCATCTTGATATGACTGGGATCCCACCATAAATAACCACTCACAAACTAAGCATGGACCCAATTATTAATCCGGTCAAGTAGAAGAAGAGGCCCCAGTCCGAGGTCACACATGTTTTCATCAAGGACGAGGTATCTAAACTCCTAAAAATAGGGTCCATTCAAGAGGTTAAATACCCGGATTGGTTAACAAACGTAGTGGTAGTCCCTAAAGAAGTGAGTAAACTAAGAATGTGTGTAGATTACAAAGATTTGAATAAAGCATGCCCCAAAGACTCTTTTCCTTTGCCCAACATCGATCGTATGATCGATGCCACGGCCGGCCACGAGATTTTCAGTTTTCTCGATGCCTATTCCGGGTATAACCAAATACGGATGGACCCGGGTGATCAGGAAAAAACCTCCTTCATCACTAAAAATTGCACATACTATTATAATGTAATGTAGCTTGGATTAAAAAATGTCAGTGCCACATGCCAACGCCTAGTAAATCGGATGTTTGAAGAACAAATAGGAAAATCAATGAAAGTTTACATTGACGATATGTTGGTTAAATCCCTGCAAGTAGAGGGCCATTTAAAGCATTTGTAGGAAACCTTCAGTATATTGAAGAAGTACAACATGAAGCTAAATCCGAAAAAATACGCGTTCAGAGTCGGATCAGGTAAATTTCTCGGGTTCATTGTATCCAACCAAGGAATTGAGATCAACCCCGACAAGATCAAAGCTATCAAAGATATTACGATAGTGGACAACATGAAGGTCATGAAAAGGCTAACCGGGCACATTGCCGCCTTGTAGCGATTCATCTCGAGGTCCTCCGATAAGAGTCATGGATTTTTCTCGTTGTTGAAGAAGAAAAACAACTTGAGATGGACCCCTGAATACCAATGGGCCTTCGAAGAACTTAAGTGGTATTTATCGAGCCCGCCACTACTTCACACACCGAGGGCAGACGAAAAACTATACTTGTATTTGGCAGTATCAGAGATAGCGGTAAGTGGGGTCCTAGTTCGGGAAGAACAAGGTACGCAATTTCCAATTTATTATGTTAGCCGGACCTTGGGTGAGGCCGAAACTAGATACCCCTACCTAGAAACATTGACGCTCGCTTTGCTAAGTGCCTCGAGGAAGCTAAAATCATACTTCCAATGTCACCCCATATGTGTCGTAACTCCTTACCCGTTAAGGAGCGTTATGCATAAACTCGAAATCTCGGGCCGATTGGCCAAATGGGCCGTGGAAGTAAGTGGGTACGATATTGAATATAAACCCCGGGCCACCATTAAGTCCCAAATATTGGCAGACTTCGTGGCCGACTTTACAGCGGCCCTGATACCTGAGGTCGAAAGAGAGTTATTGGTTAACTCAGGGACATCTTCGGGAATCTGGACCCTCTTTATAGACGGGGCCTCGAATGCCAAAGGGTCCGGACTTGGTATCGTACTAAGTCCACCAACAGGTAATATAATTAGACAATCTATTAAGACTGTGAAATTGACTAACAACGAGGCCGAGTATGAGGCCATGATTGCAGGCCTTGAATTAGACAAATGCTTGGGAGCAGAGGTGATCGAAGCCAAGTGTGACTCCCTCCTTATGGTAAACCAAGTGAACGAAACATTCGAGGTCAGAGAAGAACGGATGCAGAGATACTTAAACAAGTTACATGTGACATTACATCGGTTTAAATAATGGACTTTGCAACACGTACCTCGGGATCAAAACAGTGAAGCCGATGCCCTCGCTGACTTGGGATCATCGATCGAAGATAACAAGTTTAATTCAGGAGAAGTCGTGCAACTTATGAGATCGGTGGTGGAGGAAGGCCACAACGAGATCAACTCGACGAGCCTAACTTGGGAATGGAGGAACAAGTACGTGGAGTATCTCAGGACCGAAAATTTGCCCTCGGATCCAAAAGAATTGAGGGCCCTGCGTACAAAAGCAGCTCGATTTAGCCTGGACGAAAACAAAACCCTGTTCAGAAGAATATTTGATGGTCCACTTGCAATATGTCTAGGGACAGGGGATACTGAGTACGTTCTGAGGGAAATCCACGAGGGTACTTGTGGAAATCATTCGGGCATCGAATCACTGGTTCGAAAAATAATCAGAGTCGGTTACTACTGGATAGACATGGAAAAAGATGCAAAAGAGTTTGTTTGAAAATGTGATGGATGCCAAAAGCACGCTCCAATGATCCATCAACTTGGGGGGCCGCTGCATTCGGTTTTGTCACCATGGACTTTCATGAAATAGGGGATGGACATCGCCGGCCCCTCCCTCAGGCACCCGGTAAGGCTCAATTTATTTTGTTTATGACTGACTATTTCTCTAAATGGGTGGAAGCATAGGCATATGAGAAGATCAGGGAAAAAGAAGTCATTGATTTTATCTGGGACCACATAGTATGCCGATTGGGGATACCGGCCGAGATCGTGTATGACAACGGAAAACAATTTATTAGCAGCAAATTAAGTAAGTTTCTCAAAGACCATAAGATCAAAAGGATATTATCCACTCCCTATCACCCTAGTGGGAATAGACAAGCTGAATCTAACAACAAAACCATACTACAAAGCCTTAATAGGAGGTTAACCGACGCAAAAGAAAAATGGAAGGAAATGCTACCTGAGGTCCTATGGGCATATCGTACGACCTCGAAATACAGTATTGGGGCCACCCCACTCTCTTTGGTTTATGGCACTGAAGCTTTAATACCAATCAAGGTAGGAGAACCAAGCATCATAATCTGATATGCAACGAAGGAATCAAACGACGAAGCTATGAATACGAGCCTGGCGCTAGTAGATGAAAGACGCGGAGCCACCCTTGTTCGACTGGCCGCCCAAAAATAGCGAATCTAAAGGTATTACAATCGAATGTCCAACCTTAAACACTTCAACACAGGGGACTTAGTACTAAGAAAAGTCACACTGAGCACCCGAAACCCAAATGAAGGAAAATTGGGCCCGAACTAGAAAATGCCGTATCAAATTATTGAGATCACTAGAAAATGATCCTACAAGTTCGGAACAATGGACAACGAGCAATTACCGAACAAATGGAATATAATTCAATTAAAGCGATATTATTTCTAAGGCAACCAACAAAGGATGATACGAGATCCTAGGTCTGAAAGTACGCGTTGCACTATTTTTCCCTTAAACCAATTTTTTCCAAATGGGTTTTCTGGCAAGGTTTTTAACGAGGCAAAAAGTAATCGTGCTAACTTAGAATTGAAGGCCGGTTACGAACCGGAGACGATGATCACAACAACGTTCGAGGCCTCTTTTCAGTCAAACTCGAACAGTGGCGGGGGGGGGGGGGGAATCCCTGCATGTCGGATTTAAAAAGGTATTTCGACTTCGTGATTGAAGGGCCTCGATCAACATGATTTATTGTAAGGGCCAAACAGTCAAATGAACCGTGCCTATTCAAATCACTCGAGCCCTGGCACAAAACGTGTATACATGTACAACTATTATGCACAAGAAATAAAAATAAAGACTCTTCTTTGCATATAAACGTCTTGTTCTAAAAAATGTTACTTAAGGAATTTCCTACACCCGATACCCTAAAGATATCAAGCTCAAGGGCCACCTTAATCCGAGTTCGAACAATTCACTTCACTCGGGGACTGCAAGCATCGCCCGATTTAAAAGGCTAAGGTCGTTACGAGATTAATAAAACTCGAGGGCATGAAGCTTATTTGGCATCGCCCGATTTAAAAGGCTAAGGCTGTTTCGAGTTAATAAAACTCGAGGGTATGAAGTTTATTTGGCATCGCCCAATTTAAAAGGCTAAGACTGTTCCGAGTTAATTAAGCTCGAGGGCATGAATCTTATTTGGCATCTCCCGATTTAAAAGGCTAAGTCCATTCCGATTTAATAAAACTCGAGGGCATGAATCTTATTTATCATCGCCCGATTTAAAAGGCTAAGGCCGTTCCGAGATTAATAAAACTCGAGGGCATGAAGCTTATTTGGCATCGCCCTATTTAAAAGGCTAAGGCCATTCTGAGTTAATAAAACTCGAGGGCATGAAACTTATTTGGAATCTCCCGATTTAAAAGGCTAAGGCCGTTCCGCGATAAAACTCGAAGGCATGAAGCTTATTTGGCATCACCCGATTTAAAAGGCTAAGGCAGTTCCGAGTTAATTATTTCATGTAAAGGCATTTCGACCGTTGCTAAGATAAATAGCAAAGCAGAGAAGAAATTCGAAAGCTATGAAAGGGTAAGGCCTTATATAAATTAATTTTTTTACAAGGGCTGAATAGCCCCGTTACATGTTATATACAAAGGCCAAATTGTCTCGACAAAAAAGACAGTACAAAAGTTTTTTGGCCTAATCTTCACTGGGGGCTGCGTCATCACCTTCGGGGTCTTCTTCACCACCGGACTCACCCGACCCTTTAGACACCTCGGAATCCTCCTCGAGAAAAGCTAGCCTTCGAGCTTTGGCTTCGCATGTCTTGGCGTTCTCAATTTCGGTCAATATGTCAAAATTCTGAGCATGGACTCCCTCGAGGGTCTCCCTTCAGGATTCCCACCACGCATGCTCTCACCATGTTTTTTGCCGGCTCCTGGATAGCCTCGACATCAACTTTGAGCTGGGCCACATTTTTATCAGCTTCGTTCTGGGCCGTAATAACTTCTCACTTGGCAGCCTCGAGCTCCTTGGCCAGATTCTCTTGACTGGAGACAGCCGAGCTCAATTGAGATTGGAGTCCCTCGAGCATTTCGGCCTGCGCCAAATTCTTCTCCTTTGCAACCCGAAGCTGAACCTCGGCAGAAGCCAACTGTGTCTGGGCAGTCTCTTTCTCCGAGGCTAAGCGATCCATATTTTTCTTCCACTCTTCGGTATCGTCTTTGACCGTCCACCTCCTCTAGGAGTTGCTCGATCTCATCATGTTTTTGCTGAACCTGCGGGCACGGATCATTAGCTACTAAGTCCGACTCATTATCACTAACTTCAAAAACTCTTCTTACTTGCCCGACTAGGTCAGAATGTTCCCTACGAGCCGCTTCCAGCTCAGCTTGGGATTTTTCACTTAGGAGCTTATAAGCATCCCTCTTTTCAGCAAGCTCTCGGGCCTCGGCCTCGAAACGTTTTGACTCCTCTCGGTATCGAAGAAAAGCCTCGTGATGAAGCACCGAGGCCTACAAACACAAAGAAAAAATGTTATGATTATTCATGATTAATGCTAAGTAAATAATAAAGGGATATTCGAAATTCCCCGATTCAGCACCTGTTGAGCTTCCTTGAATAGGCAGGGCGCCTCTACCTCGTTCATTTTTGTTTGGTCCTCTTCGGTCACCAAGCACCAAAGGTAACTGGCAATCCCCACCGGGGCAAAAAGAACCCGGGCGCCCTCCAGGATGGATATATAAATTGCACGCCTCCGAGTAGGATCAACACTCGGAGCTGGGAACTGATTAACTAATCGTGGGCTCGAAAAAGGCCCGCTGGCTTCTAGGGACAGTGTATTCTTTGGTACCGGTAAGTCGCCTAACCCGGTAACATCCTCTAAGGTGGTAGAATCTAGTCCATCGAAGAAATGATGAAGAAAATCCATTGCTCCTTGGCCCCTTCGCCGATATTACCTTTCAGTGTCTGGGCCTCGTTTATCATTGAATTAGTGAACGGAGGCAACCCAGAAAGGTCGATCACCTAAGCGCCTCCTTAGGCATATTATCTTCTTACCGGGAAGTACCGACCAAATTTCCTTGATCAACTTCCCCGGATCGTGGCGAAACGGTCTCGACCCCCTGGTTCGGAGGCTTCGGCTTTTTTCTACGACCTCCATGGTTTGAAGCAGATCAGAATCATTTCTCACACAGGCCACCAGAGTGGAATCTTCTTCTTCTTCAGAATCATTGCTCAATCGGAGGAGTGATTCCGATGAGAGCTCCCGGGCACTAGCATTTTTGGTTTTGCGCGCCAGTTGCTTCCTCGATTTTTTCTTTTCTAGGTCCGAGGGACTCAAAGCTTTTCTTTTATTCTTCTCTTTGTCCTATTTCAAAGTAGGGAGATCGGCGTGTATATTACCGTCAGCTGATGGGGGCATCATCTCGACGTCCTTTGGTAGACCTGCAAAATAAAAATATAACGGATCAGAAACCGATGATGAGAACATAAGATCAGATATATTATTAAGCAAAAACTCTTACCATGATTACGGGTCTCCCATCGGCCCTTCGAGAGCTCACGCCATAAGCGCTCAGAGTAGGGCTGTGTCACGATGCCCTCGACCCACTCTTTAAGTTTAGGAATGGGGTTCGACATTTGGGTGACAACTGTATCACATAACATCGATGAGAAACCAATAGAATGAAAAACAATAAAAGAAACACCAAAGGCAAAGCTAAACTTACGTTTCATGTTCCATTTCTTAGAAAATGGCATGCATGTAGCCGATTAAGTCCGAGGTCCTTACTCGAACAAATCAGCCAAACCAGCCCCGATCCCGATCCTCGCCTATGATCGAGAACAAGGTCTTGGTGGCCCGGCGTGCAAGCTTAATTAACCCTTCTCGGTAAATTCGAGGGTTGTACATGCGCATGAGATGGTCAATGGAAAATGGGCATCCCTCGACCTTGCTCATAAAGAATCGAAGCAGAATAACGATCCTCCAAAATGAAGGATGTATCTGCCCGAGCGTCACATCATACCTATTGCAAAAAGCTATGATAACTGGGTGTAAAGGGCCTAGCATGAAAGGGTAAGTGTAAACACTTAAAGAAACCCTCCACGTAGGTGGTGATTGATTCCTCAGGGATAGGAACCACTACGAGTTTGTCTACCCACTTCCAGTCCTTTATAACTTTATCGAGGATGCTGTCTGTAATCGTACATATGTACCTCGAGACTGGTTCACATCGACCCGGTACCATAGGCTTATTCTCAACCTTGAAGTCAGCCACAGTTGGGCACCCAGCGGGGATGTATGATTTCAGAGGGGTTCCTCAGTAACAACATGAGAAACATTTTCAGAAGGTTTTGAAGAAGAAGGTGCTTCTTTTTGCGGAACAGACTTTGAAGTCTTTGCCATTTTTTTAATATAAAAAACGAAGGAAAGAAATTGTTGGTAAGGGAAGCTTTACAGTTAGAAAACAAGAAGATAAAAAAGATAAATTTTTCTTAGAACACAAGAAGCATCTGAGTGTAAAAGTTCTAATAGACGGATTAAAGGGTATTTATAGGTTTCTCAAGCGGCGGTTCATCTCCCGAGGTAGCCGACCGTCAACTAACACACATTTAATGCCTCGAAGATTGGACTGACGGGACATTTCCACTATTGTTATCACCGACGTCATGTATCTATCGTTATGATTTATCGGAGTGAGGACCGAGGGTTCATATCGTTATTCATCGCTTACTCTCCAAAAAATGAGGGGACTATCTGTATACGGTCGAAGTCAGGTTCGCCTCTTGTGTGACCAATCGAGACTGAAATATGACAAGTTAAAGCTCGATCTTGAGTTATATCGAACGAAGGTACATCGTTGAGCTCGTGACCCCAGGACCGAACGAGATCGAGTCCGAACAAGATCGAGAGAAATTTGCCGATCCAAATAACAGAAGGCCGAAACATCGAGGTTCGAAGTTCGACAAGACCATCAGATTTGCCCTCGAGTTTACCGATGGCTCGACCGATCTTGTTTCTGACGGCCTCGAAGAAAAGCTTCGCCAACTCACCTGACAAGGATTCGTGATTCTCGCCATTAACCGATCATTATGGCATAAATTACGAAATTAAGTCAAAAAGGAGCTAACGGTCTACATAGTTTCTAATAAAATAATATCTTAAAAGCTTCATCTTCCAAAAATATATAGAGGGGATTGAGTAATTGATAAAGGAGATTGTAATATACTTAGAAGAACAACATACTATCTTTTTCAGCTTTGTTCATATGGTTTTGGCTTCAATAATATTCCGGCTCCAATAATATCACTCCTAAATTCGAAGGAAGTTAACCTTGCGAGGCTTAATTTGTTCAATCTGCGTGGTTTGCATTTATTTTACTATTTATTCTTCCATATCAAATCTGATTTCTCACTTTGTATCAAATTAGATCACATATTTTTAAAACCGCGTATAAATTCAATTGTTATCTGATTTTGAAGGTAAACACTAATCTCATGAGATATCCTTGTTTATCTCACCTGGTAACCAAACGACCCCTTAAGCTGAGTTCCGCTATTGCGGTTAAATGTCTACTTTATTTTAATGAAAGACATTACGATAAGGGTTAAACAACAATTATTGTTGTTGCTATTATTATTATTATTATTATATTTAAATTTTAAGCAAGTTAAAATTGGCTATATAAGTTCTCGTTGATATATTATTGTACTTAAATTTATCTCAGTCCAAAGACAAACTAAGGAAATAAATTTAGCATTTCTAAATTATAACGAATTTATATTGTACAAGGAAAAACGACATTTGAATCTAAGTCAAAAAGAGGAATTGAAATGGAAGAAAAGGAAATGATATTGTATTGTGACCCAATAAATATCGCAATAATCATTTTAACTTTATCTTCTCTCATTCGTTCCTTCCAAACAAAGATTTTTCTTGCCCCTTTTCTACCCCAAAGAAAAGAGACATAGGAAAAAAGAAAAAGCTCGTCCGAAATTGTGAAAAAGTTAAAAAGGGAACAGCTGGGATAATTGAAAGTAACAAAGTAATAGTTGAAAGATAAAAACAATTCCAGTGATTCGTGCCACTTTTTTTTCTTTTTTCGGTTTACTTTATTCTCATGAACCGACATCGTATAGCGTATAATCTTCAGTTAAAGACATCGTTCAATAGGTTAAAAGGCGATTTAAAGCGAACACGCAGAAGCGCATCTACATTGTATAACGTATTGTTTTTTGGTCGGCATTCTGTGTTCACATTCAAACTCGATTATATATGAAACGTCACGTAAGACTTATTTAAAACTTAAAAGGGAAGTATTTCCTAACATAATATTTTGTATACTCAGGACTCGAACACGAGATCTCTGATTAAAGATGGAAAGATTATATTCATCCACCCCTAACCCATATTAGTCGTATTCGTAAACCTTAGTATCTCCACTTATTTTTCAAATGCCTCAAAAAAATCCTTTGAGATGTAATTTTGAGTACATAGATCATCATAGGGTCAAAATCATTACGTTCTTGAAACTTGGCCTCAAAGTGAAGCTTTTACTTATGATTTAAACAATTAACATCTTCCTTCTCTTTCTTTATTATTGAGTATATAGATGCACTGTTCCTTTCACAGCATCATACAATTACGATCCGTTGATCTCTCACAATCAACTCGATATTCACAGTTATGTTTTAATTTTAGTCCATGAAAATATAACATGTTCAATCCGTCTAGACTGGACGGTTTAGGTTGGGTAAATATTTACGCAATTTGGACTACATATATACACTCCATCACATGTTCTTGCTCCATTTATCTTCAAAACAAACTACAGTGAATTGTTTTTCTCCTATATATTCTTGTTCTGAGTTAATTTTCGTCTTTTTTTCTTCCTAAATTGAAACTACAACAAAATATTTGTTTTCCTAATAATTTCTCTTTTATTGGTAAACTAAGCTAGGTATTAATTCTTTTTAAAAGAAAGAACTATTTCACTGATTAATCATATTTTTTATTTTATTTTCGTGCGTTCTACTTTAATTTAAGATTTGTGGTCTCCCAACAAATATCCTTTATCACTTGGTTGGGTGTATGGATGATATTAGTCTCTAGTCAATAGTATCTGGTAGCACCAGGCTTGCTCAAAACGTTATAGCCGCACTACCTTTAGCCTTCTACATTTTTTATCCAAAATAAAAACTAGAAAAATAACGAATTAGAGTAAAAACATTAATGTTTCTAATTTTAAAAACGAATAATATTCTTTCATCGATTTTGAACTTTTCTGAATTATAGTTTACATACTTAAAGATTATAAAGAGGTACTATAATCATGATTTTATATAGTTAAAAATATTTTTGAAATGATTGAGAAAACTATAATAATATTTTTACATTTTAAATTAGAAATTAGTTTAAATTGGAATGGGTAGAAAAGTAAATTGCTGATTAATGTGAACTGTCTAATCATTGAATTTAAAAGCTTTATCTTAACCTTAAGCATAGGATTTTATTGGTCGCTTGATTTTTTTTACGTACCAAGCACGTAAAATTAAAGAAAGTATATGTTTATTCGCTTAAATTATGCGTTCAACAACTTTATCTTCATAATAAAATTTAAATTAATATAATATGCTTTTCCAAGTAGATGATGAAGAGTGACATCCTCAGTTCCATGTGACATCATTTGATAAGCCAAGAAATTTTAAAAAAAATAATACTTCTTGAGGTAAATAATGATGCTTAACTTAGAAATTATATTTCTACAATTATTTTGAGTGTTAGGATAAAAACGTCCCTTTCTGATCAAATTGAATACTCTTGTTTCCCATTTCTTCTGATCAGATTTGAGTTATCCAATATCAGCTGAAGTATTGACCCTTCAAGTGAATCGGATCAAACTATAAACAGGAAATCATCAAAACTCAGAAGATAAGCTTCTAAAGTTTGACGTTGATATCTGAGTTTGCTTTGATCAGGTTGATAAATTTTTCTGTTAACTACTCCAATTTTTTCCCTTCCAAAATTAGATTTGTTGCAACCTTCCTTATGACTTAGAAAATTAAACTTCCACTCTTAAATATACGAAAAATTCTAAGTTAAGCTTTTATTTTACTATCATATTTTCTATTTAAGTAGAATGACCAATAACATAATTTTTTGCAAAAAGGTTGCTTAGGTAGTGACAGATTGGAGGATGTACTTGTTAAGGTCAGGTCTACTTTTGGTCAGTCTTTTCTCTCGAAGATAGAATATTGCTCAAAGAAGGTGACCAATTTTTTATTTTTATTTTTCTAGTTGAATGGATTCTATCCTACTTAATTCTAATAGGCGGTAAATTAAACTAATCTCAACGAATCTATAAGAAGTGATCTTATTATTTTTAAATTTAGGTAAAGAACAAAGATCTTGAGCCACCGATCCGACAGAACAAAAAGTATTAAAATCAACTTCGATGCTCAATCAGTATGGTTCTTAAAGACCAGCCGAAGCAACATAAAGTAAAGGAGAAAAGTCAAAAATAAAAAGATAAATGGAAAATCAAAGAAAAATCTGTGACAAAGTAACGTGAAATCTTTGGAAGTTCCTTTCAGATTTAGAAGCCATCAATATCGAGAGAGGTGGGCTGGGAAGAAATCTGATTATATCTTGGGCTGAATAGTAAAATAGGAAATAATTCCAATAATAACGTACTATTAAGGGGTTGTTTGGTTTTGAAATAAGTTATGCAGAAATTAATTGTATAAGAATTAGTAATTTACAATGTAAAATTTATTTTTTATCGAGTATTTAGTTTATTGTATAAAAATCTGAATATACAATATATATAAGTTAAACTTGTTTATGGTCTAAAACTGTACACACATATACCTTGAGTGATATATGGAGACATAAAAGTTGTAGAAGATTACTGCTTTTCTTTCTTGCAATTTGTCCATTGCCATGGCCCTCTGATTCCTCCGATTTTAACAACTCGAAAAACCACAATTTTCCCCTCACTGGTCGCTCTTTTGCTTAATTAGTAAAGCAACGTAACCACACCTAGTTGCTTGCGTTCGAGCTGAGTTTTGCGTCTATTACCTTCTGACAAGGATAGCTTTGGATTGGAAAAACGTAATCCGTCCGGTTAATTTAGATGTTTTAGTTTGACTTAACACAAAATTTAAGAAAAAAGAAGAAGATTTTTGAAATATGTGGTCATAATAGTTTAAGGGGCAAAAACTTTGTGGAGCCATAATATTGTGTGGCTATAAAAGCTTCTCGCTAAGGGTGAAATATTAAAGTTAAATTGTTTCTAAATATAAAAATATGACATTCTTTTTGGAATGAAAGTGTGTCATTTAATTTAATTAAAACGGAGGGAGTATTAGGTTTTACTTTCTGTAATATAATTACATTTCTGCACCTCATGATTGGTAAAATTGTGAAAATATCTCCTTTATATCATTGTTTTAAAAGCAGTTAAAAGCATTTGAGAAACTTACACAAACAACCATAGTTTGGAGGTTTCTAACAAGCGGTAGCTATAGTTTAACTAATTACGTCTCGTAGTTACTAATTCTTGCCATAGGGTAGGGCCGGGCATAATTTGGTAAATATCGAATTATCGTACCGAAATCGAAAATTTTAGTATTTAGTATTCGATAATTTGGTATTCGGTATGGTATTTGGTTTAAGTTTTAAAAAATATTGGTATTAGGTATGGTATTTGAAAAATGAAATACCGAAATACCGCTACCGTACCGAAATATATATTATATTACACAATACACATTTTATTAATTATAACATAAATATAAGAAATCTAAAATTTTACTTTCCTTTATTCTCTAAATTCATCAATTAACTCTAAGCAAGTAGCAAGACATTTCTCTAAATTTTCTCTCTCTAGGTTGGTATTTGTTGATTTTGGACAAAGCATTTGTCAACAAACGTTTTTAGTTTTGTGCGTTTGAGTACTTTAATTAAGAATATTACCGTCTATGACTCTATGCACTAGTTAATATTCAAACCGAATAAACCAAAATTACCGAACCGAATAAACAGAAACCGAAAGGAGAAAAACCGAACTATATCGAATTTAATTAAGTACGGTATTGGTATAGTATTTTACGAAACCGAATATCGAAAATATCGAATCGAAATGTCTAAATACCGTACCGTACCGACCGACGAACACCCCTACATAGGGGTATTCTACTATATTCAATTCGGCTGTATTAAAAAAATTAAAAAATACAGAGATATTTGGTTTTACTCAATTTACAATATCTATTCGTAGCTACTTTTACATTGTATTCAATTCATTATATTCAATTCGGATGTATTCAAATAACAAAAATTCAAAAGATACAGGGGATATTCAGTTGTATATAATTCACTATATTTATTCGTTGCTACTTTTATATTGTATTTATTTCACCGTATTCAATTTGAATGTATTTAAACAATAAACATTCAAAAAAAAAAATAATACAAGGATTTACCGAAAAGATTTCATTTAAAATATATAAAATATAGGAAAAAATACAAAAAGAAAATACACTCGAATCCAGCCAGATTTGAGCCGCTCAGATTTGAGAAATGCAATTAAAATTTCGGCAAAATAAAATACAATATTGTTTACCCGAAAAATCAGATAACGTTAAAATTATATATGGTTCTAAGGATACGTCATATCCTTTGATACAAGATAGCAATACGAGTATTCTTGACTATAAGAATGGAAATAATGAACTGAAAGAATGAGTAAGATGAAGTAAAACAAGCATAAGGAGAAATTTTTGTATATGAGAAAAGATCTTTTGTTCCAGTATCTTTTGTGTGTCCATAGCTTACAAGGATCCCCCTCTTTTATAATAGAGGGTCATTACTTTATTTATAACAAAAAATAATAAAATAAAGCATATAGTGGAGGACCCATGATGATTTGTCTCTTCCTCGATTCCCGCCAAGATTCTATCTCTTGGTGCGGTTGTAACGGCTCTTGTCTGTGAGATCGATACTGGCTCGAACTCATTACTGGGCCGAGCCTTTCGGTCTTGGCTTGAGTTCGACCTTCGAGATGGGCGTGGCGTATTTCCGACCACGAAGCAATGCCTTGCGGATCGATTTGGTCACGGGCTCGATAAGATTATCGAGCCGACTCCTCGAGCAGCCTTCAGACTCGAGGCTCGTTTGTACTGTCTTCGGAGCTCCCAAAATCCCACTCCGGTTTCTTTCCACTCCAACTCGATCGAACGTAGGAAGGCCGAAATCTATTTCGACCGTATACAGATAGTCCTCTCGTTTCTCATGAAGGATGCGGTGAGAATCGATATGATATTTGATGGTTCAATCGGGTTATAAGCTAACGTTTTAACATGGATCGATTATGACGTATGTGATAGCTGTCCCATCGATTTAGTCTTTTAAGGTATTTAATGCTTGTCATATGGTGGTCGGCCACCTCTGATATTGAATCGTCATGATGCGAGCCTATAAATAACCCTTCCATCTAGCATTTACCACTTTTATGCCTTCACTCTTCCAAATTTTCTTATCCTTTCTCTTTATTTCGTCGCTGGCAGAGCAATCTACACCAGAGTTTTGGTGTCGTCAATTTTTCACTTTCCTTTGCCTTTCTTCCTCTCATATCAATGCCAAAACTTTGAAAACTGTACCTCAGAAGGAGAAAGCTTCTTCTTCACAGCCATCCGGCGACAAGGTGCCAGTGGAGCCGTTCACCTATGACTATGTTCCCGGCTCGTGTACTCTGAAGATCAGTTTTAAGAATCCTTCATCTATTTTGGATGCGAGCACGTGTCGATGTACATGTTCTCTATAACGGAGGGTCATCTTGAGGCCGTTAAGAAAGACTGCAACTGGGGTTCCGAGGTTGTGTTGCAAATTCCATCCCCCGAAGAGAGCGTCATCACCCATGTGGAGGGGTTTTTTAGTATTTACACTTATCCCTTCACGTTGGATCCCGTCGACCCAGTGATCATTGATTTTTGCAAAAGATATCAGGTCACCCTCGATCAAATTCATCCCTCTCTATGGCGTATAGTAATCATACTTCGCTTCTTCTCCATCAAAGCCGAGGGGCTGAATTTTTCCCTGAATCACCTCATACGATTGTATCGGCCTCAAATCTTTCGAGGACTAATCAGACTTCATCGTCGGGCATCGAAGGCTTTGATGTCGAGCATCGAGGAATATAAGGATCGGGGTTGGATGGGCCGTTATATTTGGGTGAGGACTCATGACCTTATTCCGGAAGAGAAGATGTCGTTCCCCGAGGAATAGAATTTCGACCGTAAGTGGTTCTCATAAGATGTTGCTTTTCGTATCTTTTTCCGATTTTTTTTTCCTGATGTCTTTCTCCAATATACGGCTGCCCCTTGGATGCCACAAGCGGTACCCGACCTCGAGGATTGGGTTCAGAAGTTAGACTCGACTTCCTCTTATGCCGAACGCGCTTGGCGTGATTTGGTAAAAGGTAGATGGGAGGCCAAGAATCATGGTAAGGTTTTACTTCTCATTTCCTTCGAAGTGTTCTTTGTGCTCCATTCGTTACCGATTTCCATTCATGCAGGTGTAACCAAGGATGCCGCTTTGAGGCCTTCGAGTGGTGAAGAAGGAACCATGTCCTCGGTCTCGAAACCGGGGAAAGATAAGAAGCGAAAAGCTGCCTCTCGGTCAAAGGACCCCAAGCCCAAAACTCGAAGGGTGAGGAGGAAGGCAATTGCTCTTCCGATTGACGTGGTCCAACGACTGAGAGAAGAAGAAGAAGAAGAAGAAGAAGAAGAAGAAGAAGAAGAAGAAGAAAATGATGCCTCGGCTTTGGTGATCTGATCTGATATGATATGCAGCTGTACCGGTCAGGGTCGGTCCTGGAATCCCGAGTCTTGATCGGAGTGCCCCGAGGGATTCGCTTGGGGCTATGACAGTGGGTTATTCGCCTTCCCTTCCAACCTTTTCTGAGGAGGCATTAAATGGAGCTTGAGAATTGAAGACCCCTCGATATGGGCGGAGGCTCTAGTGTAGGGGATCCTTTTCGGGATTGCTTTACTGGAGTCGATGATGCTTCCGATATTGGTGACGCTTCTCTTCTACTAGAAGAGGCCCAATGTTTTATTACTCGGGTAATGATTTTACTATACTTGGTTTCTTTGTTCTTTTCCAAACTTGACTTGTGTTCTTTCCTTACTGTGCATGCCATTAGTAGGTTTCGAGTCGACCTTAGCCAGTGTGAGGTCGAGCTTCAGAAGGTCTTGGGGGAGAGAGATGCCCTGCAGCTTCTGTGTAGCCAAAAGGATGAGGCTATAAAGGACCTCCAAGCAGATTTGGCTAAGGTTCGTGAAGAAGAGGCCGAACTCGATAAGCAAGTGATCCTCGTTCTGTTAAAGTATGGGTTTGACTCAACTGTGAAAGTTAACCCTTCGTTGTCTCAGCTGCAGCAAAAGGTTGAAAAGATCGGGTTACTTCGAGAAGAAGTTGATCAAATCAAATCTGAATGTAATCGGTGGAAGGAGACTATTGACCGCTTGGCTGTGGAAAAAGAAACCATTTTGACCAAATTATCATCGGCCGATGTTCAGCTTCGAAGCGTCAAGCAAAAGGTTTTGGCTCAAGCTAAGAGGATTGAGGAGCGTGAAGCACGGCTTGCTGAGGCCAAGGCGGAGGTTGAGTCATCGAAAGTCATGGCAGATAAGTCTATTGCCGTGTATCGGGCTGATGCCGAGGCTGCTCAGATGGAGGAACGAGAGCGGCAGATACTGCCGACACTCGAGCGCATTGGGTTGCCGAACTTGCTAAATGTAGGTCTCAGAGGGAGACCCTCGAGGAGATACACGCTCGAGGTTTCGACCTTACTGAAGAGATAAAAAAGGCTAAAGAGCTCGAAGCTGAAGCTGAAGTCTTGGCTTCTGATGGCGAAGATGATGATGATGATGGTAGCAAGAGCGGATCCGAGGACGGGGAAGAGCATGACAGTGAAGCAAACGCCCCTGAGGATGACCAGAAAGCTTAGTTCTTAATTTTTCTTTACGTTTGTAATCAATCATGTAGACAGTTTTGTATATAGACAACTGGACGACTTGCTTCTGTTTCGTGAAGACTTTATACGTGCCTTACAAATGTTTTCACAAGGATTTTAACAATTTAATCAAATCTGGGCTTCGTAGTCTCTATGATTGATTGTTTTTTCAGACTCGTAGCCCTTAGGCTTACTAGTTGAGTCAATGATTCGAACTCGAAGAAATATAGCCCGTAGGCGTAATGGTCGAGCGAGTGCTTGCTCGAACTCGTAATAAAAGTAGCCCATAGGCTTAGTCGTCGAGTGAATGATTCGAACTTGAAATGAAGTTAGCCCGTAGGCTTAGTTGTAGAGTGATTGATTCGAACTCAAAGTAATGTAGCCCGTAGGTGTAATGGTCGAGTGCATGCTCGCTCGAACTCGAAATTCAAGTAGCCTGTAGGCTTATTAGTTGTTGAGTTAATGATTCGAACTCGAAATAAATTTAGCCCGTAGGCTTAATGATCGAGTGAATGATTCGAACTCGAAGTAATGTAGCCTGTAGGAATAATGGTCGAGTGAGTGCCTGCTCGAACTCGAAATGAAAGTAGCCCGTAGGCTTAGTTGTCGAGTGATTGATTCGAACTCGAAGTAAAGTAGCCCGTAGGAATAATAGTCGAGTGAGTGCTTGCTCGAACTCGAAATAAATTTAGCCTGTAGGCTTAATGGTCGAGTGAATAATTCGAACTCGAAGTAATGTAGCCCGTAGGCGTAATGGTCGAGTGAGTGCTTGCTCGAACTCGAAATAAATGTAGCCCGTAGGCTTAATGGTCGAGTGAATGATTCGCGAAGTAATATAGCCCGTAGGCGTAATGGTCGAGTGAGTGCCTGCTCGAACTCGAAATGAAGGTAGCCCTTAGACTTAGTTGTCGAGTGATTGATTCGAACTCGAAGTAATGTAGCCCGTAGGTGTAATGGTTGAGTGAGTGCTTGCTCGAAATCGTAATAATAGTAGCCCATAGGCTTAGTCGTCGAGTTTATCTTAATTCTGATTGCATAATAAATCTCTAAATAGAGGAATTTTTCTTGGATATAAGATATCGGTAAAGAGGAGGACTTTCTTTGCAAGTCATTATACATGTGTTCATGTTTCGTGTCTGGGTTCAGGCCAACTACATGAGCATGGTTCGTTTTGACCATTTTGGCTCTTACAACTTTTTCTACTGGAACCCCGTTGTTGCAAAATAACTTTCTTGCATCAGAACTTGATATATTTGAGGGCTAATTCCCCCCAGTATTCGAGGTCGATTATACAAAGGCCTTGGATACTGTTGTAAGTGCAGCACGATCATTGGTTGCCTCATTAAAAAACCTTGCCGAAAAACCCATTTGGGATAAAACCGATCTAAGGAAAAAAGAGTGCAACGCGTGCTCTCAAGAGAAGGGTCCATCTTAGCTCTTGTTCGGATTTCTGCAGGGGTTAGTTTTAAAATGTAAATGAATATGGAAGGGTCGTACCTTAGTAGTAGTATCGTTTTAGATATGATACATTCCAACTGCTTGATAGCTGTTTGCCGTTTATAATGCCGAGCCTGTACGATCCCTTTCCGACGTTCTCGAGAACCTGATATGGTCCTTCCCAATTTGGTCCTAGTTTTCCTTCGTTCGAATTTCGGTTATTGATGGTGACTTTTCTTAACACTAAGTCCCCGGGCTTGAAATGGCGGATCTTGGTTCTTCGATTATAATATCTTTCGATTTGCTACTTTTGGGCGGCCAATTGGACGAGAGCAGCTTCTCGTCTTTCGTCCGATAATTCGAGGTCGGTATTCATAGCCTCGTTATTTGATTCTTCCACCATGAATCGAAATCTGGTACTGGGTTCACCGACTTTGACTGGTATCAATGCTTCGGACCCATATACTAAGGAGAATGGGGTCACCCCCGTACTGGATTTTGACGTTATCTGATATGCCCAAAGGACTTCGGGCAGGATTTCTCTTCATTTTCCTTTAGCATCGTTCAACCTCTTCTTTAGGTTTTGAATGATAGTTTTGTTCATTGATTCGGCCAGTCCGTTCCCACTGGGGTGGCATGGTGTTGATAGTATCCTTCTTATTTTGTGATCTTTGAAAAATTTTGTTACTTTGCTGCCAACGAATTGTTTCCCATTGTCACATACTATTTCGGCGGGTATCCCAAATCGGCATACGATATGATCCCAAATAAAGTCTATAACTTCTTTCTCTCTTATTTTCTCGAACGCCTGCGCTTCAACCCATTTAAAAAAATAGTCAGTCATAAATAAAATGAATTTGGCTTTACCTGGGGTCAATGGCAGAGGGCCGACGATATCCATTTCCCATTTCATGAATGGCCACGGGGATAGGACTGAGTGAAGTTGCTCTCCGGGTTGATGGATCATTGGCGCAAATCTTTGACATTTGTCACATTTACGAACAAATTCCTTCGCATCTTTGCCCATATCGATCCAATAATACCCTGCTCTGAGTATTTTTCGAACTAATGTATCGGCACCGGAGTGGTTCCCACAAGTGCCCTCGTGCACTTCCTGATGTAATCGTACCTCCTGGACCCAAGCATACTGCCAACGGTCCATCGAATGTCCTTCGATATAGCGTTCCATATGACACCAACGTGAATCTAGCTGCTTTAGTCCGTAGGGCCCTAGAATCTTTAGGGTCCGATGGGAGATTTTCGCTCTTTAAGTATTCAATATACTTATTTCTCCAATCCCAGGTTAAGCTTGTAGAATTTATTTCGGCGTGACCTTCTTCGATTACCGATTTCGAAAGTTGAATGACAATCCCCGAGCGCAAGTCATCTTCCTCGACCGACGATCCCAAATTCGCAAGTGCATCAGCCTCATTGTTTTGTTCTCGTGGAATATGCCGTAAAGTCCATTGTTTGAAATGGTGCAAAGTGACAAGCAGTTTGTCTAAATACCTTTGCATTCTACCTTCTCGAATTTCGAAGGTTTTGTTTACTTGACTCACCACCAGCAAAGAGTCGCATTTGGCTTCAATGACTTATGCTCCTAAGTTTTTAGCTAGCTCGAGACCTGCAATCATGGCTTCATACTCGGCCTCGTTGTTAGTCAACCTGGTAGTTTTAATAGATTGCCTAATAGTGTTACCCGTGGGTGGTTTCAAAACTATGCCTAGCCCGGACCCCTTCACGTTCGAAGACCCGTCCGTAAAAAGGATTCATACCCCCGATGATGTACCCGATTTCAACAGGAGTTCTTTTTCAACTTTGGGTACAAGGGTTGGCGTGAAATCGGCCACGAAGTCTGCTAAAATTTGAGACTTGATGGCCGTACAGGGTTGATATTCGATATCGTACCCACTGAGTTCGATGGCCCATTTGGCCAATCGGCCTGATAGTTCGGGCTTGTGCAAAATATTACAAAGTGGGTAAGTAGTTAATACGCATATGGGGTGACATTGAAAGTACAGTCTTAACTTTCTAGAGGCGCTTATCAGTGCAAGTGCCAATTTTTCTAGGTGCGGATATCTATTTTTCGCTTCTCCTAAGGTCTGACTTATATAATAAACGGGAAATTGCGTACCTTGCTCTTCTCGAACTAGGACACCGCTTACAGCAATTTCCGATACTGCCAAGTACAAGTAAAGTTTTTCGTCTGTTTTTGGAGTGTGAAGTAGTGGTGGGCTCGATAGATATCGTTTTAGTTCCTCTAATGCTTGTTGGCATTTCGGGGTCCAAGCGAAATCGTTCTTCTTTTTGAGTAGAGAGAAAAATTTGTGACTTCGATCTGATGATCTCGAAATGAATCGGCCTAAGGCTGCAATTCGTCCCATTAGCCTTTGTACAGCTTTCACGCTGTCCACGATGGTGATGTCTTCGATGGCCTTGATTTTATCGGGGTTAATCTCAATTCCCTGATTTGACACCATGAAGCCGAGGAACTTGCCCGAACCGACCCCGAAAGCATATTTTTCGGGGTTGAGCTTCATGTTGTATTTTCTCAAAATTTCGAACGTTTCCTGCAAATGGGTCAAATGGTCCTCTGCGCAGGGACTTAACTAGCATGTCATAAATATAAACTTCCATTGATTTACCTATTTGTTCTTCGAACATTTTATTTACTAGGCATTGGTAAGTAGCCCCCGCATTTTTTAGCCCGAAGGGCATCACATTATAACAATATGTTCCATATTTGGTGACAAATGAAGTCTTTTCCTGGTCCTTCGGGTTCATCTGGATTTGGTTATACCCGGAATAGGCATTGAGAAAAGTAAGGATCTCGTGGCCGGCTGTGGCATCGATCATGCGATCGATGTTGGGCAGCGGAAAGGAATCTTTAGGGCATTCTTTGTTCAAATCCTTATAGTCCACACACATTCTAAGTTTGTTCCCTTTTTTAGGCACTACAACTACATTGGCTAACCATTCGGGATATTTCACCTCCCAAATTGACCCTATCTTGAGAAGTTTGGTTACCTCGTCCTTTATGAATGCGTGCTTTTCCTCGGACTGGGGTCTTCTCTTTTGCTTCACCGGTCTGAACCTAGGGTCCAAGCTTAGCCGGTGCGTTGTTATGTCTGGTGGGATCCCTGTTATATCTAAATGGGACCAGGCAAAATGATAAATGTTATCGATAAGAAATTGAACAAGTTTCTTCCTGAGTTTGGGGCTCAACCCCGTTCCCAAGTATACCTTTCGCTCGAGCTAGTGCTCGATTGGTGTGACTTTCTCTAGTTCCTCAATTGTTGATTTGGTGGCGACGGAGTCATCGGGAATCATGAAAAATCGAGGGACCCTTTGATCATTATCTTCTTCGATCTTCTGGTTATCTGGCTGGGTCGAAGCCGACATCTGTGATTGCTATTTGGTATCTCGTTCTCCTTCTGAGCCCGATCCCTTTATCGGCGAAGGCAAGGATATTGATTTCGCTTCCTCGACGGTGAACATTTCTTTTGCGGCCGGTTGTTCTCCGTACACTATTTTGACACCTCTTGATGTTGGGAATTTGAGGACCTGGTGTAGGGTCGAAGGTACAACTCTCATGTTGTGGATCCATGGCCTTCCCAAAAGGGCGTTGTATCTCATATCGCCTTAGATCACGTGAAACTTTATTTCCTGGATGGTTCCGACCACGTTTATTGGTAGGATTATCTCGCCTTTGGTGGTTTCACATGCCATATTGAATCCGTTTAGAATTAGAGTTGCGGGTATGATCTGGTCCTGCAGGCCAAGCTGTTCTACGACCTTCAATCTGATGATGTTGGCCGAGCTACCTGGATCGATTAACACACGCTTAATTTTAGTTTTATTCATTAGTACGGATATTACTCGTGCATCGTTATGAGGTTGGATGACTCCTTCTGCATCTTCATCATCGAAGGAAAAAGTCCCTATGTGTGCGTAATCTTGAGTCTGAGATCGCTTTTCCCTCACAATCGATGTTTTAGTGCGTTTAAACATTGGTCCCTGAGGGGTATCGGCGCCGCCGATGATCATGTGAATGATGTGCTGCGGTTCTCCTTGCTCGTTTTGCTTGCCGAAATCCCTGTTTTTAAAATGGTTCTTCGCCCTATCACTCAGAAATTCCCGAAGGTGCCCTCTGTTAAATAAGCGGGCTACTTCCTCTCTTAGTTGCCTGCAATCTTCTGTTCTGTGGCCATGGGTGCCATGATATTCACACATTTGATTGGGATTCCTTTGGGCAGGATCGGTCTGCATGGGTCGAGGCCATTTAGTTTCTTTGATGCGTCCGATAGCCGACACGATGGCGGATGCACCAACTCTGAAGTTATACTCTGATAACCGAGGTGCTTCTACAGGATCGGCATATTTATCAAAGCCTCTCTTGCTCATAAGTCCCCGAGAATTTTGTCCTCGATCAATCCTTCGATTGTTCCGAACTATATTGCGTGTTGAACCGTTGTTCATCCGATCTGCGACGTACGGTTGATATCGGTCTCTGTTCGACCTTTGTTCTCTGTCGATCTCCCTTTGGTTTTTAGTAGCTGTCCTATTCTGATGCACAGGTCCATACGGAGCTCCCAACTGGTCATCTTCGACCCTAATTTTTGATTGATATCGGTTGTGTATATCTTCCCAAGTTATTGCTGGATACTCGATCAAATTTTCCTTCAGCCAACGTGATGCTGTCGACCTTAGCTCGTTCAACCCTTGGGTGAAAGCTTGTACAGCCCAATCATCAGTGACCGGCGGCAATTCCATGCGTTCCATTTGAAATCGGGATACGAATTCCTTCAGCATTTCATTACCCCTTTACTTTACTTTAAAGAGGTCTGATTTCCTTGTTGCAACCTTTATGGCACCAGCATGTGCCTTTACGAACGAATTTGCTAACATAGCAAAAGAATCGATGGAATTTGGCGGTAAATTGTGATACCAGATCATTGCTCCCTTCGAGAGGGTCTCCCCGAACTTTTTCAACAATACGGATTCGATCTCATCGTCATCCAAATCGTTAACTTTGATGGCACATGTGTAAGAGGTTACATGTTCGTTAGGATTGGTCGTACCGTTATATTTGGGAATTTCGGGCATACAAATTTTTTTGGGTATTGGTTTTGGGGCCGCACTCGAGGGAAAATGTTTTTGTATGAATTTTTTCGAATCAAGCCTTTTTATCATTGGGGGAGCCCCCAGAATTTGATCGACCCTAGCATTGTATGTTTCCACTCTCTTGTCATTGGCTTCGACTCATTTTGTGAGTTCCTCAAGCAATTTAGTAATTTCGGGAGTGGTCCCCGATTCTTGCTTGTTTGATTTCACTATGGCGGGCTGCATTCTGGGGGTGATTTCTCAAAGCGGATTGGGATCCGGCCTGCTTTGTATATGAGTTTAGCTCTGTAACTGGGCTATCGCTACTTGTTGGGCTTGTAGTATCTCGAAGATCATACGTAAGCTGGCTCCGATTTCCCCCATGTTATGGGTGTCTCGGGCTACGGATCGAGTACCGCCCTGAATACTTTTTTCCGGTTCGGAATGCTGATTCGCCTCTAGAGCTATTTGTGAATTGACATCCAATGGTACTTCAGCTCAAATTTCGGGTACTTCGATTCGAGCCTCAGTGCCATCGTCAATTGGCCTTACGCCCCCGGGTGCCAAGTTGTTGGTTTCATCTTGAAGGCCGGCTTCGTGGTCGATAGGTAAAGCCATTGCTGATTTTAAGTTGTAAACTGGTGTGTACTGCAGATTTATATCAAATAATCACTGTTATCCTTAGCTCCACGGTGGGCGCTAAACTGTTTACCCGAAAAATCAAATAACATTAAAATTATATATGGTTCTAAGGATACGTGATACCCTTTGATACAAGATAGCAATACGAGTATTCTTGAATATAAGAATGGAAATAATGAACAGAAAGAATGAGTAAGATGAAGTAAAACAAGCACAAGGAGAAATCTTTGTATATGAGAAAAGATCTTTTGTTCCAGTGTCTTTTGTGTGTCCATAGCTTACAAGGATCCCCCTCTTTTATAATAGAGGGTCATTACTTTATTTGTAACAAAAAATAATAAAATAAAGCATATAGTGGAGGACCCATGATGATTTATCTCTTCCTCGATTCCCACCAAGATTCTGTCTCTTGGTGCGGTTGTAACGGCTCTTGTCTGTGAGCCCGATACTGGCTCGAACTCGTTACTGGGTCGAGCCCTTCGGTCTTGGCTTGAGTTCGACCTTCGGGATGGGCGTGGCGCATTTTCGACCTCGAAACAATGTCTTGCGGATCGATTTGGTCACGGGCTCGATAAGATTATCGAGCCAACTCCTCGAGCAGCTTTCGGACTCGAGGCTCGTTCGTACTGTCTTCGGAGCTCACTCCCAAAATCTCACTCCAGTTTCTTGCCACTCGAACCTGATCGAATGTAGGAAGACCGAAATCTATTTCGACCATATATAAATATATTTACACTTAAAATAAAGAATATATACAATAATATATTGTATTTATACTAAATGTATTTTCTGTCGCTTTGCCGTGGCTCGCTAGAAAACTTTTCGTCAAATATTTGGAATAATAATAATGTCAAAAGATAGATCCGTCCAAGATCTATCCTTTCATGGAGTAAAAGTGGTCAGAACTCAACGAATCTAAGAAAAAGTTTTGATTTTTCTAGGTTTTTCTCAGACCTACGGAGAGTTGAGAAATGGGTTGTGAATTCGTGTAGAGGAGAACGAGAGCAAGAGATAGTGAAAGTTTGGGACCATTTGGAGATCGCCGGCCAGCGGCGGTGATTCTCGACGATGGAAGTGCAAAGACAATCTGACGTCAATCTGGTGATGGTGGCGGATAGGTTTTGGGAGAGAAGTTTGAAAATTGTGTGTGGATGATAAATTTGCTATAAAATACAAACATTAACTATGTATTGCAATTATTTCAAACTATAGTTGTGAATAATAATTTTCTAATAAATGTTAGTTATACCATGTAAAAATATCAAAATATTTCTTGCCATTGTATGATATGTAAACCCCAAAGCACTCATAGGGACCAAGCCCCGCGACGTTTTAAATTTTTTTTAAAAAATACCTTTTGGTCTTTTTAACACATAATTGATCGCTCGGCCAAATATATTTACTGGCACTAATCAATATACATATATTATGTACTAGTTATGTACTATAATATATATAGATCTATCGGTTCTTTTTTGGGGACAAATGTCTCTTTAAGTTAATTTATCTATTTTTTTCTTCATACTTTGGTTTTTTTTTTTGTGTGCAGAAATTGAGAATTTGTTTTGCAAAAAATTAACTTTTTCATCATACGCTTGTGATTGGTCTTTTGTGATGAATAAACGGTGAATAATCAACTTAGTTACTCATTTTATTACTTTCGAAATCATGAATTTTAATAAGGAAGGAAATTTATACTTTTAAATCCACGGGAACGTACAAAATTTGTAGTTTATTAGAGAAATGAAAGGCGATGATAATATACAGAACCGTAAGCATCAACTAGTATATCTCAAAACCCGGTGTCACTAGTGCATGGACATTTACTAAGTAGTACAATAATAATACAACATCTGTCTAGAATGTAAATGAGACATGATAAAATAAATAGTACGACAGAGACTCTGTGGACTGTGGTACGTAGCCTGAAATGTAGTTCACATGAAGTCTCCTCAATAGCCATGCCTACGAGCCAAGATGATCATCAAATGAACCTCTCATATCATGCATATTTAGTGCAAAAGTACAGCATGGGTACGTAAATCAATGCGTACCTAGTAAGTATCTAGCCTAACCCCGGAGAAGTAGTGACGAGGGGTCGGCATCGACACTTACTAGTGGTCCAATAAATCAATATAGTAAATCATAAACAGATAAGAGTACAACAATGGCAGTGAGGTAAATCTGTAACTAACACAATATTCCAAAATTTCTTTTAACAATATCAATTTCTTTGAGTAATTTTGGTATGGGTGGACTCGTGGTCGAATGGGTGTTTAGATTTTGTGACCTTTACCTGTCACGACCCAAAATCTCATATGTCGTGATGGCGCCTATCTAAATACTAGGCAAGCCGACAATCTCAAAAAACCACCATATCTTTTAAGTTTGAAAATATAATATTTAAATCCAACGGAAGAAATTTCACAATACAGATATAATCACTCACAAAACTCGGTGTCACTGAATACATGAGCTTCTATTATGAATACAAAGTCTGACTGATAAAAACACTATCTGAAAGTATAGAACAATACAATAACTGAAAGAAAGAAAGTCAAGGTCAGCAAACTCCACGCAGCTACCTTGATAGTCTCCAACCGATAGAACTCCGAGATCTAACAGTTGCTGTGTCCGAAAGGACCCGGATCTGCACACGAGGTAGAGAGTGTAGTATGGGTACAACCAACTCAATAAGTAACAAGACTAACCTCTCGGATAAAAGTAGTGACGAGCTACGCAAGTATAGTCAAGTATAAATAGTGGTAGAAAAATGTAGGCATGCTTTTAAGTTCAACAGTTAAACTCAGTACAAATGAAATAGATCAATACTGCATGATATGAGGAATATGACATCTCAGTAGAAAGACCTCATGTAAATACTTGTCACAAATCATTCGGTCACTCGGTACTATTTATGGCTAATCCAGCCCAGGAATATTCCATCCCGTATATATATCGATTAACAGTCAGTCACTCAGTACCGTATAAGGCCAATCCAACCCTAGGGTAATTTATCCCCAAATGAAAATGATACGGACAAGATTCATGTCGAGAGAAAATTCATCATCAATATAAATAAGTAAGGCAAGTCCATGCCTTGGGAAATCCATCGCGAATATATATACATCTACGCTCACTAGGGGTGTGTACAGACTCCGGAGGGGCTCCTTCAGCCCAAGCGCTATATAAAACCGATATGGCCTACTACGACGTGCAGTCCGATCCCATAATAATAATAAAGCCTATAAGTCCTGCTGCTGGCGGGCAACCCCGATCCATATAATAATAATATATATAAAGCCAATATGGCATGCTGTTGCGAGCAGCTTGATCCCATAAATATTCTTACAATGGATGAATATGACTGAGTGTAATATATATATATATATATATATATATATATATATATATATATATATATTAAAACAATTCATTTAACAGCAACACGACCCCATGGATCCCAAAATATAGACACGTAACCTAATCATGAATCTTTAATAAGAGCCTCAACTCCATTTCTCTAACAAGTGAAAAATGTTCAGATAATAACATGATTCTTTAATTTGTACGACTTCACAGAATTTATTCAAGTCACAATCTCAATGGTGCACATCCACACGCTAGTAAACTCTCATGTGCATCACCTCCAAATAATTTATGTAACACAATGTCGGGGATTCATACCCTTAGAACTAAGTTTAGAAGTGTTACTTACCTTAAACCGTGTAATTTTGTACTCCGCTATACCCTTGCCTCGTGAATTGGTCTCTGAAAGTCTTGTATCTAGACAAAATTAATTTGATTCAGTCAATACAAATTATTGGAATTAATTCCATAAGAAAATACTAATTTTCTAATAAATATTCGAGATTTTAACTCAAAAATCGCCCATGGGGCCCACGTCTCGGAACCTAACAAAATACGAAAGCCAATTCAACCACGAGTCTAACCATACCAATTTTACCAAAATCCGACCTCAACTCGACCCTCAAATCTTCAAATTTAACCAAGAGGGTTTTCTAAATTTTTCAACTTAATTCATCCATTAAATGATGGATTGAAAGGCATAATCATGAAAATTAACCAAAACTGGATAGGAATCACTTACCCCAAACACCCATACAAGAATCTCTCCAAAAATCACCTTCTACTCCTGAGCTGGAGAAACTGGTGGTACTATAGGTGCTGCTCCAATTGCTGCACAAGCTATACCTCGATCTCTACCTCGGTCCCGGCCTCCACCACGACCCCGGCCTCTCACGGCCCTAACTGGTGGTACTGGTGGCTGACCGTCTGATCTGGTAGTACGTGTCCTCACCATCTGTGAGAGAATATAATAGCAGAAATTTAGTTTTCGGAATCAACAAGTTCGCAGGACAGAATACAAGAATTTGAAATTTTTCCTAAGGGTTCGGCAGCCTCTCGAAGATAAGTACAGACGTTTTCGTACCAATCCACAAGACTCTACTAAACCTGCTCATGACTCGCAAGACCTATGTAACCTAGGTTCTGATACCAACTTGTCACGACCCAAAATCTCACATGTCGTGTTGGCGCGTATCTAAATACTAGGCAAGCCGACAATCTCAATAAAACACCATATCTTTTAAGTTTGAGAACATAATATTTAAATCCAACGGAAGAAATTTCACAATTCAGATATAATCACTCCCAAAACCCGGTGTCACTGAATACATGAGCATCTATTATGAATACAAAGTTTGATTGATAAAAACTATGTCTGAAAGTATAGAACAATACAATAACTGAAAGAAAGAAAGTCAAGGTCATCGGACTCCAGGCATCAACCTTGATAGTCTCCAACCGATAGCACTCCGAGATCTAACAGTTGCTCTGTCCGAAAGGACCTGGATCTGCACATGAGGTACAGAGTGTACTGATCACAAATCATTCGGTCACTCGGTACTGTTTTTGGCCAATCCATCCCAGGGATATTCCATCCCGTATATATATACACATCGACTAGCAGTCAGTCACCCAGTACCGTATAAGGCCAACCCAGCCCTGGGGTAATTTATCCCTAAATATAAATGATACGGACAAGATCCATGTCGAGGGAAAATTCATCACAATATAAATAAGGCAAGTCCATGCCCCTGGGAAATTCATCCCGAATATATATACATCTACGCTCACTGGGGGTGTGTACAGACTCCGGAGGGGCTCCTTCAGCCCAAGTGCTATATAAAGCCGATATGGCTTACTGCGGCATGCAGTCCGATCCTATAATAATAATAAAGCCTATAAGGCCTGCTGCTGGCGGGCAACCCCGATCCATATAATAATAATATATATAAAGCCAATATGGCCTGCTGTTGCGCGCAACTTGATCCCATAAATATTCTTACAATTGATGAATATGACTGAGTGTATATATATATATATATATATATATATATATATTTTATAAAACAATTCATTTAACAGCAACACGACCCCATGGATCCCAAAATATAGACACGTAACCTAATCATGATCTTTAATAAGAGCCTCAACTCCATTTCTCTAACACGTGAAAAATGTCCAGATAATAACATGATTCTTTAATTTTTAAGACTTCACAGAATTTATTCAAGTCACAATCTCAATGGTGCACATCCACACGCTCGTCAACTATCATGTGCGCCACCTCCAAACAATTTATATCACACAAATTCGGGGATTCATACCCTCAGAACTAAGTTTAGAAGTGTTACTTACCTCAAATTGTGTAATTTCTTACTCCGCTACGCCCTTGCCTCGTGAATTGGTCTCCGAAAGCCTCGTATCTAGTCAAAATTAATTTGATTCAGTCAATACAAATTATTTAAATTAGTTCCATAAGAAAATACTAATTTTCCAATAAAATCTGAGATTTTAACTCAAATATCACTCGTGGAGCCCACATCTCGGAACCCGACAAAAGTTACAAAATCCGAAAGCCCATTCAACCACGAGTCTAACCATACCAATTCTACCAAAATCCGACCTCAACTCGACCCTCAAATATTCAAATTAAACCAAGAAGGTTTTTTAAATATTTCAACTTAATTCACCCATTCAATGATGGATTCAAAGGCATAATCATGGAAATTAACCAAAACTAGATAAGAATCACTTACCCCAAACACCCATGCAAAAATCTCTCCAAAAATCGCCTTTTACCGAGCTTCCAATTTGAATTTTTGTTATGAACTCAAACCCCCCATTTTGGAACTTTTAATTCTGCCCAAATATGCCTTCATCGCGAAAGCGGAAAGAGTTTTGTGTTCGTGAAGCACAAACTCGACTGTCCAGAAAATTCTCTTACGCGAACCCCACCTCGCGAACGCGATGCCTTGCCTATCTTAGCCTACGCGAATGCATCCACCAGACCGTGAACGCGATGCCTTAGGGCCTGGTGCCCAAGTCTGTTTCACCCTTCTACGCGAACGCGAGCCCAGCTTCGCGAACGCGAAGCTTTGAAACCCCACTCCCCGCGAACGCGACTATTGCTCCGCAAACGTGATGCTTTCTCCGTCCAAACCTTAGCGTTTGCTTTTCGCGAAGAACAAAATTTTTCAGCCCACAAACACCCTTAACGAACGCGAGGCATCTCTCGCGAACGTGTAATAGGAAACCAGTAACAACAAAAACCAGCAGTCATCAACCAACATGCTAAGTCCAAAATGATCCGTTAGCCACCCGAATCTTACCCGAGGCCCCCGGGACCTTAACCACATATACCAACAAGTCCTAAAACATCATACGAACTTAGTCGGTCAAACTTTTCAAAAATTCGATTTTTGCCATTTCAAGCCTAATTCTACTACTGACCTCCAAATAATTTTTCAGACACGTTCCTAAATCCAAAATTACCATACGAAGCTATTGCAATCATCAAAATTCAAATCCGAGGTCGTTTACACATGAGTCAACATCCGGTCAACTTTTTCCAACTTAAATTTTCAATTATGAGACTAAGTATCTCATTTCACTCCAAAATTCTTTCGGACCCGAACCAACTAACCTGATAAGTCATAAAATTACTGTAAAGCATAAATTGAGTAGTAAATGGAGAAATGAGGTTATAATACTCAAAACAACCGACCAGGTCATTACATTACCTGATTCCGTGGTGTGGGCCTGGGGGCCGACTTTTGAGTTGACTTTTTAACTTTTGATTAAGAGCTTAGTATTTTCTTATGGAATTGATTCCTTTAGCCCGTGTTGATTGTATCGAATTGTTTGTGACTAGATTCGAGGCATTCAAAGGCCGTTTCGTGAGGCAAGGGCATGTTGGAGTAGAGATTTACGCGGTTTGAATTAAGTAACAGTTCTAAATTTGGTTCTGAGAGTATGAAACCTCGTATTATGTGTCATGTGTTTGGTTTTGAGGTGACGCACATACTAGGTGACATGCGTGTGGGCGTGCACCGTAGGAATTATGACTTGGTCAATTCCATGGAGCTGAATAGTTGAAAAATCTGTTGTTATCCGTATATTTTCCATGTGCTATAGAAATTAAACGGCAAATCATGTTAGAGATCATGTTTAGACTATACGTTGACACTGTAGGGACCCACAGAGGTCGTTTACATGTTGAATTAACTGCTAAAATGCTGTTTTGTACTCAGTCATAATTTTACTTGCATATTACATCTCAGTCTCTATATCATTGTTGTTTGGGTTGATTATCATGATTTCTGAGAGCCCGAGAGACTGGAGAGGTTAATGACTGAGTGAGGCCGAGGGCCTGATTGTGGGTATATTTATGGGATCGGACTGCACGCCGCAGCATGTTTCATTGATTTATGCCATGATTGACTTGTTATAGCACTTGGGCTGAAGGAGCCCCTTCGGAGTCTGTATACATCCCCCAATGAGCGTAGGTACCTACTGAGTGCGAGTGTTGAGTGCCGAGCGATTGAGATGAATGAGATATTGTGAGGAATGAGTGACCATGAGGTTGGAGTGCATGGGAGGACTGCGTGACTATTACTATGAGATTTTGCACTTGATTTCATTACTATTGTACTTCAGTTGGCATATATCATTGTCAAGTAATTTCTGAGAGATATTATATCCCGTTTCAATTGAACGTGACATGAGTTAACTGTTTTGGCCTTAATTGTCGAATTTGAAAGCATGCCTATCATTCTATGTTGAAATTTCTATAATTGAGCTATATCCGTGAAGTTCGTCACTATTTTCAGTCTATTAATTAGTCTTATTATTTACTGAGTTGGTTACACTCATGCTACACCCTGCACCTCATGTGCAGATCCAGGTGCTTTCGGTCACGGCGGTTGCTGAGTTGTGGAGTCCGAATTTTGGGAGACTATTGAGGTAGTTGTTGGGCGTTCGCAGACCTTGACTCACCCTCCTTATCTTTCATTTTAGGTTTCAGTTTTATTACCTAGACAATGTATCCGACTATATCTTAATGTAGATGCTCATGTACTCGGTGGCGCACCGATTTTGGGAGAGATTTTGTATTAAATTATGATTTCTTACTTTGTTTTAAAAATATTTCCTTAATTTTAGCTGTTTCCGTATCTTTCAAAGTTTAGAGTGTTGGAAATGTCTGCGTAGTCGGCTTGCCTAGTACCATGATAGACACCATAACGACAGGTTGGTTTTGGGTCATGACAATAACTAACGTAATCTTCCAAAATTTCTTTTAATAATATCAATTTCTCAATCTCGTATTCTATCTCAATAACTCGAAATTAGCAAGTGACAATACCAAACAGATAAGAATTTTCATATAAAATGCGAGGCATCAGTGGAAGAAAAATCTCACGAATATTTGGATTGCTAGCGATATAACGCACAATTATGCCGAGGATGTACGGCCAGATCTCAGAAAGAATATGATACTGTCGAGGCGATCCGCCCGATCCCATCATAGCGTGTACACTGCCGAGGGTCGAGTTGCACGAATCATAGATGTATCTATTATACTGCCAAGGCGAACGACCCGCTTCCATAAGAGTGTGGTACATAATCTTGCCGAGGCGTTTACCCCGATCCACAAGAAAGGTAAGAAATTATCGAATTACGAGACACGAGCTTACGATACAATATATGAACACAAGGTGAGTATAACATTTACCGTTTCTCAAATAACTTGCCAACGACTTAAGGTAATAAGGCCCGGCCTAATATATATGTATATATTTCTAAGAGCCCGTTTAGATTGGCTTAAAAAAGTGGCTTTTAAGCACAAGTGCTTAAAATCAGCTTTTAAGTGCCGGAACTTATTTTATAAATAAGCAGTTACCTGTTTGGATAAAAGTGCTGAAACTTAAAAAGAATTGTTGAAGTGTTTGGTAAACAAGTGCTAGTAAGCACTTTTTTCTGTTAAAAAGACAAAATTATCCTTAAAGTTGTTAACATTATAAAGAAGTTGATTACTACAATATATTTAATTCTGAATTAATGCAAATAAAAAAATAATTTATAATTTAATTTAATTTTAATTTAATTGATTACTTTAGATAATTTTTATAAATATAATTCATGAATACTCATTGTTCACCACTTTCAATCAAGTAAACTTCCATAAAAGTCTCAACCTATTTAAAATACCAAATTATTTTGTTGAATTCCTCTTTCCCTTATTGTCCATTTACTCTTGAGAGATTAAAGATGCACTTACATCCCTTGAAAGTAGAAGGAAGCTCATTGTGGCATTAGCTTATGTTTTTGGAAGGCCAGTAGAAGTTGATCAAGTATGCAACCTTAATTCATTGTAATATTATGTTTGCTGATAGAATAAAATGCTGTGAAACTTGAAAGAATCTTATTTTTGGATATGAATTGCCTTTTTGCATCATACACCTTACAATAAATGCAAAAATAATAAAAATATTTCAATAAATTTAACAAATGTCTAAACAAAATAACCTTTTAAGGCGTGTTGCTGATCATAACCAACTACTATTTTTACTTTACTATTACAAGTATCAAGCTTCATAAATTTCATTAGCAACCAAATCATGAAGACCCATCCAAACGAGATCACTTTGCTCTTCCACGTTTATATTGTTATTAGTTCTCGAAGATGTACCAACATCAGGATCAACAAATGGAATATATCTCTCATTCTCAGCTGCTCGGAATGCATCATTCATATTACATTTCTTTCTAATATAGTTATGAATGGCCATAGTAGCAAGTGCGATAGAAAGGCATGTCTCGCAAAATAGACCATCTTGCTTTCCAAACTCCAAATGTGCGCTACAATATTTCTACAAGAAGAATGCAAATAGTTAAAATTTTCAATTCGTCCTCTTGGTTCTCGCAATTCTCTTGTTGCACCATGGTGGAATTGTACTAGGTGGTATCTCACATTATCTCCTTTGTATGGAGTCATGTATCTCTTCATGTGCGGAGATCCTGCATCAACTAGATAATACTTATTTCCAATTGAACGTGGAAAGTTGCGTTCTGGTCTACGAAGGGCCTCACAAAATATACGACTATCGTGAGCTGCTTCTTCCCACCCAGCCCATGCAAATGTAAAACACATATTAAAATCTACGACAACAAGAATATTTTGAGTCGGATAACCGTTACGTCAAATATATGGTATCTCTTGACCTTGCGATAATCTTACTTTAACATGTGTGCCATCAAGTGCTCCAATACAATCCTATATACATATACAAGTATAAATATAACTTAAGTTAATAATACTTATAAAAGTTAAGTTATAAGTTTAAAAAATAATTATGTAAAATTATTACTCACTTTAAAGGAAGGGAGATATCGACCGTTACATGGCTTGTGAGCTCCTGCACCATCATTATAATTTAGATGTGGTCTTATAATATCTTTCGCAAGCTCATAAATGGTCTTTAAAACACTATGAAAGTGTTTATGAATTGTTTCTCCCGAATGTTGAAAGATTTCCTATATCAATCGATTTCCAGCTCCATGTGCACAAGTCATCAAGATCATGCCTAACATCTCGTGTATAAACATTCCGCGTGTGGGTTTAAGCCCATAATTTTCAATTAAGTCATTCGTTAGAACAACAAACACCGACTTCCTCAATCAAAAATTTTCATAACAATGAGTCTCGTTTCCTCTTAATATCTCTTGAATAAATACATTTCGAGAGCGACTAGATGTATGACAAGGTTCCTTGCGTAGTTAATTTTTGTAATACATCAAAATCAATTTACCTGCTATTTGACATAAAGCCTTCCATTTCTTCTCATCTTGCTCCCTCCGTATTTCCTCCGGTTCTTCTTCATCTTCATCATCTGACAAATAACTTGGATAAGGATTTACCAAGTCGCTAAAGTTCGAACTCTCCATTTAACTGAAAATAGAAACATAAAGTTAACTCAAGCTTTCTAAACATAACATTAAATGAAGCTTTACAAACATAAAGTGATGCTAACTAAAAGCTAATTGAAGTTAACTGAAACATTCTCTGTGGCTATACACATCATAATAAGAGATAGCCATGATGTTAACTAAAGCAACCAATATAAAAGTTAACTGAACCTTAACAATTGTAAGCTTAACTGAAGCTTAACAATAGAAGCTCAACAAACAGAAGCTTTAATTTAACAAAGGTTTAGCGATACAACCACAACGTCTAAACAAGAAGCAATAAATGAAGTTTACACATAAAACCATAATAAAGTTTACACATACAATCACAATATTCGAATACGGAATAATAAAAATATTCATCACAACAATGCATTATCCATTTTTCTTCAGGTATAACTGATAGTTACTCCAACCAAGACTTGCGAGCTTCATCGGTAGGCATCCCCAAAAATATATGTCGGTTATTTTTCTTGTGGAACATATTCATAGTGAAACTGTAAATTTCACTCCCTGTTAGAATATTAGGAATTTGTTCCAACGTACCAATACACTTCTCGATGGATGTCTCATCAACTGCAGGAGATGTAGCCGTGCTTTTGCTAGACATATGAGAGATGTGCCTTAATTTTTCGCTCCCACCAATCATCATCCGCTATAATTATATTTTTTATAGCATCCCATCCTAAACTTGTCCCTCCTCTCATCAACTACTTAAAAAGTGTCTATTCTGCTTTCATGTAAGCCCAATGGGTTTTTAATTATTTTTTATTATACACTCTTCACGTCTTCTTTTCGAACTGATCAATTATATTTTTTCACCCATCTTTAGATAAGTAAATGTTTGGTCTATTTCCCTTTCTAATCTCTTGCTCACTCAACTCAATAAATGTAATATGAACCTCATCGTCCCAATTAGTATAACTCTCCATCATGATTGAATGTAAATAATCTGAAGAAAAGACAAACAAATATCTAATTAAAATAGAAGAAACTTCCTTATTAGTTGGAGTGACTAATGAAATATCCAATATATCCAGTAGGCTCTATTTAAAGTGAATTTCATTCTAATACTACTAATTTTCTCATTAGGGCAATTTTAGGATAATTTTCATTTTAGTAGCTCTTAGATTGATTTCAGTGGAAACATAGTTCCATCAACTTGAGAACCATTTAATTCAAAAAATTTCTTGGTAATCCTTGATTCTTCAACACTAAGATTTTCATTTTTCACAATTTAAGACAAGTTCCCTTCATGCATGCTTCCTTCAATTGTTCCATTCACTACTAAAAATTGGTGAGAAGCCTTAGAACTAAAACTAACACTAGTAGTACTAACAATACTAGAAGAAGAGAATGGCCAATAAATGAGGGTACTATTATCACTATAACTAAAATCACTAAAAACAGGGCTTAGAAATGAAGACTTGAAGGAATAATTCAAAGGAAAGATACAAGAAACAAACCAAAGTCAGAAACAACTGTCTTACAAAATTAGACGAGAATGGCGAGAATGACGTCGTAATATCAATAAATTATCACGATTACAATAAAGATTAAGAAGAACTTACAACGAGGATTGATTTTCACTGAAATGCTTGAGGAAAAGTGCAGAAAAATGAAGATGAAGCATAGAGAAAGAGGAAAGAAGAGGACCAGCTGCCTTCAAAAGTGAAGGAAATAGGAGAAGTACGATGTTTTAGGGTTTCTTTGACTAAGGGTAATTTTGATATTATGAAAACTTATAATGGACGAGAAAGTAATTTTATTGGTCAAAATAAAATGACTTTTAAGCCAAAATCGGAGAAGTTGGGCTCAGCCAACTTGTTGCTTTTAGCTTTTTTAAAGCACTTTTTAGCCTTTTTTAAGCAGCTTTGTTTTTGCCAAACACTCCAGAAAATAAAAAAGTGCTTAAAAGCTAATTTGACCAGCTTTTAAACCAATCCAAACACTCTCTAAATCAAGCTCAATTATAATTTCAATTAATTAAGCAAGGAAAAGGAATTCAAATATTCCAAATATTACATGGTAGAGTCCTAAGTCTACCCGGACATAAACATGCTTTAGCTACGTACAGACTCTCGTCACCTCGTGCGTACATAGCAACCACAACTAATAGCATATAACAACTAATAGACATGAGACTTACCTCACTCCGAAGTTCCATAATCGACTCCAACTCCACTCTAACACTCAACTCTAAGCCATACGTTCCGAAAATAGCCAAACAATCACGGAAGCCAATAAAAAAAATTCCAAGATCATAATTAATTAATTTATAACACTTCCCAACTCCGCTGAAAAGTCAATAAAGTCAACCCTCAGGTCCACGTGCCCGAATTCTAAAAATATTTGAATATAAACTTTACCCATAACATTACGAACTCAAATATATAATTTATTCCTAATTCCATATTCAATTTCGTGGTAAAAATTCAAAATAACCAATTTTTAGATTTCTTTCAAAATCCCATAGTTTTCATAAATTTTCATGTATAAATCCGTATATAACTCATGTATTTAACTCACAATGTGAAGCAATCACTTACCTAGTGATGGGTGACAAAGAAGCTCCCCCAAAATCGCCCAAAGCTCGGCACCCATGGAAGATTTGAGATAAAATGAGCCAAAACCCGTTTTTGCAAACTTATACACTACCGAGGCGACCTTCATCGCGAACGCGTCACTGCCCTCGCGTTTGCGAAGCTAAACAAACTTAGGCCCGGAAATGCTTCTTCGCGAATGAGGCAAATCCCTCGCGTTCGCGAAGCACAATCTGCTTTAGCCCCCAGTTCCTCTACGCGAACGCGAGACAGGGCCCGCGAACGCGAAACTTTTCCAGCTTGCCCTTTGCGAACGCGTCTGCACAATCGCAAATGCATATAACAAAAGGGCACAATCCAAAATTCCTTCTTTGCAAATGTGTGAGACCCTTCATGTTCGAAAACAACACCTGCACCAACAAACTAGCTACATCAACTTAGCCAAACTTGGTCTGAAACTACCTCGAAACACACCCGAGGCACCCGAGGCACCCGAGACCCTGTTCAATCATACCAACCAGTCATAAAACATGAAACAAATGTGCTCGAGGCCTCAAATCACACCAACAACATCAAAACTATGAATCAATGGTCGAAACCTTTCTTTAAACTTTCAACCATTCAAACTTCGACAAACGCATCCGAATTATACTTAAATATTCCGGAATGACGCCAAATTTTGCGTGCAAGTCACAAATCATGATACAAACCTATTCCAAGACCCGAAACCCCCAAACAAACATCGATATCACCAAAGTCCACCTCAAACCAGACTTAAGAAATTCTAAAACCTTCAAAATGCTAACTTTTTACAATAAGCGTCGAAATACTCCCGGACGACTTGATACTCAACCCGAACATACACCCAAGTTCGAAATTATCGTATGAACCTATTGGAACCTTCAAATACCGATTCCGAAATCGTTTATTCAAAAGTCAAACCTTAGACAATTTTTCCTAACTAAAGCTTCCGAAATTAGAATTTTCTTTCCAAGTCAACTCCAAACTTCCTGAAATTCAATTTCGACCACACGTACAAGTCATAATACCTGAAGTGAAACTATTCAATGCCTCAAACTGCTGAACAACGCACTAGATCTCAAAACGACTGGTCGGGTCGTTACATTCTCTCCCACATACACAAGCATCACTCAAATGATCTCTCAACTGTTTGAAATTACCTATAACGTTATGCTTATTTGTTTGTAATAGAAATATCACTTAATTATTTCTATTACACTCAGAAGGTCATTCAACTAGATTTGTCAAACTTTCGGTAGCCAAATACTATTTTACCTTCTAAATTATCAACCTTTATTTGCTTTAATGTTATACTTTTTTTCTTTCTTTACTCTATATTATGGACTTACCTATAAAATAAATAAATTTTATTTATAAAGTAAAATAGGAAAAATAGATCTCGGACATATATAATATTGGAACAAAATAATTGAACAAAGTTTTCAAGCATATATAATATGTATTATAAATATATTTTATTTTAAATATTTTTTTTTTGTATTACATGTATCAAATTTATCCTTTAAAAGCTTTTATTCTCTTTCCATCTTATTTTGTAAATACAATTTTGAGTTTTTTTGTTATTATCAAAATTATTGACACTAACAAATCATTCTAATTAAAATTTTCATTTTATTCGTCACTTTAAGATACTCAAGCTCTCATTTTATAACTCAAACATAACTTTTAGTATAAAATTTATGTAATTTAAAAAATAAATACCCATCGAAATAAGGTAGATGTGCAATACACGTACGTTAAGATTAGTTAGATAATAGTTAAATAGAAGGGGTGTGATGACATGATAGGTTATTTTGAGTTTTAACATTCATTTCTATATTCTGAGACTTTGAATAGCTCTGTTTAGAATTCCTTGATTTGCAGTCCTTGTCTTTTTATTTCAGAAAAAGGTTATGTGAAAAATGAAAGAAAATGTGAATTTTAATCTTAAAAATGATTTGAGTTGACTACGGTCAATATTTTATGTAAATAGACTCGAATTAGTATTTTGACGGTTCCAGTGAGTCTGTATCATGGTTTGGGACTTGAGTGTATGCCCGAAATTGAATGCCGAAGTCCCTAACTTAATTTAATGTGATTTGTTGAAAACTAGTAATTTAAAGGTTTAAAGAATTTCTAAGTTTGACCGTAGGTTGACTTTGTTGCTGCCGGGTTCAGATTTTGGTTCTAGAACTTGGAATAGGTTCATACCACTATTTATGACCGTAGGTTGACTATGTGCATGTTTGGTTTGGAGCCCTAGGGGTTCTGGTGAGTTTCGGATAAGCTATGGACCATTTCGGACTTAGAAGGATTGTTGGTTTTTCACTGTTTATGATATTTGGTGCGTTGTTCTTCGCGATCGCGAAGCTACTCTCGCGATTGCGAAGGGTAACTTGGTACTAGGGAGGTTTTTTTCTTCGCGAATGCAGAGAAGGGCTCGCGAACGCGTAGCATTGGAGGTATCACCCTTGCGAACGTGACTCTTCACTCACGAACGCGATGAGTAAAGGATTCTGGGGGAAGGCTAGGGCTTGTCCTACGCGAACGCGAGCCTAGGCTCGCGAACGTGATGGTCAGGGGGACAGACCATCGTGAACGCGTGAGGTCCCTCGCGAACACGAAGGATAATTTGGCCACTACACTTCGCGATCGCGTCAGGCCCTTGGCGAACGCGAAGAAGGCCTGACACCCAGTCAATTAAATATCCCAAACTAGGGATTTTCTTCATTTTTTACTATCTCCATATTTGAGCTCGGCCTAGAGGCGATTTTGAAGAGGAATTTCATCCCTACTTCATAAGTTAGTAGAGTTTAACTCGTTTTCTTCCATTTCCATCAACACCCTTTGATTTCTAGCCTTTAATCTATACTTGTTCATGGTAGAAATTAGGGATTTAGGTAGAAATTGGGGATTAAGAGAAATTGAGATCTACACTTAAAATTGAGGTCGGATTTTGAAACTAATCACATAATCGGGCTCGGGGGTGAATTGGTAATTGGATTTTAGTCCGAATCTCGGGTTTTGATCAAGCGAGCCCGGAGTTGACTTTTTCCTAAATTATTAAAGATTGAATCTTTTTCACTCATGGATAGTTTCTAAATCTTATTTTGAATTGTTTGAACTATATTTGGTTAGATTCGATTGGTTTGGAGGCGAATTTTAGAAGAAAGGCCCCGATTGAGCTTTGATTTGATTGCAGAGCGAGGTAAGAGTCATGGTTAACCTTGACTTGAGGAATTAGGACTTGGTAGTGTATTTTCTACGTGTTTTGTGTGTGGAAACAACATATATGTGAGGTGACGATTACTTATATGTTGTAATTGGGTTAAAGCATGCGGTTGGAACTTATTTATTTGTATTTTATTGCATCGTTACTTACGATATCCATTCTTAGGTTAGGTTATCACTTCTTTGATTATTCATTTAATAATTATTGCTTATTCCATAGTTGTTGAATATTTTTGGAAGTTGAAGCTCGGTATCTCGGCACCATATTTGATGCTAAATATATTCTCCACATTATTTACTTCTTGAACTCATTTATTCATTATCACATGGTGAGGAAGAGAGTAAAAGCACGGAGGGTGATGCCGTGCCATTTATTTCATTTATTCATTATCACATGGTGAGGAAGAGAGTAAAAGCACGAAGGGTGATGTCGTGCTATTTATCTCATTTATTCATTATTATATGGTGAGGAAGAGAGTAAAAGCACGAAGGGTGATGCCATGCCATCTATCTCATTTATTCATTATTACATGGTGAGGAAGAGAGTAAAAGCACGAAGGGTGATGTTGTTCCATTTATTATTTATTCATTATCACATGGTGAGGAAGAGAGTAAAAGCAGGAAGGGTGATGCCGTGACATTTATCTCATTTATTCATTATTATATGATGAGGAAGAGAGTAAAAGCATGAAGGGTGATGTCGTGCCATTTATCTCATTTATTCATTATTACATGGTGAGGAAGAGAGTAAAAGCATGAAGGGTGACGTCGTGCCATTTATCTCATTTATTCATTATTACATGGTGAGAAAGAGAGTAAAAGCACAAAGGGTGATTCCATGCCATTCATCTCATTTATTTATTATTACATGGTGAGGACGAGAGTAAAAGCACGAAGGGTGATGCCGTGCCATTTTTCATATCATGGGTTTATCTGATTTCATTTGT
The DNA here is from genome assembly GCF_000390325.3 of Nicotiana tomentosiformis. Classification (NCBI taxonomy): domain Eukaryota; kingdom Viridiplantae; phylum Streptophyta; class Magnoliopsida; order Solanales; family Solanaceae; genus Nicotiana; species Nicotiana tomentosiformis. The sequence continues at coordinate 94,533,779 of NC_090819.1, read as the reverse complement.
TGATGATTTTCTTGGTTATTTCGTGATTTTATACATGTCATAGCTGTTAGATTTCCCCCTTTTTGCATATCCCCTCCCCGTTTGTACATTATCATTCTCTGCTATTATTATTGTTGCTTCATATCTACTTGTATAGGTTTATTTACGTAGGTGTCCTGTCATAACCTAGTCATTTCCTCGTCGAGGTTAGGCTCGATACTTACGGAGTACATTTGGTTGGTTGTACTCATACTACACTTCTGCACTTCTTGTGCAGACAATGGTATTGGTCCTAGCGATGCGTGAGGTGCGTCAGCTTAGATCATTGCATACAGAGACTTGAGGTAGATCCGCTGGCATATGCAGACCTTGAAGTCCCCTTCCTTTTCCCACTTTTATTGTCCATTTCATTCAAAATAGTTGTATTTATTTCAGACTCTATTTGTGGAATTCTAGTTTCTCGTGTACTTGTGATTACGAATTTTTGGGAGTAGATGTTATTACGTGACTTGTATTTGTACTGTGTTATATTGGGTTTAAATTTCTCGTTATATGTCATCATTGTGTTTTTAACTATTTAAAACTGGCTATTTAATTATCTCACGTCGGCTTGCCTAGCAAGTGGATGTTAGGCGCGATCATGACCCCGAGGTTGGGATTCCTGGTCGTGACAAGTTGGTATCAGAGCCCTAGGTTGCCTACATCTCACGAATTATGAGCAAACTTAGTATAGTTTGGAGGATTGGTATGGAGACATCTGGCTTATCTTCGAGAGGCTATGAAGTTGTAGGAAATATTTCACTTCTTTCCTTCTCTATCGTGCAAGTTTATTCTATCATTGATGGTTGAGCAATTCTATTCTTGTTCTCCCGTAGATGGCGAGAACACGCATAATATCTGTAGCCAGACAGGAGCAGGATCCCCCTGTGGCAGCTACTATGTAAGGCCCCGTAAAATCTTACCGAAAACCCGGGATTTCGTGGTGCCGAGGGAGACTTATGTGTTGATGATACAGACTTTTTGGGTTGAGGAATTCACTAAATTGTTGATGAAAAGTTTTGGCAGAAGAAGACAATTCCGCACCCCGTTTCGCGACCGTAAAACCGTTAGCCGCATTAGCGTCATAGAGTGAAGCGGAAACTTGAGTTAATTTTAGGACCTTTATGAGGTCTATTATGCGGCCGCATAATCATTTCGCGGACTGCACAATACGTCGCAGAATAATTATGGAGATATTTGCAGGGAATTTTTGCGATGCATTATGCGACAGCAGAACAGGTGTGTGGGTCGTAGACCCAACCCGAAATAACCCTGTTTTTGGAGATAAATTATGCGGTCTATTTTTCGGGCCACACATCAACTCTACGGCCCACTCTGTAATCTCAGACCTAGAATCAGAAGGTCCATTTCTTGATTTTTACAACTCAACCACATTTTGATAAATATCCTTTAGGGCTAGTTTTGAAGGCAAAAATATGATATTTTTAGAGAGAAGTGAGAGTGTTCTAGAGAGAGGAAGAAGCTCAAGTGCTTTGTTCAACAAGATCTTGTCCAAGATTTGAAATCCAACAAGGAAATCTCACAAGATCTTCACTCAAGAGGTAAAATTCTAACCCTAGTCTTCAATTTCGAGTTTGGGGTAAAAGATGGGTGATTGGGAGTATGATTCTTGGGTGTGAGAGTACTATGTATACATGCATGTACCAATAAGGTTTGTGGGAGGATTGTTGGGCCCAAATGGGTAAACATTGGGTTGTGAAGTGAAAGAAAACTTGTGGAAGAACCTTGTAACCAATTTGCACATCTAGTGTTTGATAAAATGCTCAAATGAGCTGAAACCATGAATATCTCCCTAATTATGGTTCAATTTTATTATATCTCTAGTTGATTGGAATTTCTATAAGTGTTGGGACGTTATGGTAATCTAAGGGAATCTCAAGCAAGGTATGTTGGCTAAACTCCTCTCTTAGAATTGAATCCCACGATATTCATGTAATTTATGTAAGTCTTGAGTTGTTCATTATAAAATTGGCTATTCTGAATAAGCTTGTGTTGAAAGATATGTGTTCAATATGTAACCCAAATGCTTTTATCATGTTATGTTATCATTTGAGAATGTGTTCAAAGTATGGGTTGTGCATTTAGAATATTTTGACCTCAAGTCAAGTTCAAACGAAGGATATTATGCCAAATTTTGTGAAAATCTCTACGTGCCTAAGACTCTTAATTGCTCACATGTGTACAAAATACCTTGATTTGAAATGCCTTGTTGTTGTTGTTATTGATCACGATGATGTTTGAAAGTGAAAAAGGTGAGCATGAAATACTAAATACGGTCGACGTGCCAAGAATGATTTTATAGTTATGGCCAATAGTGCCAGTGAAATGAAAAGAAGTGAAAGAAGTATGAAATGAGATGATTGGTAGAAAATGATGATGTCGATTCACACATCATTGTGGTGAGACGGCCTAGCCTATCGGGCCGTGATCGGATGCCATGCCGCACACATGGTGGTGATTGTGCTGGAAATTGTAATTGAAATTGTGATTGTGGTTGATGTCTCGGATGAGACGGCCTAGTCGATCGGGTCATGGTCGGACTCCGTGCTAAAATTATGGTGGTATTGTGAACGGTGACATATTGGTACTAAAGATCTCCCAACTTAAGATATGGAAATTTATTTGAACATTGGCTTGGTCCTAACTTGAGGTTTGATGTTGTTTGAGGCTTCCACTGATATTATAATTGTTCTTGCTTGTATTATTAATCGTTCTATTGAGAGGGTGTTTTGTCATTCATACTAGTACTATTCCATATATACTAACATCCCTTTTTCCAGGGGCGCTGCATCTTCAATGGATGCAGGTGGTTCCATAGCAGGAAACATTGATTAGTGATAGCGGTACACCCTCTTCCCAGCTGACTTGGTGAGCCCCACTTCATTTCGGGGTCATGTACCTTTTGTTCCTTGTGTATTGTGTTTGAGGTATAGTCGGGGCCTTGTTGCCGACACTATCATAGTACTCTTTTGTATTTATTAGAGGCTCCGTAGACATAGTGTGGGTTGTATTTTAGTACTGGGGAAGTCAAACAAGTTATGTTGTGTTTGAATTACTTGTTCCACTTCAGACCATGAAAATATGTGTGATTTGAGACTTTAATATAAAGTAACTAATGGTAATGAATTGGTATTGTATACATGACCTCCTTATTGTATAATTAATGAAAATATGTATTCTCTTTATTCATAAGTGAGTTTGGGTAGAAAGTATCTAACCGGCTTTCTTGACCGGGTTCACTCGGTTGAGCACGGGTCGCGCTCCCTGAGTTCGAGACGTGACAAACTTGGTATCAGAGCCTAAGGTTTTAAAGTGTCCTAGGATGTCTCGGAGTCGTGTCTAGTAGAGTCCTTCTTATCAGTGTGTTGTCGACCATATCTATAATTAGGAGGCTACTTGGGCATTTAAGAATAACACACTTATTTGATGTTCTAGATCGTGCGATAAAGATGATTGTAAGACTGTTCCCCCTTTAACTCGTGCGTGCTATAAGTTTCAGTACATGACACCTAAGAAGAAGGCAAGAACTGGCCAGAGATCCAATGACACCCAAGAAGTGGTGGTTGATCCTATACTTAGTGATGCGGGTGAGCACAATAGGGGTAAGGATAATTCTCCAACTATTACACTGCCTGATTCTATTACTCCTGCTTAGACTGCTCCCGTTACTTCACCTACTGAGGGCGCATCGATTCCTCCAACTGATATTCCAGTTCCACCTCCAGCCTCAGCTTTCGGTCCCAGTGTTTCTGATGGGGACCTTAGGGGAGCCATACAGATGTTGGCTCAAATAGCGATTTCCCAGGCCTAGAGATCGAATATTGCACCTACTTCTTCCAGCCAACTAGGGGATTCTGCTAGTTCCAGGGTGAATGGGTTTCTTCCATTAGATCCTCCAGTGTTCAAGGGTACTAACCCAGAGGAGGACCCCTAGGACTTCATTGATGAGATGCACAAGACTTTTCGAGTTATGCGTGCTACTGAGACAGAGGTAGTAGAGTTGGCCTCCTACCGCCTAAAAGAGGTGGCATATTCTTGGTTTGAGATATGAGAGGAGTCCCGTGAGGAGAGGAGTCCTTTAGCGAGGTGGGATGAGTTTTTCGATGCCTTCATTGATCATTTCTTACCTATCGAGACTAAGGCAACTCGTGTCGCTGAGTTTGAGAGCCTGAGGCAAGGTAGCATAAGTGTGTGGTAGAACCATATGAGATTCACGCACCTGTCCAAGTATGCTATCTACATGGTGCCCGCTATGGAGGCTAGAGTGCGCCGGTTTGTGCATGGCCTTAGTCCTTTGGTAATTAATGAGGTCGCTACAACTGCCTTGAATTCTGATATGAACTATGGGAAGATGGTGGCATTCACTCAAGCCACAGAGACTCGCAAATTGAAGAACAAAATGGAGCGAGAGGGTAGCAATAAGGCCCGGTCCGCGGGAAACTTTGGTTGTTCTTCTGTTGGTGACAAGTCAGAATTCAGGGGAGGGTCGTCAGGGCCATCTCAGTCCTTTGATCAGTCTTCGGTTAGTGCACTGCCATCAGGGCCCGGTCAGTAGTAGTGGAACCATTTCAGGCCCAGTCAGGGAAATAAGGGCTCCTACCAGTAGGGTCGACATGGTGTAGATTCCAGCTGCAGCGGAGGCCCCTGTGTCCTAGGTGTGGAAAAATGCACTTAGGAATATGCTACATAAACTAACCCGTATGCTACGGGTGTGAATTGAGGGGTCATATTCAGAGAGATTATCGTTCGTCCTGCTAGGGTGCGGGCAGGGGCACGACACATCTAGCCAGTTCTACAGCTACTATATCCCCAATACCTCCTCCAGCCCTAGGAACTCCAACACCCATAGGGTGTGGTGGATCTAGGTGTGGAACATAGAGTTCGGGAGGATCCAGCCGTTTCTATGCTATGAGGGGTCTCCAGAATTCAGAGGCTTCTCCAGATGTTGTCATATGTATATTGACTGTCCAATCTCATGATATGTATGCTCTTATTGATCTCGGTTCCACTTTGTCATATGCCACTCCTTATGTTTCTATAGAATTTGGGATAGAACCGGAACAACTTCATGAGCCGTTCTCTGTTCTACCCCCGTTAGTCAGTCTATTTTGGCCGCACGGGTTTGTAGGGATTGTGTTGTCACGGTGCATGGTCGGGACACCATGTCCAATCTCATTGAATTGGAGATGGTTGATTTTGATGTAATAATGGGGATGGATTGGCTTTATTCATGTTTCGCTAAGATTGATTGTCGAACCAGAACCGTTATGTTTGAATTTCCAAATGAGTCAGTGATTGAATGGAAGAAGGGTAATGTGATGCTGAAGTGTAGGTTTATTTCTTACCTTAAGGCCATGAAGATGATTAACAAGGGGTGTATCTACAATTTGGTCCGGGTTATGGACACCGATGCTGAGGCACCTACACTTGAGTCTATGCCAATTGTTAATGAATTTTCAGAGGTCTTTCCGAAAGAGCTCCTTGGAATCCCACCAGATAGGAAGATTGATTTTGGGATTGATGTGATGCCAGGCATGCAACCTACATCTATTCCACCCTACAGGATGGCACCGGCAGAATTGAAAGAACTAAAGGAACAATTGAAGGATTTATTAGAGAAAGGTTTCATCCGACCGAGTGTGTTGTCTTGGGGCACACCGGTTCTCTTTGTAAGGAAGAAGGATGGGTCACTAAGAATGTGCATCGACTATCGATAGATCAACAAGGTCACTATCAAGAATAAGTACCCACTGCCAAGGATAGATAATTTATTTGACCAATTACTGGGTGCTAAGTACTTTTCCAAAATTTATTTACGATCCGGGTATCACCAATTGAAGATGAGGGAGCAAGATGTTCTGAAAATAACTTTTAGAACTCGATATAGGCACTTTGAATTTTTGATGTCTTTTAGGCTAATGAATGCCCCGGCGGCATTCACGGATCTTATGAATCGAGTCTTCAAGCCTTTTCATGACTCCTTTGTGATAGTGTTCATTGATGATATTCTTGTATATTTATGAAGTCGAGAGGACCAGGTTGATCATCTCAGGGTAGTTTTGCAAACCCTATATCAGCACAAGTTATATGCAAAGTTTTTAAAGTGTGAATTTTGGCTTGCATCTGTCACATTCTTTGGTCATTTAATCTCTAGTGAAGGAATTAAGGTTGATCCTCAGAAGATTACAGTTGTGAAAAATTGGCCTAGACCTACAACTCCAACAGAGATTCGTAGTTTCTTGGGCTTAGCTGGATATTACAGGAAGTTTGTGGAATGGTTCTCTGCTCTTGCCACTCCATTGACTAAATTGAGGCTAAAGGAGGTTAAGTTCCAATGGTCAGATACTTGTGAAAAAACTTCCAAGAGTTGAAATCAAGGTTGACTACGACACCGATATTGACCCTACCAGAGGGTACAAATGGGTTTGTGGTATATTATGATGCTTCAAGAATCGGACTTTGGTGTGTATTAATGCAACATGGAAAGGCGATAGCTTATGCTTATAGGCAACTCAAGAATCATGAAAAGAACTATCCAACACATGACTTAGAGCTAGCAGCAGTGGTCTTTGCGTTGAAGATTTGGCATCTTTATTTGTATGGGGTCCATGTAGATATATTCATGGACCATATGAGTCTTCAATATATTTACAAGTAGAAGGAATTGAATATGAGGCAGAGAAGATGGCTTGAGTTACTCAAGGACTACAATATTGATATTCTATATCATCCGAGGAAGGCTAATGTTGTGGAGGATGCTCTTAGCCGGAAATCTATGGGTAGTTTAGCATACTTGGAAGCATATCAAAGGCCATTGGCCAAGGAAGTTCATCGATTGGCTAGTTTGGGAGTTCGTCTTGCGGACTCTAGTGAAGGGGGGGGGTGATTGTGCAAAATAGGGCTGAACTATCACTTGTTGTGGAAGTCAAGGAGAAGCAATACAACGATCCATTGTTGGCACAATTGAAAGAGGGGATTCATAAACATAGGACCATGGCCTTTTCTCTTGGCATGGGTGATGGTACACTAAGGTACCAAGAGCGTCTATGTGTTCCAAATGTAGATGGTCTTCGGGAGAGAATCATGACCGAGGCTCACACTTCTAGGTATTCCGTGCACCCGAGATCTACAAAAATGTATCATGATATTAAAGAAGTATATTGGTGAAATGATATAAAGAGGAATGTAGCGGACTTTGTGGCGAGATGTCCAAATTTTAAGCAAGTGAAGGCCGAACACTAAAGGCCCGGTAGGTTGGCACAGAACATAGAAATTCCAATGTGAAAGTGGGAAATGATTAATATGGACTTTGTGGTAGGACTACCTCGCACTCCTAGTAAGTTTGACTCGATTTGGGTGATTGTGGATCAACTCACAAAATCAACACACTTCTTGCCGGTTAATGCTACCGACACAACGGAACAATATGCTCACTTGCATATCAAATAAATAGTCAGGTTGTATGGCACTCCAGTTTCTATCATTTCTAATCGGGGGGCACCGTTCACGGCTAATTTTTGAAAGAAAGTTCAGCAAGGTTTAGGTACTTAGGTGAATCTTAGTACAACCGTTCATCCCTAGACCGACGGGCAGGCAGGGCGGACTATTCAGACTTTTGAGGATATGCTGCGCGCTTGTGTTCTTGACTTCTAAGGTAGCTGGGATAATCATTTGCCACTCATAGAATTTGCCTACACCAATAGTTATCATGGGCGCCATTCGAGGTTTTATATGGTAGGAAATGTAGATATCCCATTGGGTAGTTCTAGATTGGGGAAGCAGAGTTGATAGGATCGAACATCGTGCATCAGGCTATGGATAAGGTTAAGATCATTAAGGAGCGGTTGTAATCCTATTCAGGTGTTTGTCGTAGGGATTTGGAGTTCAAAGAGGATGATTGGGTATTATTGAAGGTTTCCCTTATGAAGGATGTGATGTGATTTGGTAAGAAAGGGAAATTGAGTCCGAGGTATGTCAGACCGTACAGAATCATTCAAAGGATTGGTGAGGTGGCGTACAAGCTTGAGCTACCACCTGAGATGTCATCAGTGCACCCGGTATTTCATGTGTTTATGTTGAAGAACGTAGTTGGAGACCCGATACTCATTGTTCCGGTTGAAACTATTGAGATTAATGAGGAATTGACTTATGAAGAGATTCCAGTTTCTATTATTGATCGACAAGTCCAAAAGTTGAGAAATAAAGAAATTGCCTCCGTGAAAATGTTATGGCGAAACCAGAAGGTTGAAGAGGCAAAAATGACGAAGAAGTACCCTTATTTTTTTGAATAGCTATGTAATCGTTATATGAAATTGTTCCCTATGAGTTACATATCATTTGTACAGCTTATGCTAAGGGTGTTCCTTTTCTAGTAATATATTGCTTATGAGGCCACGGTTGGTATTGTTTTATGTTATATTACGTTATCGGATTATGTATATGTTATTAGGATTGGTTTCTGGGATTCTCTGACAGGTGGATAGGCCTAGTTCAAGGGAGACTATAGCGGAATTTTTGGAAATTTTGGGAGTTGGCCAAATTTTGAAACTGCTGGTATGGGTGAATTAAAAGTTGGGCCACACTGGATGCTAATGATAGATTTTGACCCTCATTCGAGGACGAATGATCCTAAGTTAGGGAGGATGTAAGGCCCCGTAAAACCTTACCAAAAATCTGGGATTTTGTGGTGCCGAGGTGGACTTATGTGTTTATGATACCAAATTTTTGGGTTGAAGAATGCACTAAATTGTTGATGAAAAGTTTTGGCAGAAGAAGGCAATTCTGCGGCCTGTTTCGCGACCCGCATAAGCATCGCAGAGTGAAGCAAAAACTTGAGTTAATTTTAGGACCTTTATGCGGTCCATTATGCGTCCGTATAATCATTTCGCAGACCGCACAATACATCGCAGAATAATTATGGAGATTTCTAGAGGAAAGTTCTACGGTGCATTATGCTCGCAGACCTACCGCAGACCCAACCCAAAACAACCCAGTTTTTGGTGATCAAATATGCGGTCCATTTTGCGGGCCGCACAAAAACTCTACGGTCCACTCTGCGATCGCAGACTTGGAATCGAAGGGTCTATTTCTTGATTTTTATTACTCGACCCCATTTTGATAAATAGTCTTTAGGGCTCATTTTGAAGGCAAAAATCTGATATTTTTAGAGAGAAGTGAGAGTGTTATAGAGAGAGAAAGAAGCTCAAGTGTTTTGTTCATCAAGATCTTGTCCAAGATTTGAAATCCAACAAGGAAATCTCACAAGATCTTCATTCAAGAGGTAAGGTTCTAACCCTAGTCTTCAATTTCGAGTTTGGGTAAAAGATGGGTGATTGAGAGTATGATTCTTGGGTGTGAGAGTATTATGCATACATTCATGTACTAATAAGGTTTTTGGGAGGATTGTTGAGCCTAAATGGGTAAAGATTGGGGTGTGAAGTGAAAGAAATCTTGTGGAAGAACCTTGTAACCAATTTGCACATCTAGTGTTTGATAAAATGCTCAAATGAGCTGAAACCATGAATCTCTCCCTAATTATGGTTCAATTTTACTATATCTCTAGTTTATTGGAATTACTAAAAGCGTTGGGACGTTGTGGTAATCTAAGGGAAGATCAAGCAAGGTATGTTGGATAAACTCCTCTCTTAGAATTGAATCACATGGTATTCATGTAATTTATGTAAGTCCCGGGTTGTTCATTATAAAATTGGCTATTCCGAATAATCTTGTGTTGAAAGACATATGTTCAATATGTATCCCAAATGCTTTTATCATGTTCTGGTATCATTTGAGAATGTGTTCAAAGTATGGGTTGTGCATTAAAAATATTTCGACTTCATGTCAAGTTCAAACGAAGGATATATGCCAAATTTTGTGGAAATCTCTATGTGCCTAAGACTCTTAATTGCTCACATGTGTATTAAAAACCTTGATTTGAAACGCCTTGTTGTTGTTGATGATGATGATATTTGAAAGTGAAAAAGGTGAGCATAAAATACTAAATACGGTCGACGTGCCAAGAATGATTTTATAATTGTGTCCACTAGTACCAGTAAAATGAAAAAATGTGAAAGAAGTATGAAACGAGATGATTGGTAGAAAATGATAATATCGATCCACACATTATTATGGTGAGACGGCCTAGCTTATCGGGCCGTGATCGGACGCCATGCCGCACACATGGTGGTGATTGTGCTGGAAATTATAATTGAAATTATGATTGTGGTTGATGTCTCGGATGAGACGGCCTAGCCGATCGGTTCATGGTCGGACTCCGTGCTAAAAGTATGGTGGTATTGTGAACGGTGACATATTGGTACTAAAGATCTCCTAACTTAAGATATGAAAATTTATTTGAACATTGGCTTGGTCTTAACTTGAGGTTTGATGTTGTTTGAGTCTTCCACTGATATTATGATTGTTCTTGCTTGTATTATTAATCCTTCTATTGAGAGGGTGTTTTGTCATTCATTCTAGTACTATTCCATATGTACTAACGTCCATTTTGCCAGGGGCGCTGCATCTTCAATGGATGCAGGTGGTTCCACATCAGGAGACATTGATCAGTGATAGCGGTACACCCTCTTGCTAGCTGACTTGGTGAGCCCCACTTCATTTTAGGGTCATGTATCTTTTGTTCCTTGTGTATTGTGTTTGAGGTATAGCTGGGGCCTTATTGCCGGCACTATCATAATACTCTTTTGTATCTATTAGAGGCTCCGTAGACATAGTGTGAGTTGTATATTAGTGCTGGGGAAGTCAAACAAGTTATGATGTGTTTGAATTACTTGTTCCACTTTAGACCATGAAAATGTATGTAATTTGAGACTTTAAAATGAAGTAACTAATGGTAATAAATTGGTATTGTATACATGATCTCCTTATTGTCTAATTAACGAAAATATGTATTCTCTTTATTCATACATAAGTTTGGGTAGAAAGTATCTAATAAGCTTGCTTGATCGGGTTCACTCGGTTGAGCGCCGGTCGTGCTCCCCGCGGTTAGGACGTGACATACTACTAGGGGCAGAGGCCGAGGCAAAGGAAGAGCTCAGCCTAAATCTCGAGCATCAGCACCCGCAGTAGAGCCTCAAATTAATCATGAGGAGGATGTCCCAAGCCAGCTCAGACCGTACCCGTCAGACCAGCTCAGGTCCCGGAGGGGTTCATTGTCACTCTAGTGCTTCAGGATGCTCTAGTTCGCTGTGTGGGCTTTATGGAGAGTGTGGCCCAGAGCATTGCATTTCCAGTGCCACCAACCATCTCCCGGGCTTGGGGAGGAGACAGACTCCCGCTACTCACACCCCGGAGCAGGTGGTTCCCCTGTATCAGACTCCGGCAGCCCAACTAGTTGGGGTGGTTCAACTGGTTCTTGTAGCACCGGCCGATAATAGGCCCGCTATGTCTTTTGAGGCCTTGTTGAGGCTGGATAAGTTTACCAAGATCTTTCTAGTTCATTTTAGCGATGCACCTTCTGAGGACCTACATGATTACTTGGTGGAGATACTATGTGTTGACTAGACCAATGGGTATAGTTGAGACCAATGGGGTCGATTTTGTAGTGTTCCAGATAACCGGTTCTGCCAAGAGATGGTGGAGAGACTATGTGTTGACTAGACCAGCTGGTTCACCTCCACTTACCTGGAATCAGTTTTCACAGCTATTTCTAGAGAAGTTCATTCCTTCATTCTGAGAGAGGATTACCGCGGGCAGTTTAAGCGTCTTCAGTAGGGTAGCATGACTGTTACCCAGTATGAGACTCGATTTGTGGGCGTAGCTCACAACGCCATTATCTTGATCCCTACTAAGAGGGATAGAGTGAGGAGATTAATTGATAGGCTCACTTTCACTATCAGATTACAGATGGCCAAGAAGACCAGAAATGATATTTCATTTTAGAGGGCCGTAGAACTTGCCAGACGGATCGAGATGGTTCGTGGTCAGGAGAGGTAACCGATATCTGATAAGAGGCCTTGTTATTTCAGTGGTTTCAATGGTTCCTCACGTGGAGGTAGGGGTACTTTTGGTAGAGGCCATCCTCCCAGACCATTTCAGTTAGCGCTTCAGGCATCCCACGATGCTTTGGGCAGTTGTGGTCCTTATATGTCTCATCCTGAGCAGCTAGCCTATAGTGCACCATAAACTCCTATTAGTGCACCTCAAATCCAGTGTTATTAGAATGGTTATCCAGGTCAACATGGCCAGTTCCAGATTCAACAGTCATAGCAGTCGAGGGCTTGTTATACTTGTGGAGATATGAGGAACATTTCTAGATTTTGTCCCAGATCATAGGGCGACATGCATCAGCAGGGTTCTCGTGCTATGGTTCTGGCACCGGTTGCTTTACCACCCACTCAACCAGCTAGAGGCGGGGGTCAAGCTACCATACATAGAGGTCAGAACATTAGAGGTGGAGGTCAAACTGTTAGAGGTGGAGGCCAGCCAGCTAGTGGTCGTCCGAGGGGTGGAGGTCAGGGTGGTGGGGCCTACCCCATTTTATGTATTCCCGGCTATGCCTGAGGCCGAGTCATCTGATGCCGTTATCACATGTATTGTTTCAGTTTTCCATAGAGATGCTTCAGTTCTATTTGATTCGGGTTCTACTTATTCCTATGTGTCATCCTATTTTGCTTCATATCTGGTTGTGCCTCGTGATTCATTTAGTGCTTCTATGTATGTGCCCACGCTTGTGGGAGATTTTATTATTGTAGATCGTGTCTATTGTTCGTGTGTTATTACTATTAGGAGTCTTGAGACTAGTGTAGATCTCCTACTTCTTGATATGGTGGACTTTGATGTTATTTTGGGCATGAATTGGCTATTACCGTATCATGCTATATTGCAATGTCACACCAAGATGGTGACCTTAGACATTTCGGGGTTGCCTCAATTAGAGTGGAGAGGGACTCCTGGTCATTCTACTAACTAGGTTATTTTTTAGGTGAAGGCTCGGCGCATGGTCGAGAAGGGATGTTTAGCCTGTTTGGCCTATATTCGCAATTATAGTGCGGAGGTTTCTTCATGGTTTCGGTACCAGTTGTGCATGAGTTTCTAGAGGTGTTTCCTGCAGATCTGTCAGGGATGCCAATAGATAGAGATATTGACTTCTGCATTGATTTGGCTCCGGCCACTCAGCCCATTTCTATTCCACCATACTCAAGGAGGAGTTGCAAGATTTTCTTGATAAGGGATTCATTAGATCTAGTGTCTCATTTTGGGGTGCACCCGTTTTGTTCATTAAGAAGAACGATGGTTCGATGAGGATATGTATAGACTATTGGCAATTGAACAAAGTCACTATCAAGAACAAGTACCCATCCATTGCCGAGGATTGATGTCTTATTTGATCGGCTTCCAGGTGCCAAAGTGTTTTTGAAGATAGACGTGAGGTATGTCTACCATCAGTTGAAGATTAGGTCATCAGACATCCCTAAGACAGATTTTCGGACTCGATATGCGCATTATGAGTACCTAGTGATGTCATTTGGGTTGACAAATGCCCCAAAACATTTATGGATTTGATGAACCGAGTATTTAAGCCCTATTTGGATTCTTTTGTGATCGTATTCATTGATGATATCTTGATCTACTCCTGCAGTCGAGAGGAGCATGAGAAACATCTTTGGATTGTACTTCAGACTCTAAGAGAAAGTCAGTTATATGCCAAGTTTTCAAAGTGTGAGTTATAGTTGGATTCAGTGGCCTTTTTGGGGCATGTTGTATCGGCCGAGGGCATTAAAGTAGATCCGAAGAAGATTGAGGTGGTCCAGAACTGGCTTAGACCTACTTCAGCTACAGAGATTCGGAGTTTCCTGGGTTTGGCGGGTTATTATCGCCGGTCCATGGAGGGGTTTTCATCCATAACAGCCCCATTAACTAGATTGACCCAGAAGAGTGCTCCATTCAAATGGTCCGATGAGTGTGAGTTGAGCTTTCAAAAGCTCAAGACTGCTTTTACTACTACGCCAGTGTTGGTGTTGCCCACAGGTTCAGGATCCTACACGGTGTATTGTGATGCATCGCGTATTGGGCTCAGTGCAATATTGATGCAGGATGGCATGCTAATTGTATATGCGTCGCGACAGTTGAAGGTTCATGAGAAGAATTACCCTGTTCATGACCTAGAGTTGGCAGCAAATGTTCATGCACTGAAGATTTGTAGGCATTATCTCTATGGAGTGTCATGTGAGGTGTTCACAGATCATCGGAGTCTATAGTATTTTTTCATGCAAAAGGATATCAACTTGAGGCAGATGAGGTGGTTGGAGCTGTTGAAAGACTATGATATAACCATTTTGTATCACCTCAGGAAGGCCAATGTGGCGGCCGATGCCTTGAATAGAAAGGCTATGAGTATGGGTAGCCTTGCGTGTACTTCGGTTGGTGAGAGACCCCTAGCATCAGTTGTTCAGGACTTGGCCAATAAGTTTGTGAGGTTAAATGTTTCGATGCTCAGTCGTGTTCAAGCTTGTATGGTCTCTTGGTCTTCTCTGTACGAGTGCATCAGAGAGTGTCAGTATGACGAACCCCATTTGTTCGTCCTTAAGAACATGGTGCAGCACGATGGTGCCAAGTAGGTTACTATCGGAGATGATGGGGTGTTGCAGATATAGGGTCGGATTTGTGTGCCCAATATGGATGGGCTTCATGAGTTGATTCTAGAAGAGGCCCACAGTTCATAGTATTCCATTCATCCGTGTGCCATCAAGATGTACCAGGATTTGCAGCAGCATTATTGGTGGAGAAGAATAAAGAAGGATATCGTTGCATATGTGGCTCGGTTGTTGAATTGTCAGCAATTAAAGTACGAGCATCAGAGGCCTAGCGGTTTGCTTCAGAAGATTGAGATTCCCGAGTGGAAGTGAGAGAGTATTACCATGGATTTTGTTGTTGGGATTCCACAAACTTCGAAGAAATTTGACGTAGTTTGAGTCATTGTGGACAGGTTGACCAAGTCGGTACGTTTCATTCCAGTAGCAGTTACCTATTCTTCAGAGCGATTGGCTGATATTTATATCCGCGAGATCGTTCTTCTTCACGGTGTGTCAGTGTCCATCATTTTTTATCAGGCTACGCAGTTCACATAGCACTTCTAGAGGTCCATAAAGCGTGAGTTAGTTGAGTTGAGTACATCGTTCCCCAAGACAGAAGGTCAGTCTGAGTGTACTATTCAGATATTGGAGGACATGCTTCACGCCTACGTTATAGATTTTGGGGATTATCAGGATTAGTGCTTGCTGCTTGCGGAGTTTTCCTACAACAACAACTACCAATCGAGTATTCAGATGGCTCCATATAAGGAATTATATGGGAGGTGGTGTCGTTCGCCAGTTGGTTGGTTTGAGCCAGGAGAGGCTCGGTTGTTGGGTACCAATTTGGTTCAGGATGCCTTGGAAAAGGTCAAGATGATTTATGATCGACTTCGCACAACTCAGTCAAGGCAGGAGAGTTATGTCGATCGTAGAGTTCGTGATGCTACATTTATGGTTGGAGAGAGGGTATTGCTTCGGGTTCACCCATGAAGGGTGTGATAAGGTTCAGAAGCAAGTTAAGCCCTAGGTATATCAGACCCTTTGATATTCTTGAGAGAGTGGGTGGGGTAGCCTACAAGCTTGCATTGCCACCTAGTTTATCAGAAGTCTTGTAACGACCCGACCGGTCATTTTAAGTATTTATGCTCCTTTCAACTATTTGATGTCTTGAATAGCTTCATATGATGTATTATGACTTGTTAAATCAACGGTTTTGGTTTTCAGTTATTTCGAAGTTAGTTTGGAAGAATAAAATTTAAGGTTTAAAGCTTAAGTTGAAAGGTAGACCAGATGTTGACTTATGTGTTAATGACTCCGGAATTGAGTTTTGATGATTCCAATAGCTCTGTATGGTGATTTTGGACTTAGGAGTGTGTCCGGATAATTATTTGAAAGTCCGTAGTTAAATTAGGCTTGAAATTGCGAAAATAGGAAATTGAAAGTTTGGAAGTTTGACCGGGAGTTGACTTTTTGATATCGAGGTCGGAATCCAATTTTGGAAATTTGAATAGCTTCGTTATGTCATTTATGACTTGTGCGCGAAATTTGAGTTCATTCCGGATTGATTTGATATGTTTCGGCACGAGGTTTGAAAGTTGAAAGATTTAAAGTTTATTAAGTTTGAATTGAGGTGCGTTCGTCGTTTTGATGTTGTTATATGTGATTTGAGGCCTCGAGTGGGTCCGTAATATATTTTGGGACTTGTTGGTATACTAGGATGGGGTCCCGAGGGGCTCAGGTGAGTTTCGGGGTGGTTTCAGACCATTTCTAGGCCATTTTTAATTGCTAGTTTTTGGCTACAGAGTTGTGCATCCCGACCGCGAACATTTGGTCGCGTTCATGAAGAGCAAACAACAGTTTGGGGCCTTGTGAATCGCGATCGTGGAAGCTGTTTCGCAATCGCGAAGAACAAAATCTCTGCTACACTAACCCGACTTTGGAAGCTTATATATCGCAATCTATAAAGAGTTTTGAGATAATCCAAATATGAAAATTGTAGCCCTAGATGTCTAGTTTGCATAAAGGCAAACCATTTTTCATTTGGAGTTTTGTACAAAAGGTTATGTCCATCATACTAGAGGCTATATGGAAGATTTGGGGAGATTATGCTTCGCGATGGCGATTGGTTTACCGCAATCGCGAAGAGCAAATTTTGAGCTGGAAAATTTTGTGCTTCGCGATCGCGAAGCATTTTCCGTGAGCGCAAAGGGTAAATACCTGGGTAGAAGCTATATTTTGAGGTTTCGACCATTTTAACATATTTGGAGCTATGGAGCTCGGATTGAAGCGATTTTCACCATATGGATTGGGGTAAGTGATTCTAACTCAGTTTTGGTTAAATTACATGAATACATCGTTATATTTATCATTAAATTAGTGTTTTGGGTTGAAAATAGTAGAATATTTCATAGAATTTAATTGAGGATTTGAAGGCCGAGTTGTGATCGAATATGAGTAATTTTAGTATGGTTGGACTCGTGGTTGAATGAGGGTTCGAATTTTGTAATTTTTGTCAGATTTCGAGACGTGGGCCCCACCGTTGACCTTTGGTTGACTTTTCAAGCAGAGTTGAAAATTTTTATAAATTGTTAAATTGCAATCATTGGAGTATATTTTGATTAATTTGAACGTTGTTTGACTAGTTTCAAATCGTTTTGGCTCGGAATTGAGGAGATAAGAAGGCATTCGAAGGTTGATATGTGTAGAATGGAATTTTCGGAGTATTGTTTAGCTTGCTCGGCAGCAGATTCGGCTTGTTCGAGGTAAGTAACACTTCTAAACTTGGAGATGAGGGTATGATTATACGTGTTATGTGATTTTTTTTGAGGTGACGCACATGCTAGGTGACAGACGTGTGGGCGTGCACCAGAGAAATTGAGACGTAGTTGATTCCGTAGAGCTGTATAGTCAATTAACTTGTATTTTTCCATGTATTTTTATGTGTTAGAGAAATTGAGCTGTGACTCATGTTAGAAATCATGCTTAGGAAAATTTTGGTATTTATTCTGCTGTCGAATTATATGTTTAAATTGTAATTTTGTACTCAGTCATATCCATTATTGCATATCATATCTCAGTCTCTGTTGTTATTTATTGATACATCATATCATCATTTTGGGATAGTTTCATGACATTGGGAGCCCGAGAGACTAGTGAGATTGATGATTGAGTGAGGCCGAGGGCCTGATTTTGAGATATTGATACTATAACACGTGAGTTGTCCGTGCAACACGTGAGTTGTTCGTGCAGATCCAGATATTGATACTATAGCACGTGAGTTATCCGTGCAGATGCAGATATTGATACTATAGAACGTGAGTTGTCTATGCGGATCCAGATATTGATACTATATCACGTGAGTTGTCTGTGCGGATTATAACGCTTGGGCCGAAGGAGCCACTTCGGTGTCTGTACACCCCTAGTGAGCGCAGTTGCTAGTAGTTGTTATGTTTGGGTTGGATCTGCCCTGTTCAGTACTAAGAGACTGAGTGTGTCGAGTGATTGAGCATGATGAGTGGAAAGTATGAGACAATGGGATTGAGTACTCTGAGAGTGTGAATACATGAGTTCATCACTAAGATACAATGCATTTGACTTGCTTACTTGAGATACATGCATAGAGATGCATTTCTTTCTGCTACTCTGATTTTGGTGACATTCATGATTTCACATGCATATTGACATCTAGGCATAGAGAAGTATTTTTTTTCTTTCCTCATGCCATTTGGTAATGAAATTTCTTATCTGTCGTTAAAGTTTTTGAGAAAAATCATAGGTTTCAGACTTACTCATATTTTTGGTGACTTTCGGCAAAAGATTTGAGTTTTACTGTTATATTGAAAAGAAAATGTTTATTTTCCGGAATTATACACGAGTTGAGCATTTTATTATTGAGTTATTACTTGTTTTGCTTTAAATTGTATTGTTACGAGATGTTATTAGTTATTGGAGTTGGAATCTGACCCTTGTCCCAGCTCGTCACTACTTTCAACCTAAGGTTAGGTTTATTACTTATTGAGTACATGGGGTCAGTTGTACTCATACTACACTTCTGTACCTTGCGTGCAGATTTTGGATGTTAATGCTGCTGTACATGGCGGGAGCTGGATCTGAAGATGTACCTATGTTCCAGTCATTGCTGCCTCTTGTCCTTGGTAGCTTTAGAATTTTAATCTGTTCATGTATATTTCAAACAGATGATGTATTTTTATTTCACACCAGCTTTGTAAATTCTATTCTTAGAAGCTTATGATTTGTACTACCAGTCCTTGGGGAGTGTATTAGAGTCAGTTAAATATTAATTGAATCAGATATTTATAAATTGGCTTACCTAACGGGTTGGGTTAGGTGCCATCATGTCTAGTTGTATTTTGGGTTGTGACAAGTTGGTATCAGAGCCCTAGGTTCATAGGTTCTACAAGTCATGAGCAAGTGTATAGTAGAGTCTTGCGGATCGGTATGATGATGTCCATACTTATCTTCGAGAGGCTACAGGACATTTTAGGATAAACTTTCCATCTTTATTTCCTTATCGTGCATTGATTTGGCTTGAAACATACCTCTTTGAATTCATTCCACTCACTTGTATACATATGTGAACGCTCGGTATCAGCTGTGTATCGACGACTTGTGATTCTATGAACGAGGTTCGATATGTGTATTCTGTGTTTTGGTGATGGGCTAGTCTGGAGGACTTTAGATCAGGTTTATACTGCAGCTTAGGCTCGGTAGCTTCAGATTTGTGAACTTGTACATTTGGACTCATACGTCCGGTAATGTCCCTATGAGTTGAATTTATGGCTCGATGAGCGGTTGAATGGCTATATGATAAGTATTATGTGACTGCGGGATGTGCTCAGATGGGTTAAATGTGACGAATAAAGTTTACTTGTGACTCAAGAGTTTGCTATTTGGTACTCGATTTCTTTCTTGATTTGTCGTATAGTCTCGAGTTGTGAGTGTATTGAAGGATCTTTCATGTTGTTAAATTGTGGGACAAATTAAATTCTCATGTCTTGTTAATGAGTTTAGACTCAAGAAGGTTAAGTGATTACGTAGTAGTTGTGGATGTAAAAGGGTATAGAAAGATGCCAGTTTGAGGCCAAGCAGGCAGGTTATCACATGCAGGTTAATTTACGGATGTGTGATCCTTATAATGTTGAGTGGAGTGTATGCGTTGAGATTTGAATTTGAATCTGGGTGAGAAAGTTGACTTGACTATTAAGAGAATAAATGCGAGCTTAGAGGATGATTGAGGTACTTTATGGTTGGTGTTGCATGAGCTTGAGAAGTGTCACGACCCGAAATTTCCACCGTCGGGACCGTGATGGCACCTAACATTTCACTTGCTAGGCAAGCCAACGTTAGAGAATTATTAAACCAAATCCTTATTTCCATTCGGTAAATAACAATAATTAGCCAAGATAAAAAATAATAAGTGCAGAATAATATAAAGAATGTATCAATTACTACCACCCGGATCTGCAGTCACTATTCACGAGCATTCTAGAATTTACTACAAGTAATAGTCTGAAAGAAATACAACTGTCTGAATGAAAGAAACAGTAGAACAGAAAGATAGACGGGGACTTCAAGGTCTGTGAACACCGACAGATCTACCTTGAGTCTCCTGATAGTGGTCCAATAACAAATTCTCGATCAACCCGAGACGATACCAAAATATGCACAGGAAGTGCAGAGTGCAGTATCAGTACAACCGACCCTATGTACTGGTAAGTGTCAAGCCTAACCTCGACGAAGTAGTGACGAGGCTAAGGCAAGGCACCTACAAATCAACCTGTACAGTTTAATAATGTATATACAAATAACAGTAATGAAGAATTAGACAGGTAATATCGGGAGGGGGAAACATGTTGGGGGACATATGAGATAAAGAACTACAACAGAATAATAACTGGAATAACCAACATATTATGAATCAACAGGAACACGAATACAGTAAAGGAAAAATGCACGGCATCACCCTTCATGCTTTTACTCTCAATCTCACCATAAAATCAATAGAAACAGTACGACATCACCCTTCGTGCATTAACTCTCATAATATGGCACGGCATCACCCTTCGTGCATTAACATTCACAATATGGCACGACATCACCCTTCGTGCATTAACACTCATAATATGGCACGACATCACCCTTCATGCATTAACACTCATAATATGGCACGACATCAACCTTCGTGCATTAACACTCTCCCTTACCCTAATGCAATGCATAAATAACAACAGGGAGATAGAATGACAAGTACAAGCCTTACTTCAACATTTGGTTCCACAATATCAATCTCAACTTTGAAATAAATTCTCAATTATCACCAAAAAATCTGTAACCATGATAAGAACGATCAATTTAACAACACTAGTATAAACACGTAGCAATTAGGCATAGAAAGAGACAATATAAGAAAAATAGAAGAAACATGGAAAATAGGTAAATTGGCGGCGCATAAGTACTCGTCACCTCACATATAGGCCCCTCACATGAATTTCACATAGCAAATAGTCTAAAGTTCCTAATTCCCTCAAGTCAGGGTTTGACACAACACTTGCCTCACTTCGAAGGCCACTTAATTCTTAATCACAGCTTTTCCTTTGGAATTCACCTCCAAACCATTCGTATCTATTTAAAAATGACTCAATAATATCAAATATTGCTAAAGGAATCAATTATATTGCATAAATTAAATTTCCCAAATTTTCCTCCAAAAAGTCGAAAATCGACCCCGGGCCTGCTTGGTCAAAACCCGAGGTTCGGACCA
Source organism: Nicotiana tomentosiformis (assembly GCF_000390325.3). Lineage (NCBI taxonomy): Eukaryota > Viridiplantae > Streptophyta > Magnoliopsida > Solanales > Solanaceae > Nicotiana > Nicotiana tomentosiformis. The sequence goes on along the minus strand of NC_090819.1, from coordinate 94,512,428 downwards.
AAATCCATTTATCCATTCACCCCCGAGTCCGAATATATGATTGGTTTTGGAATTCGAACTCAAATTGAGGTCTAAATTCCCAAATTTCCGAAATCCATAGTTTCTACTCTAACCCCTAATTCTACCATGAAAACTCTAGATTTTAGGTTGATAATTCATAAAATGTAATGCGTAATTGAAAGAAATGGTTTAGAATCACTTACAAACACTTTGGTGAAGAAAATGAATCTTGAAAATCGCCTCTATCCGTTTGGTTCTTGAAAATTGTTGAAGAAATGGCTTAAACCCGTGTTTGGATTTTGTTAAGTGCTGGGCGATAGTGTGCATCACGTTCGCGAGGCCACTGTCGCATTCATGAAGAGCATTGGCTAACAAGCCTTCGCGTTCGCGAGATAGTGTTTGCGTAGGCTACCCCCTCAGCCTTCGCGTTCGTGAGACATTGCTCGCGTTTGCGATGAAGGAACGATCGACTCTTCCCCAGGTGTGCCTAACACTACGCGTTTGCGAGGAGCTGGTCGCATTCGCGAAGGGTAACGACCCCATCTCTTCACGTTCGCGACTAAGCCATTGTATTTGCGAAGAAGAAAACTCCAGCTGCCCAGTTTACTCTTCGCGTTCGCAAGAGTACCTTCGCGAACGCAAAGAAGGACATGCCAGAACACCTGCTGCAGCAAAATACCAGATTTTCATAGTCCAAAACATTCTGTGGCCTACCCGAAACTCACCCGAGTGCTCGGGGCTCCAAACCAAACATGCACAGAAGTCTAAAAACAACATATGAACTTGCTCGCACGATCAAGTCGCCAAAATAACACCTAAAACTACGAATTTAGCACCAAATCAAATGAAATGCTCAAGAACACTTTAAAATTCCTATCTTCTCAACTGGACATCCGAATCACATCAAATCAACTCTGTTTATCACCAAATTGCACAGACAAGTCTTAAATATTATAATGAACTTGTAGGGCTCCGGAACCAAAATACGGACCCGATACTCACAATGCCAAACATTAATCAATTCTTAGAAATAATTAATTTTTAGACTTTTAATTTTCATCAAACAATTATATAACTTGAACTAGGGACCTCCGAATTCGATTCTGGGCATACGCTCAGGTCCTATAATTCAATACGGACCCACCGGGACCATCAAAATACAGATCCGGGATCGTTTACCAAAAATATTGACCGAAGTCAACTAAAATCAACTTTTAAGGCAAAAATTCTTATTTTCATTCATTTGCAACATAAAAGCTTTTCTGGAAACATGCCCGGACTGCGCACACAAATTGAGGAGGGTAAAAAAAATGAGATTTTTAAGGCTTAAGAGCGTAGATTCGAGTTCTAAAATATAAGATGAACTTTTGGGTCATCACAAGAAGAATTTTCGTTGAACTGACTGCAGTATCATGGCAGTAATAAGGTATGGGTATTGTGAGTTATCAGATGTTTTATTCTACGACATTGATCCAAGTAGGGAGCCTGCTAGTGACGATTTGATTTCATGGTTATGTGTTGTACTGGTTTCGGTTTGAGGCATACATGTGGATCAATTATGACTGCAAAGGTTGGGATCGAGGATGACTCGAGCAAGAAAATTCCTGAATATGGGCTACATTGCACTTTATGAAAATATGAAAATCATGGAATAATTAAGTTATTATTTTGAAGGATGTAGTGCACACGAAGTATGAATTTGATTGGTGATGTTAAGGCAAGGTTACTTGTTTAGGTGTTGTTGTGCTAATAGGGCATGCGTCTTTCGGTCCGTTTGGGCAGTGCAATTTAGATTTGAACAAAGTGGGTGACTTTCGAGAAGTTTCTAATGGGTTCGAGATTTATATATAGCAATTGAGAATTTTTCCGAACTTTTGTGTGGATAGAATCTGATATTTGCTTTTGATGGTGGCGGGACTTGCGGTAATTCTGTATGACTATGGATTCTACATTCCAGTATAAGAAATGTAAAAGAATAATTTTAAGTTCACATAAGGTCTTTTCAGAGTGGATGTCTTGGTTGTGGTATTTATGGGGGATAATTATGTTGTGGTGAGCCTTTACAGATGTTTTGGTGGCAATATTATTGGGTTTGGTGATCTGCGTGGCATGGTCGAGTTAGAGAAATTCAGTTATGATATCTTGGTTATGTGCAAATGGATTTCAAATTGTTCTTGATGGTTTCTACCATGGTTTGAGCCGGATATTCTCTACCGGTGTGGGGAACGTGTTGTATATTGTGATTTTCTCCTGGAGGGAAGCAAGAGAAAGGTTTCTAACTAACCGTGTATGTAAATTGCTGATGACTCAGAGTTGATAATGAGATTCTTGTGTTTATCACATGATGGCATGATAGATGTGGTGTGTTGTGCGGGATTAAGATTTACATGTACAAGGTGACAGTTCATTACTGAAGGGAAGGTCACGAATTCTGGATAGAATGGTCAATTTTAGATATTTAGATGAATGTTAGAATTGCTTGGTAATCCCTGAGAAGGGTGCGCATTTCAGAAGGTGCATTATGTTTTGACTTACGGATGTTCATCGGTATTGTGGTACTCACCTGGTTGATAGACTACTGATATTCAAATTATTTCTATGTGGCATGGAAGAATTATGAAAGTATTCCTCATGAGATAATCGTGCATAAAGGATGTGTTAGTCATTCGAGTGCTGGAGTTGGGATAAGTTACGGTGATTCATGTGTTCTATGAATTTGGAGACTGGGAGTTCTCAGAAGCATATTGTTTCAGGGTTGCGGCCTGTTTGAGGTGAGTGTTTTATTTAAACACAGTGGAGGCACTGGTTGCATTAATTATTTGTGATAGCTACGCGCTATGAGTGTACATATATGTTAGGTTTAAGCCCACGTGCGGGCGTCAAAGCAAGTATTCATACTCGTAAGAATGCCTACGCTATGATATGCCTAGATTTGAATGTTAAGCATAAAGTTACAACATTTATCGTATCCGTACCTTTGTTGAGAACAACTTAGGCTATACCTGAGGTTACGAAGAGGCTAATTCCCTGAATAAACTTGGTAGTTGCTATTTCTGTGTTAACTTGCCGAATTGAGTTGTGATAGCACACTTTGCACATACCTACTCTATGGCGTGTTATTTATACCAGTCCATGAGCATAAGAGTCTTATTTCATTTATCATATACATGTGTACTTATTTGACTGCTCCTGTATGATATGCTTGGATCGGAGGCCTATGACCATGTCGTGCAGTTGATGTTAATGTGAGATCTAGGAGAGCTGGTTACCGTTATTAGATTCATGTATCTTAGTTATACTTTATATGATTATCTCATAGCATTGCGGTTGTGGTGGTCCTTGTTGAACTTGCGAAATGGTTCTCTTCTTTGAGACATTTTCCATTTTTGGGTACAGATTGCACATTTTGTGGCTTGAGTTATATTGGTGGGGTGTGTCTGTGAAATAATTGCGTTTGATAATATAAGGTCATTGGACCTAGAATGGGCTATCATGTTGATTTACGGAGTGTTTGGAAGAAATTTTAGAAGTTGGCTTAGATAATTGACTATGGTACTTGTCGAACGAGGGAAAGCTCTATTACTTGTTGATCTGATAAGTGGTTATGAGATTCAGTGCATTTAGTTCATTATCGGCGGTGTACGAAGGTTTTGGAATGAGGTTTTGTTTGATATGTGATTTAATACTAGTACCGGGTTGGTTTTGAGTAGTTACTGTGATCGGGAATAGTGCTGCGAGTATGCGAGCTATGTAGTATGTTATGTGATTATATCTGGGGTTATAGTTAAGGCTTACTACATATTTTTCAGGCTTATACAGTGTGTAGATGTGAGATTCGGGTCATGAAAAGAATTTTGGATGTTAGAAATTGGGGTCCAAGGTTTATGGGTTAAAGTTAAATTAATGATTTTCAATTATGTTGTGTTGTTAGGCCTATACGGAAAAGGGTGATGTGGTATCACCCCCAGGTATGTGCATGGTAAGGTGGAACAATGATTTAAAAGCTTAGGAATAACTCTTGGCACGTTAAAGGACGAACGTATGTTTAAGTGGGGGAGAATGTAACGACTCGACCGATTGTTTTGAGTATTTACGTTCCTCTCAACTATTTGATTTCTTGAATAGCTTCATATGATGTATTATGACTTGTGTGAATCGTCGGTTTTGGTTTTCAAGTATTTCAGAGTTAGCTTGGAAGAATGAAATTCAAGGTTTAAAGCTTAAGTTGAAAGGTTGACCGCATGTTGACTTATGTGTAAACGACTCCTGAATTGAGTTTTGATGATTCCAATTGCTCTGTATGGTGATTTTGGACTTAGGAGTGTATCCGGATAATTATTTGAAAGTGCATAGTTAAATTAGGCTTGAAATGGCGAAAATAGAAAATTGAAAGTTTGGAAGTTTGACCAGGAGTTGGCTTTTTGATATTAGGGTCGGAATCCAAATCTGGAAATTGAAATAGCTTAATTATGTCATTTATGACTTGTATGTAAAATTTGAGTTCATTCCGGATTGATTTGATATATTTCGGCGCAAGGTTTGAAAGTTGAAAGATTTAAAGTTTATTAAGTTGGAATTGAGGTGCGATTCGTCGTTTCAATATTGTTATATGTGATTTGAGGCCTCAGGTAGGTCCTTAATATGTTTTGGGACTTGTTGGTATACTTGGATGGGGTCCCTAGGTGCTCGGGTGAGTTTCGAGGTGGTTTCAGACCATTTCTGTCACGACTCAAAATCCACTATGGGTCAAGATGGCGCCTAACGCTCCCGTCAGGCAAGCCGACAGTGATTTACCAATTTAATTACCCGTTTTAGTATTTTTGAAATCAAAATCTTCCTTAATTAGACAGTATAAAATAGAATTCACAGAGTAAATGAAAGTATATGCACGAACCACAATAGTAAATAACCTAAAAGAACCCTAAAACCCGGTGTCACAAGTACATGAGAATCTTTCTAGGGAGTATAACAACAATGCAACATATTTCCAGAATAAAACTAAGACAGGAGGATATAAATGACTCTGATGAAGACTCTGCGGACTGCGGTTTGTAATAGGAAATACAGCCTACAATAAAGTCCCCACAATAGCCGCGCCTCTGCGCCCAAAAGACCACCAGACATATATGTACCTGCACAAAAAGTGCAGCAAGTGTAGCATGAGTACGTAAATCAACGCGTACCCAGTAAGTATCAAGTATAACCTCGAAGAAGTAGTGACGAGAGGTCGACATCGACACTTACTAAAGGTCCAATAAAGCAATATAATAAATGCGTAAGCAGATATGAAGTGCACAGCAATAATGGGGTAAATTTGTAAGGTTTATAATCTTCCAATTATTTCTTTTAAAGAATAATTTTTTCGATCTTGTATTCTACATTAATATCTCAGAAAAATGCCAAGTGTCAATATCAAATAAGTAAGAAATACCATAAAAATGCCGGGCTTCAGTGGAAGGTTTATCATGTGAATATTCGAACTACTAGCAATAACGAACGATTCTGTCGAGGTCGTTCGGTCCGATTTGGAATAATATGTACACTACCGAAGGACGTGCGACACGATCCATAGATGCATCTATATTGTCGAGGCGTTCGGCCCGCTCCACAAGAAAGGAGGACACTTTATGAACATCCAGAATGAGAAGCTACCATAAGGCTAACTCGTAAGGATGTACAATTTCTATTAACGGTCGAGTAACTCGCACCAAAATTCAAGTACGTGAAATTTCGGTCTTGTACTATTTCCTCTAAATACTCCCAATATGATTCAGGTACTTCAATTAACAAAGGAAGCAAATATTACGAGTAAATTCATGATTTGGGTCCTAGACTACCCCGGACATAAGCATAATTAATAGCTATGTACGGACTCTCGTCACCTCGTGCGTACGTAGCCCCCACAATTAGAAACAACATTTATTTAAATCACATATGGGGAAAATTCCCTCTTACAAAGTTAGACAAGAGACTTACCTTGCTCTGAAGTTCCATAACCGGCTCCAAAGTCTCTCCTAGCACCTTAAACCAATGCCCGTCGATCCAAAAGTATTTAAACAAATGTATAAACCAATCAAAATGTATGCTAATACTCATAATTAATCATTTTAAACAATTCCCAACTCCGTTCAAAAAGTTAACAAAAATCAACCCTCGGGCCCACGTGCCGGATTCCGAATATTTTGGAAGATAAACTTTACCCATAACACCACGAACTCAAATATATAATTTATTCTCAATTCCATGTCCAATTTCGTGGTCAAAATCCAAAATACCAAATTCTAGGTTTTCTACCAAAATCCCAAATTTCTACTAATTCCATGCTTAAATCCATATATAAATCATGTACTTAACTCACAATGTGAATAAATAACTTACCCCTTAATAGATGATGGAGATGGCACCCGAGCATTGCTCCAAAATCGGCTCCCATGGATGAAATGAAGTGCGATTGAGCCAATCTCCCATTTTAAAGAAACGCACCGCCCAACCCGACCTCCGCACCTGCAGAAAATCCATCGCAGGTGCGGATCCAGCTTAGGCTAACAGTCCCCGCATATGCACCTTATGTAGCGCATCTGCACTTCTGCTTCTGCGGGCCTCAAGCGCTTGTGCACTCTCGCACCTGCGCGTTTCGGCCCGCTTCTACGGGCCAGGCCCTTTGGCCAATCTCCGCTTCTACGCTGCCCCATTCCGCATGTGTGGTCCCGCTTCTGCGGCGAAACCACCGCATCTGCGGTCCCAGCACTACCCAAACAGGGTCTGCTCTTACGCTTGCCTTGCCGCTTTTGCAGCGTCGCACCTGCGGCCCATTTTTCCGCAGGTGTGATTGCAGTAGAACTCAGGCCCTTCAGCAATACAACTAAGATCCAACTTGATCCGTTGACCATCCGAAACCACCCCGAGGTCCCCGGGACCTCAGCCAAACCTAACCACAAGTCCTAAAATACTATACTAACTTAGTTGAGCCTTCAAATCATATCAAACAACGCTAAAATCACGAATCGCACCCCAATTCAAGTTTAATCGACTTTAGAACTTCAAATTCTACATTCGACGCCGAAACCTATCAAATCAAGTCCGATTGACCTCAAATTTTGCACACAAGTCATAATTGACATTACGGGCCTACTCTCCGATATTAAAAAGTTCACTCCTTGTCAAACTTCCTAAAAATTATCCAAATACACATTTTTGCCAATTGACGCCGAAAAGACCTACGGACTTCCAAATCAAGGTCCGGACACGCTCTTAAGACCAAAATCACCATACATAACTATTTCTAGACTCAGAATCCCAAACGGACATCGATAATGTCACGACCCAAAATCCATCGATAATGTCATCGACTATCTAACTTACTAAATAGTTAATTAAATTCTCATTTTAGTATTTCTGAAAACATAATTTTCCTTGAATTTAATTAGTTACAAATGAAAATCTTAAGGAATAACATTAACGTTTTCCAATTTCAATACTAAATACCCCATAATCATCCCAGAACCCGGTGTCACATGTGTATGAGCATTAACTAGGAATGTCAAATAAAATACAACAGCTGTCCAGAATACAAATTGGACAGAATAAAATGTAAGTACTCTGAGGGAGACTTTGTTAGTTGCGGATCGTCATATGGAATGCAGCTCACCTACGTCCCTGCCATAATCGCGCCTCTGCGCCCACAAGGCCGCTAAACATATGTGTACCTGCACAAAAATATGCAGCAAGTGTAGCATGAGTACGTAAATCAATGCGTACCCAGTAAGTATCCCGCCTAACCTCGAAGAAGTAGTAAATAGGGGTCGACTCGAACACTTACTATGGGCTATAATTAATATACCAATGATATAATTTAAGCATGGATCACGTAAAATGGCTGTAAGCCCAGTATCATGAAATGAGTAAACAATTCTTTTGTAATAAGAGATTTCCAAATTCCTATTTCATCATTTATCAATTTATCTCACACCAGGGAGGCAATATCATTATTTATAAATTTCAAGGCAAGCAATGCAAGCATGCGCAAGTCATACTGAGGTCGAACGGCCCGATCCAACATAATATTTAAACTGTGCACTGCCAGAGGGTCGAATGGCGCGGACCATAGATGCATCTATTTAATCTACCGAGGCGTTCGACACGTTCCACAAAATATAACACATTCAAACAATCAATCTAGAATTCATCAAGGGGCAATTATCCAAGGAAAAAGGCAATTTCTCTTTTAAAAGTCAAGAAAACGATGTCTAGCCTTTTAGAAATTTATTAACCAAGTTCAATATGATTTAACCATTTTAAATTGATAACAAGATTGCAAAAATTACAAGTAAAGCATGCCTTTGGGTCCTAGACTACCCGAACTTAAGCATAATAGTAGCTACGCACGGACTCTCGTCACCTCGTGCGTACGTAACCCCCACAAATAGGAGCACACATTGATTTATTTCACCTATGGGGTAAATTCCCTCTTACAAGGTTAGAAAGGAGACTTACCTCGCTCTGAAGTTCCATAACCGGCTTCCGAGCCCTTCATACAACTCGAATCGATGCCCAACGCCCCAAAACTAGCCGATAATTATGCAAACCCATTAATATATACTCAAATACTCAATATAATCAAGTTTATAACAATTTCTAACCCCGATCGAAAAGTCGATAAAAATCACCCTCGGGCCCACGTGCCCGGATTCCGAAATTGTTCGAAGATAAACTTTACCCGTAACTTCACGAACTCAAATATATAGTTTTTCTCAATTCCATGCCCAATTTCGTGGTCAAAATTCAAAATACCAAATTCTAGGTCTTCTACCAAAAACCCCACAATTTATACAACATTTCATGTTCATATACATATATAATCATGTATTTAGCTAATAATAAGTGGAAATCACTTACCTTGACATTGATGACGAAGAATGAGCTCCAAAATCGCTCCAAGACCGTATCTCATGGAGGAAATGAGGTGAAAATGAGCCAAGCCCTCGTTCTTTAAAGAACACACTGCCCAGCCCCGTGCTTCGCCCCTGCGGTCCAATAGCCGCTCCTGCGGCTCCGCAGGTGCGGTCCAAATTCCGTTCCTGCGGTCCTCATTGCCCACCTAAGACCTCGCACCTATGGAAGTCTCTTCACTTATGCGAGCATCACAGGTGCGATCTGCTCTGCGCATCTGCGCAATCTACGCACCAGCGGTAGCTGCCTCGCGTCTGCGCACTCGCAGGTGCACTTCTCCAGTCCGCTTTTGCGGCTCCCCCAGCTCCGGTCCATTCTAGCTTCTGTGAGCAATTCGCCGCACCCGCGATCTCGCACCTGTGTCCAAAGTCACGCATGTGCGATTACACCAGAAGCATTAAGCTTAAGAAATTCTTAAGTCCAAAAATCGATCCGTTAACCTTCCGGAATCCACCCGAGGCCCTCGGGACCTCAACCAAATATACCAACACGTCCCAAAACACGTTACGAACTTAGTCGGGCCTTCAAATCACATCAAACAATGTCGAATTCATGAATCGCACCCCATTCCAAGCTTAATAACTTTAAAACTTCAAACTTCAACATTTGATGATGAAACCTATCAAATCACGCCCGATTGACCTCAAATTTTGCACACAAGTCATATTTGACATTACAGACCTACTCATACTTCTAGAATTGGAATCCAATCCCGATATCAAAAAGTCCACTCCCAGTCAAACTTCTCAAAAACCTTCGAATTTCTAACTTTAGCCAAATGACTCCAAAATGACCTACAGACCTCCGAATCCACTTCCGGACGCGCTCCCAATACCAGAATCACCATACAAAGCTATTCCCAGACTCGAAATCCCAAACGGACATCGATATAATTAAAATGCACTTCAACCCAAATTTATGAAATCCTTCTAAATATGCTATCTTCCACAATAGGCGCCGAAACGCTCCCGTGTCACCCAAAACCCGATCCGGTCATACGCCCAAGTCCTAAATCATCATACAAACCCGTTGGAACCTTCAAATCCCGATTTTGAGGTTGTTTACTCAAAAATCCATTCTTAGTCAATTCCTCAAACTTAAGGCTTCCGAAATTAGAATTTTCTCTCCAAAACAACTCCGAACTTCCCGAAATTCAATTCTGACCATACGCACAAGTCATAATACTTGAAGTGAAGCTGCTCATGGCTTCAAACTGCCGAATGATGCGCTAGAGCTCAAAATGACCGGTCGGGTCGTTACATTCTCTCCCACTTAAACATATGTTTGTTCTCGAACGTGCTAAGAATTGCTCTGGAGTTGTCTGTAATCACTGTTTAACACCTCGTGCACCTACCCGTGCTATCACAATTCAGTTGAGCACATTAGCTCGAGCTAATATGAAGCTTTTCCCTTTTACTTAGCGGAATAGGCCTTAAACCCGATTCCAACATCCGGAATCCCCTGCCAAGCTTGTCTCCATCATATGAACACCGTATCAATCCCTATGTGATGCACCAATACATGATTTCATTCCTTGGCTGAATCCACACTATGCACCACATAGCTCACATGACCATAATAACATCCTCTGATAACAATAGCCGAAATTTCACGAATCTGATGCTCACAATACACCTCATGATATATATAAGTCTTGTTCCAACTCTTGCAATACCGCCACGACGGAAGAGACGTGTAGAAATTCATAACCAACCGCCGAGTCAACAAATCAATGAGTCTCTCCTCCTGACTAGAATCATCACCCCATTATAACCAAATAATGGTATTTGCTCTTTACTATACTTTATATAATCCGATCGCACTGATCCCGGATCCAATAACCTCGCTTCACCCAGTATAAGCTGCTTAGGCAATAAGCCACCTCAGGCACTGCCAAAAGTCTCACATGATGCCACAATGTGCCAATAAGCTACAAAATTGACGTGATACATAAGGAAAATGAACTCTTGAAGGGACTATTCAACCCACGTAACTAGTTAGATAACCGAAAAGGTGTCATGAACCTTACTCAGAAAATGGGACACAAAACATGTAAAATAGAATATAGGGGACTGTACTCAACATCACACTGTTGCGGCGTGCAACCCAATCCAAACAACATACTCGTGGCGGCGTGCTACCCGATCCACACAAAAATCTATAAGGAAATACTTATCGAGATAGAATGCTCATTACTACAAAATATCCGAATATCGGACACAAGCACTCTAAGTGCATAACACCATCCCTGGGAGGACCGACAATGCCATTCGCTACAAAACCCAAGAACAACTAAGGTGCGATATATGATCTGAATCTCGAGAGCCATCCTGCTCACATAACACCATCGCTACGCGGAAACTCAACACATAAGAAATTAACAAGCCGTTTCACAACTCACACGACATAATATAGCATTACATGAAGTAGCCGGTGACGAATTAACATCCAACATCTGAATACTCCTCCACAAGGAGCGCTATACTTAAATGAACACCTCCGGCCCGACATAGAGTCCACATTCATATCTAGATCCACCCACGGACCTCAAGCCGATTCAGATTGCACCGTACTAGTCTGATAACCTTTCAAGGGTTCATAATAACCCCTTTTCCCATAACACACAAGAGCAGCCATCATAACCGGAACAAACTTCCATAATTCACAACCAATGAACCGAGCGCCCTCCAGGCATAGATTCTCGAATTAGCGATATCGCCAAAATCTTCATACTTGGTTTCAATATTCACTCAATCAAGTGACTACATGTTACACTTATACCATCTTCCCGTAGAATAAGCTCCCACAACCTTCCGCACCAGGTAACAGGTCTGCACATCCATACCACCGACCGCACTAAAGCTATAAAGCAACTCAAGAATCCACAAATCAATACGCAAGGCCTCTTACACATGACATCGACCTTAGGTGACGCCAAAACCAATACCATCTTACTTTAAACATCTAAATACTTTTTACTGCTCATCCGAGCTTATGACTTCCTTGTCAACACCGAACCGCAATCTCGAATCCTCAACTTTTGAATCCCATGCTAATTGATGCACTTAATCACGCCAGTGCGCAAGAGTACATGAATTTCATCATAACTCCTGAACCACTAATAGGGTAAACACTTCATCATATAGAAACCTTCCACTTAACTCATTTCAAGAGAACCATTGCAACACGTGACTGAATTCTCATATCGGCAGAAAATACCAACCTCAAGTAGTGGTCTAAACCACCATAACTCTTTCGGGATCCATCTACACATAACATGCCATAATACTTGAATTCCTCCAAATAAAATCAATTACGGCGACCGTCAAGCCTCGCACGTACCGCCACAAATCACATGCATAACTCAATACGCTAAAGGAACTGATCATTTCCACCATCATGCCAATTCAACCATTGTTAGTCGACCCGTCTTTTCCCAATTTATTCTTAACTTGCCTTAGAAATTATAATAGCTCCAATCATTACATCACAAATCTAATTTTGCACTCATTCCGAGTGACCTTATTTCACGAGACCACGCTGTCTCAAATCCCATGAACCATCTTATACCCTCTTTGTGCGCATGTTCGCATCTTTAACTGGTACACCTATTCTGGAAAATCCCTCTATGAATCCGAAGTTGTTTTCTTCTATTCCTCCAATGCTACACCGCAACCCGAAGATAAAGTAGAACACTCCAAGCCCCTTTCATAATCTGCTGCAAAAGCTCGATACTTAACCATACTACAAACTCGAAATCCTTAGGCATCGCACTTTAACTTTTGAATCCATTAGGACCGTTGTTGAGAGTTACCCATTCCGACCTGGTCCCGAATATAATCAACCCCAAGGCTCTGATAGCACATGAACACTCTCTTTATAAGCACCCGACTGAATCACTTTCCTTGTACATCACATCTACACGAAACATAAACTCTAAGCCTTCCCAAATCCTGAACATGAATCGATAATGCTAATTATAGAACACATTCCTTGAATCCTTTGCTCAAATTACCATTGACATTCTCTTTCCTTAGCCGCAATAACCCATCAATATGCCGATAACCAGAAACTTCACAAGTAGAAAACCATGCAAATCCAAATTTGTAGACGGTAGGACTCTCCCACTTAACTTTAAGCTACTATTGCATAACTCTGGAACCCACCAAGATTCTTTCTTCGCCGTCGACCTGATCTTGCACAATCAACCCGCCAAATTTCTCGAAATCCTTATGTTAAATATTTTATGAACATTCTGAATCACTAGCCACATTCACATATTCAACCTCTTACTGGATGGTCAGTAAAATTCTTTGCAGAAGCTTTATGAACACCACGCAACCGCTAACCTGCTCACAGGAGATATCCCACATGTGAAAATTACATGCCGACAACTTCCAACAACGCTGCACCGAATACACCGAATATAATTACCACGAAACCAATAAACCATCTTAAGCCCGTGTTCATTCACCAATTGCACAAGTCCGTTCACTCTTCATGGATATCAGCTAGAGGTGCGACAATACATTTAAATCCAGAGTCATGTTGTATCGTGCTTCATATTAAGCGACTCCCTCCTGTCACACACAATCTTCCTCAATATAGCAGCCAATATTCCAAATTTAGCCCGTAGACCTGGTCACTGACCACCGTGAATCCAAAATCACTCTAAACTTTCCTCAAGGCGTATAGCTATCCTACCATGGAACCCATATGCTATTCTACCACTCTCTCACTTTGGCCAAACCCTCTCCTTTAAACAACTACTCGACTTCTGTTTCTCACACTTGGCCTTCTAGAATTTTAACCACTGCAAGACACCTCCCACATGTCCTTCCTCATCCTTCGCTGCCCAGTTCTTGCCTTAAATAAAAAATCTATCTCTGTAGCACTTGAACCAACAGATCACTACTAACTTTAAACCTCTTTGAAGATCATCTTTCTCGAGCCATCAATACTAGAAGTACCAATTCGATTTCGAAACCTCTACACTCCGTTATCTCTGACAACCTCATCTCAAGCACTATTTCACAGTACCCTGCCCCAAAGGCAAATTGAAGAAGTCCATAACATCGGCGAACCTTAATGCGTCCAATCAAGGACGACGACACCACATAAAAGATGAAAATTCTACCGCGCTCGAAATACCAAGTCTCGTTACTCCATTAACTCAAACTTGAACGTTCGTAGCCCGATTGCCTTTCCTCCACCGGAAATAAAATACTGACTCTCTCAATCATACTCTGAGTAAAACCTCCTTTCAAGTCATTCACTACCTCGATGCATAGACAAGCATCCTACCATTTCTTTAATACTGTGTGATAACAACTCATGAACATCATAGCAATTGGTGCATAGCCCCAAAACCATCAAAACTACCTCTACTGAGCTACGATGACAGAACATCCTTCCACAATGCGACAACACTAGCCCAATCGAATACACAGGGAGAAACATCCTGCTCTACATAAGTTGTGCCATTAAAATTCCTCGATTCAAAATTTATAACAAGCGATTCGTGTCGCGTAAGATTGAATAGGAAGGAAATAAAGGCATAAGCTTCAAAGGAATCAAATCGCACAATGAGGAATCAAGAAGGAAAGTGCTCCTATCAGCCCGGTAGCCTCTCGAAGATAAGTACAGACGTCTCCGTACCGATCCGCAAGACTCGTTCATGACTCGTGAGACCTAAGTGAACCTAGTGCTCTGATACCATATTGTCATGACCCAAAATCCATAAAGGTCGCGATGGCATCGGACACCACTGTCAGGCAAGCCAACACTAAATAGTTAATTAAATTCTCATTTTAGTATTTCTGAAAACATAATTTTCCTTCAATTTAACTAGTAACAAATGAAAATTTTAAGGAATAACATTAACGTTTTCCAATTTCAATACTAGATACCCCATAATCATCCCAGAACCCAGTGTCACAAGTGCATGAGCATTAACTAGGAATATAAAATAAAATACAACAGCTATCCGGAATACAAATTGGACAGAAAAAAGGTAAGTACTCTGAGGGAGACTTTGTTAGATGCGGATCGTCAAACTGAATGCAGCTCACCTAAGTCATTGCCATAATTGCGCCTCTGCGCCCACAAGGCTGCTAAAGATATGTGTACCTACACAAAAATATGCAGCAAGTGTAGCATGAGTACGTAAATCAATGCGTACCCAACAAGTATCCCGCCTAACCTCGAAGAAGTAGTGACGAGGGGTCTACTCGGACACTTACTATGGGCTATAATTAATATACCAATGATATAATTTATGCATGGATCACGTAAAACGGTTGTAAGCCTAATATCATGAAATAAGTAAACAATTCTTTTGTAATAAGAAATTTCCAAATTTCTATTTCATCATTTATCAATTTATCTCACACCAGGGAGGCAATATCATTATTTATAAATTTCAAGGCAAGCAATACAAGCATGCGCAAGTCATACGGAGGTCGTACGGCCTGATCCAACATAATATTTAAACTGTGCACTGCCAGAGGGTCGAATGGCGCGAACCATAGATGCATCTATTTAATCTACCGAGACGTTCGGCCCATTCCACAAAAGATAACACATTCAAACAATCAATCAAGAATTCATCAAGGGGAAATTATCCAAGGAAAGGCAATTTCTCTTTTAAAAGTCAGGAAAATGATGTCTAGCCTTTTAGAAATTTATTAACCAAGTTCGATATGATTTAAGCATTTTAAATTGACAACACGATTGCAAATATTACAAGTAAAGCATGCCTTTGGGTCCTAGACTACCATAACATAAGCATAATAGTAGCTACGCACGGACTCTCGTCACCTCGTGCGTACGTAGCCCCCACAAATAGGAGCACATATTGATTTATTTCACCTATGGGGTAAATTCCCTCTTACAAGGTTAGAAAAGAGATTTACCTCGCTCCGAAGTTCCATAACCGGCTTCTGAGCCCTTCAAACAACTCGAATCGATGCCCAACACCCCAAAACTAGCCAATAATTATGCAAATCCATTAATATATACTCAAATACTCAATATAATCCAGTTTATAACTATTTCTAACCCTAATCGAAAAGTCGATAAAAATCACCCTCGGGCCCACGTGCCCGGATTTCGAAATTTTTCGAAGATAAACTTTACCCATAACTTCACGAACTCAAATATATAGTTTATTCTCAATTTCATGCCCATTTTCGTGATCAAAATTCAAAATACCAAATTCTAGGTCTTCTACCAAACCCCCCACAATTTATACAAATTTCCATGTTCAAATTCATATATAATCATATATTTAGCTTATAATAATTGGAAATCACTTACCTTGACATTGATGACGAAGAATGAGCTCCAAAATCGCTCCAAGACCGTATCTCATGGACGAAATGAGGTGAAAATGAGCCAAGCCCTCATTCTTTAAAGAACACACTGCCTAGCCCCGTCCTTCGCACCTGCGGTCCAATAGCCGCTCTTGCGGCTCCGCAGGTGCAGTCCAAATTCTGTTCCCGCGGTCCTCAATGCCCCGCCAAGACCTCGCACCTTCGAAAGTCTCTTCGCTTCTGTGAGCATCGCAGGTGCGACATGCTCTGCGCATCTGTGCAATCTACGCACCAGCGGTAGCTGCCTCGCGCCTGCGCACTCACATGTGCGCTTCTCCAGTCTGCTTCTGCGGATCCCCCAGCTCCAGTCCCTTCTCGCTTCTGCGAGCAATTTTCCGCATTCGCGATCTCGCACCTGCAACCAAAGTCACGCAGGTGCGATTACACCAGAAGCATTAAGCTTCAGAAATTCTTAAGACCAAAAATCGATCCGTTAACCTTCTATTATCCACCCCAGGCCCTCGGGACCACAACCAAATACACCAATACGTTATGAACTTAGTCGAGCCTTCAAATCATATCAAACAACGTCGAATTCATGAATCGCACCCCATTCCAAGCTTAATAACTTTAAAACTTTAAACTTCAATATTCGATGCCGAAACCTATCAAATCACGTCCGATTGACCTAAATTTTTGCACACAAGTCATATTTGACATTACGCACCTACTCAAACTTCCAGAATTGGAATCCGACACTTATATCAAAAAGTCCACTCTCGGTCAAACTTCTCAACATCCTTCAAATTTCTAACTTTAGCCAAATGACTCCAAAATGACCTACAGACCTCCGAATCCACTTCCGGATGCGCTCCCACTACCAGAATCACCATACATAGCTATTCCCAGACTCGGAATCCCAAACGGATATCGATGTCATTAAAATGCACTTCAACCCAAATTTATGAAATCATTCTAAAAATGTTATCTTTCACAATAGGCATCGAAATGCTCCCGGGTCACCCAAAACTCGATCCGGACATATGCCAAAGTCCTAAATCATCATACGAACCTGTTGGAACCTTCAAATCTCGATTCCGAGGTCGTTTACTCAAAAATCTAATCTTAATCAATTCCTCCAACTTAAGGCTTATGAAATTAGAATTTTCTTTCTAAATCAACTCTGAACTTTCTGAAATTCAATTCCTACCATACGCACAAGTCATAATACCTGAAGTGAAGCTGTTCATGACCTCAAACTGCCGAACGGCGCGCTAGAGCTCAAAACGTCCGGCCGGGTCGTTACAAATAACCTTAAAATCCACTCCAATTCAAACTTAGAAAATTCTTAAACCTTAGGAAATTCCGAGCCTGGAACTATTTCCAGGCTTAGAATCCCAAACGAACGTCGATAACATCAAAATCGACTCCAACTCCAACTTAGGAAATTCTTAAACCTTCAAAATGCCAATCTTCCGTAATAAGCACCAAAATACTCCCGAGCCACCCGATTCTCGACCCGAGCATACGCCCAGGTCCAAAATCATCATACGAACCTCTTGGAACCTTCAATCCTGATTCCGAGGTCATTTACTCAAAAGTCACACCTTCGTCAATTCTTCCAACTTAAAGCTTCCGGAATTAGAATTTTCTTTCTAAATCTACTCTGAACTTCCCGAAATTCCATTCTGAGCATATGTACAAGTCATAACACCTGAAGTGAAGCTACTCAAGGCCTCAAATCGTCAAACACGCACTAAAGCTCAAAACGATCTGTCGGGTTGTTACATTCTCTCCCACTTAAACATACATTCGTCCTCGAACGTGCCAAGGACTGCTCTAGAGTTGTCTAAATTTACTGTTTA
Organism: Nicotiana tomentosiformis; assembly: GCF_000390325.3. Taxonomy (NCBI): domain Eukaryota; kingdom Viridiplantae; phylum Streptophyta; class Magnoliopsida; order Solanales; family Solanaceae; genus Nicotiana; species Nicotiana tomentosiformis. The sequence goes on along the minus strand of NC_090819.1, from coordinate 94,494,301 downwards.
ACACATTGTGCACCTGCCCATGCCATCACAACCCAGTTGAGCACATAGCTCGAGCCGGTCTGAAGATCCTACCTTTTATTTAGTCAATAAGCCTTAGAACCAAATTCCAACCTCCGAATTTCTTTACAATACCTGATTCTAACATACGAACACCGTATCAATCACTATACACTGTACCAAAACATGATTGTGCACTTGTGCTGAAATCACCCCATGCACTACATAAGTTGGTTGCCCATAATAACATCCTCCGACCACAATAGCTGTAATTTCACGAATCCGTAGCCCATAATACACTCCATAACATATATAAGCCTTGTTCCAATACTTGCAATACTGCCACGATGAAAGAGATGCTTAGAAACTCAGAACCACCTGCCGAATTAACAAATCATGGAGCCTCTCCTCCTGACAAGGACCATTACCTCATTCTGAACTGAATAATGGTATTTGTTCTTTAATATACCTTATATAAATCTGATTGCACTGATTTCAGGTCCAATAGTCTTGTCTCACCCAGTATAAGCTACACAGGCAATAAGATACCTCAAACACTGACCAAGATCTCGTATGATGCCAACAATACGCCAACAGTCTACAAAATCGAATGCGATACATAAGGAAAAGCAAACTCTAGAATGGAACTTCCTAGCTCGCGTAACGAATAAAATGGTCGAACAGACGCTATGAACTCTCCTCAGAGAATGAGAAACAAAATACACATAAATAAATATATGTAACTGTACTCAACATCTCACTGTTGCGGTGTGCAACCTGATCCACACATGGTACCGTTGCGACGTGCAACCCAATCCAAACATGATACCATTGCAGGGTGCAACCCGATTCACACATGATACCCGTGACAGCGTGCAATCTGATCCAAACTGATACTCGTGGTAGCGTGCAACCCGATCCACACATAATAATGAATAAGGGAATACCCATCAGCCAAAAAGTCTTATACCTACGAAATATTGAATATCGACCACAAGCATGCCAAGCGCAAAATATAAATCCTGGGGAGACAGGTAGTGCCATACGCTACAAAACCCAAGAACAACTAAGGAGCAATAAATGACCTACATCTCGTGAGCCATCCTTCTCACATAACACCACAAGCTACACGGGACCTCAACACATGTGTGAATAATCAAGACGTCTCACAACCCACATGGCACAATAGAGTATTACATGGAATAACTGACAACGGGAATGGCACCCAATATCCGAAGACTCCTCTATAAGCAACGCTATGCTGAATGAACACATCCTACCTGATGTAGAGCACACATTCACATTAGACCCATCAACGAACCTCAAGACTATTCTGATCCACAATACCCTTTTTCCATGACACACAAGAACAGCCGCCAAATCCAGAATAACTCACACAGTCTACAACCCAAGGAATAGAACGCCTCTCAGGCATTAACTCTCACATTGACGATAATATCATAACCTCCATACTTTTTTTTAATCTTTAGCAATCAAGTGACTAACATATTACACTTATAAAAATTTACTTATGGGTTACGCTCCCACAACCTTCTACTCATGTAGCAAAGCCCACACATCCATACCACCAATAGTTAAAATTCCATAAAACAAATTAAGAATCCACAATTCAATACACAAGGCCTCTTACATATAACAATGTCCTCAGGTGACACTGAAGAAAATGCCATCTTACTCTGAAGACCTGCTCATCCGAGATCGTGACAATCTAATCAACACCGAATCGCAACCTTGGTCCTCAACTCAAATTCCCATGCAGATCACTACACTTAAAATGTCGCTATACGAGAATACCAAAATTCATCATAACTCTTGAACTACTACTAGAATGAACAGTTCATTGGCTAGAAAACCCTTCGCTAACCTCATTTCAAAAGAACAAATGCAACATGCAACTAAATCCCCAAACTGCAAAAAATACAAACCTCAAGTCGTAATCTAAATCGTCATAACTCTTACGGAATCCATTTATACCACAATGTCATTTGAATAAAATACCTCCCAGATCAATCAAGTTATGGTGGCTGTCGGGCCCATACGTACAACCACAAACCACATGTATAACTCCACACGCTGATGGAACTGATCATTGCCACAATCATGTTGATTCAACCATCTTATCAGTCTAACTTCTTCCGATTCACTCTTGACTTGCCTTAGGAGTAATAGCAGCTCCATTCAAAACATAATGAACTAAATCCGCACTCATACTGAGTGACCCGCTTCACGAGACCACATCGTCTCAATACTCATGAATCATCTCATACCTTCCTCATGCGCACAATGACATTTCCAACTGGTATACCCATTTTGCAAGACCTCTCGCAAATCCAAAGTTATTTCTTGTTTTCCTCCAATACTACACCGCATACCCGATGATAACATAGAATGCTCCAAGTCCCATTCACAACCCATTGCAGAAACTCGATCCTTAACCACACAACGCACCCGAAATCCTCAGGTACTGGACTTAAATTCTTGAACTCACTGGACTATTGTTAAGAGTCACCCACTCTGACATGGTCTCTAATATAACCAAACTCCATTGCCCTGCTAGCATATGAATACCCTCTTAAATAAGCAACCAACTGAATTCTTTTCCTTGCACGTTACATCCACAAGAAGCATAACTCTGAGTCTTCCCAAAACTTGCACCTAAATCAATAAGACAAAGTTTAGCACACATTCATCAAGTTCCTTGCTCGAATTACTCCTGATGTTTTCTTTTCTTGGTCATGAATAGTTCACCAATGCACCGATAGCCAGAAACTACACAAGCAGACAACTACACGATCAAATCATAGACGGTGGGGCTTCCCCACTTAGCTTTAACCTACCATCACATAATGTAGATCCCACAATGATTCCTCCTTCTCAATTATCATGATCTCGCACCGTTAACCCGCCAAATTTCTCGAAGTGTTTTGTTAAATCTCTTCTTGAACATTCTGAATCATCAGCCACGATCTCATACCCGACCTCTTTCCACGACGTTGTATAAGTTTGTTCCTTTCTCACTAACATCAATTGAGAGTTCAGCAATATCATCCAAACTCAAGTCATATCTCATCTGAAATGATAGTCAAATCTTCACACCCTTCTTCATTACAAGCAAACTCCTTTTTTCCATTTTCTCCTTTCTGCCATATTCCCTCTTTCTCCGTACGGTAACTATCATTCCAACTATAATCCGTATACCAAATCGCCTTCCATCATGATTCCCAAAATGTTCTACACTTTCTGAAGGTACGTGGCTATGTTACCACAAAATCCATATGCTACTCTGCCTCTCCCACTTTGGTCAAACCATCTCCTTTAAGAAACTTCTCAACTTCCGCTTCTCATACTTGACCTGCTAGTAATTCAACCACCGCAATACACCTCCCACATGTCCTTCCTCATTTTTCGTTACCCAAATGTTGCATCAAATTAGAATCCATCTCTGTAGCACCTGAGCTAATAAATTGCTACCAACTCTAAGCCTCCTAGAAGATCGTCTCCCTCGAGCCATCACAATAGAAATACCAACTCGATCCCGAACCGCTGCATACCACTATTTCTGACAACTGCCCTTTAGGCACCTCTTCACACACCCTACCCCTAGGGCAAAAATCAAAGAAGACCATAACACCAGCAAACTGTAATGCGTTCAAACAAAGACGACGACACTGCATCACAATGAAAATTCCTCCACGCTCGAAAATACCAAGTCTCGTTACCCCTTCAACTAAAAACATGAATATCCACAGTCTGATTGCCTTCCTTTGCTGGAATTAAATGATGAACCTCAAAAGCATGCACTGATAAATTCCCCTTACGAGCCATTCACTGCCTCAACACATAACCGAGCACCCTAACATTACACCAACATTGTGTCATAAAAATGCATAAATATTATCGCAATCCTTGCATAGTCTCGAAACTATAGAAAATATAGATATTGAGCTGGAACAAAAGAACATTCTTCCGCTACGCGACGATAATAACCTACCCGAACACGCATGGAAAAACATCCAGCACCACGTCTGCAGTACCAATAAAACCCCTCGGTGCCAAATTGGCACGAGCGCTCAACATCGTATAAGAATGAGTACGAAGGAATTAGATGCACAAGCCTCAATAAAATCAAACTGCATGATAAAGGAATCAATAAGGGAATTGCTCCTAACAGCCCTGTAACCTCTCGAAGATAAGTACAGACGTCTCCGTACCGATCTGCAAGACTCTACTAGACTTGCTCATGACTCGTGATACCCAAGTAAACCTAGGGCTCTGATACCAAGCTGTCGCGACCCAAAATCTACTATGGGTCATGATGGCACCTAACGCCACCGTCAGGCAAGCCGATAGTGATTTACCAATTTAATTACCAGTTTTAGTATTTGGAAATCAAAATTTTCCTTAATTAGACAGTATAAAATAGAATTTACAGAGTAAATGAAAGTATCTGTATGAACCACAATAATAAATAACCTGATAACCCCCTCAAAACCCGGTGTCACAAGTACATGAGCATATTTTTAGGAAGTATAACAACAATACAACATATATCCAGAATACAAATAAGACATGAGGATATAAATGACTTTTATGGAGACTCTGCAGGCTGCAGTTCATAACAGGAAATACAACCCACAATAAAGTCCCTGCAATAGCTGCGCCTCTGCGCCCAAAAGACCACCAGACATATATGTACCTACACAAAAAGTGCAGCAAGCTATCACAAGGCTAACTCGTAAGGATGTACAATTTCTATTAACGGTCGAGTAACTCGCACAAAAATTCAAGTACGTGAAATTTCGGTCTTGTAATCATTTCCTCTAACTACTCCCAATATGATTCAGGTACTTCAATTAACAAAGGTTGCAAATATTACAAGTAAATTCATGATTTGGGTCCTAGACTACCCGGACATAAGCATAATTAGTAGCTACGCAGGGACTCTCGTTACCTCGTACGTACGTAGTCCCCACAATTAGAAACAATGTTTATTTAAATCACCTATGGGAAAAATTCCCTCTTACAAGGTTAGACAAGAGACTTACCTTGCTCCGAAGTTACATAACCGGCTCCAAAGCCTCTCATAGCACCTCAAACCAATGCTCGTCGATCCAAAACTATTCAAACGGATGTGTAAAACAATCAAAATGTATTCTAATACTCATAATTAATCATTTTAAACAATTTTCAGCTCCGTTCGAAAAGTTAACAAAAATCAACCCTCGAGCCCACGTGGTCGGATTTCAAAAATGTTCGAAAATAAACTTTACCCATAACACCACGAACTCAAATGTATAATTTATTCTCAATTCCATGTCCAATTTCGTGGTCAAAATCTAAAAATACCAAATTTTAGGTTTTCTACCAAAATTCCAAATTTCTACTAATTCCATGCTTAAATCCATATATAAATCATGTACTTAACTCACAATGTGAAGCTATATTTCGAGGTTTCGGCCATTTTAATATATTTGGAGCTATGGAGCTCGGATTGAAGCGATATTGGAGGCAATTTTCACCATATGAATTGGGGTAAGTGATTCTAATTTGGTTTTGGTTATATTACATGAATATATTGTTGTATTCATCATTAAATTATTGTTTTGAATTACAAATAGTAGAAAATTTTATAGACTTTAATTGAGGATTTGAAGGCCGAGTTGTGGTTGGATTTGAGTAGTTTTGGTATGGCTGGACTCGTGATTGAATGGGGGTTCAAATTTTGTAATTTTTATCAGATTCCTAGATGTAGGCCCCACCATTGACTTTTGGTTGACTTTTCGAGTGGAGTTGGAAATTTTTATAAATTATTAAATTGCAAGAATTGGAGTATATTTTGACTAATTTGCACATTGTTTGACTAGTTTCAAATAGTTTGTCTTGGAATTGAGGTGATAGGAAGGCGTTCGGAGGTTGATACGCGCAGAATAAAATTTTTGGAGTATTGTTTAGCTTGTTCGACAGCAAATTCGGCTTGTTCGAGGTAAGTAACACTTCTAAACTTGGAGCTGAGGGTATGAACCCTGATTATACATGTTATGTGATTTGTTTGGAGGTGACACACATGCTAGGTGACGGGCGTGTAGGCGTGCACCGTAGAAATTGAGACTTAGTTGATTTCGTAGAGCTGTATAGTCAATTAACTTGTATTGTTTCATGTATTTTTATGTGTTATAGAAACTGAGCTGTGACTCATGTTAGAAATCATGCTTAGGAAAATGTTGGTATTTTTAGGACCCACTGAGGTCATTATGCTATCGAATTATATGTTTAAATTTTAATTTCGTACTCAGTCATATCCATTTATTGCATATCATATCTCAGCCTTTGTTGTTATTTATTGATACATCATATCATCGTTTTGGGCTAGTTTCATGACATTGGGAGCCCGAGAGACTGATGCGATTGATGACTAAATGAGGCCGATGGCCCGATTTTGAGATATTGATACTATAGCACGTGAGTTGTCCATGCAACATGTGAGTTGTCTGTGTAGATCCAGATATTGATACTATAGCACGTGAGTTGTCCGTGCGGATCTAGATATTGATACTATAGCACGTGAGTTGTCTGTGCGTATCTAGATATTGATACTATAACACGTGAGTTATTCATGCAGCACGTGAGTTGTCCATGCGAATTATAGCACTTGGGCTGAAGGAGCCCCTCCGGAGTCTTTACACCCCCAGTGAGCGCAATTGCTAGCAGTTGTTATGTTTGGGTTGGATGTGCCTTGTTCAATACTGAGTGACTGAGTATGTCGACTGATTGAGCATGATGAGTGGAAAGTGTGAGACAATGAGATTGAGTACTATGAGAGTGTGAATACATGAGCTCATCACTGAGATACATTGCATTTGCCATGCGTACTTGAGATACATGCCTAGAGATGCATTTCTTTCTGCTACTCTAGTTTTGGTGACATTCATGATTTCACCTGCATATTGACATGTAGGCATAGAGAAGTATTTTTTTCTTCCCTCGTGCCATTTAATAATGAAATTTCTTATCTGTCGTTAAAGGTTTTGAGAAAAATCACATGTTTCAGACTTACTCATATTTTCGGTGACTTTCGGCAAAATATTTGAGTTTTACTGTTATATTGAAAAGAAAATATTTATTTTTTCAGAATTTTATACGATCTGAGCATTTTATTATTGAGTTATTACTTGTGCTGCTTTAAATTGTATTGTTATGAGATATTATTTATTGGAGTTGGACTCTGACCCTTGTCCCAACTCGTCACTACTTTCAACCTAAGGTTAGGTTTGTTACTTATTGAGTACATGGGATCGGTTGGACTTATACTACACTTCTTCACCTTGCGTGCAGATTTTTGATGTTGATGCTGTTACACATGGCGGGAGCTGGATTTGAAGATGTACCTACGTTTCAGTCATTGCTGCCTTTTATTCATGGTAGCTTTGAATTTTAATTTGTTCATGTATATTTCAAACAGATGATATATTTTTATTTCACACCGACTTTGTAAATTCTAATTTTAGAAGCTTATGATTTGTACTACCAGTCCTTGGGGAGTGTATTAGAGTTAGTTAAATATTAATTGAATCGGATATTTGTAAATTGGCTTACCTAACGGATTGGGTTAGGTGCCATCATGGCTAGTTGGATTTTAAGTCGTGACAAGTCCACCGGGTGTTCCATGTCTCCATGCTCCGGAATTATCACGATGATCAGTCCCATGTGTTATATTTCAGCTCCGTCCAATTGGACAAGGATTTGACTCATGAGGAGGAGCGAGTGGCCATTCTAGTCCGGCAGGTCCGGAAGTTGAGGTCTAAGAGTTATCCTTCAATTAGAGTTCGATGGAGGGGTCAACCGATCAAGGCATTCACGTGGGAGTCCGAGTTCGAGTTTGAGTCTGAACTGTGGAGTAGATACCCTCACCTTTTCACCAGCCCAAGTACCTTTCTATGTCCGTTCGAGGACGAACATTTATTTTAGAGGTGGAGAATGTGATGACCAGATACGTCACTTTGAGTTTTAACCTTCATTTCTGTCTTTTGAGACCTCGAATAGCTCCGTTTAACGTTCCTCGATTTGCGTACACAATCCGTATCTTTTTTTGAAAAATTTTTATGTAAAAAAATTGAATAAAATATGAATTTTAACCTTATAAATGATATGAATTGACTACGGTCAATATTTTATGTAAACGGACCCGAATTCGTATTTTGACGGTCCCTGTGGATCTGTATCGTGATTTGGGACCTGGACGTATGTTCCGGAATTGAATTCGAAAGTCCCTAACTTAATTTAACATAATTTGTTGAAAACTAGTAATTTGAAGGTTTAAAGAATTCTTAAATTTGACCATATGTTGACTTTGTTGCTACTATATTCGAATTTCGTTTTCAAACATGGAATAGGTTCATTTTACTATTTATGACTTTGTCTCCAAAATTTGGTGCAAAACGGAGTCGATTTGAAGTGATTCAGACGTCCGATTGTAAATTTGAAAGTTCTTAAGTTTCTTGGAAATTTTCATTTATTTTGGTGTCCAATTCGTGGTCCTAGGTGTTATTTTGGTGTTTTGATCTCACAAGTGAGTTCGTATGATGTTATTACACTTGTGTTCATGTTATTACACTTGTTTTCACCAGCGAGTTTGGGTGAGTTTTGGATAGGCTACGGACCATTTCGATCTTAGAAGGATTGCTGGTTTTTCACTGTTTCTAATATTTGGTGCGTTGTTCTTCGCGATTGTGAAGGGTAACTGAGGATTGGGGAGGTTTTCTTCTTCGGAATGCGGAGAAGGGCTCGCGAACGCGAAGCATTGGAGGGATCACCCTCCGCGAACTAGGCTCTTCACTCACGAACGCGATGAGTAAGGGATTCTGGTGGAAAGCTGAGGCTTGTCCTACACAAACGTGAGCCTAGAATCAAAAACACGGTGGTAAGGGGAGACAGTCCATCGCGAACGCGAAGGCCAATTTGGTTGTTGGACTTCGCAATCACGTCAGGCCCTTCGAGAACGCGAGGAATGCCTGACGCCCAGCCAATTAAATATCTCAAAGTCGGGATTTTCTTCATTTTTCACCATCTCCACATTTGAGCTCGGCCTAGAGGCGATTTTGAAGAGGGATTTCATCTCCACTTCGTAGGTTAGTAGATTTTAACTCGTTTTCTTCCATTTCCATCAACACCCATTGATTTCTAGCCTTTAATCTATGCTTGTTCATGGTATAAATTAGAGGTTTAGGTAGAAATTGGGGATTTTGAGAATTTGAGATCTAGACCTCAAATTGAGGTCGGATTTCGAAACTAATCACATAATCGGGCTCAGGGGTGAATTGGTAATTGGGTTTTGATCCGAATCTTGAGTTTTGACCAAGCAACACCAGGATTGACTTTTGTTGACTTTTTTTAAAATCATTAAAGATTGAATATTTTTCACTCACGGATAGTTTCTAAAGCTTACTTTGAATTGTTTGAATTATATTTGGTTAGATTCGATTGGTTTGGAGGCGAATATTTGAGGAAAGGTCCTAGTTGAGCTTTCATTTGATTGTGGAGCGAGGTAAGTATCGTGGTTAACCTTGACTTGAGGGATTAAGACTTGTTAGTCTATTTTCTAAGTATTTTGTGTGCGGGAACAACATATATGTGAGGTGACAAGTACTTATACGTTGTAACTGGGTTAAAGCATGCAGGTGAAACTTATTTATTTGTATTTTATTGCATCGTTACTTATGATATCCACGATTATGTTAGGTTATTACTTCTTTGATTATTCGTTTCACAATTATTGCTTATTCCATAGTTGTTAAATATTTTTGGAAGTTGAATCTCGGTATCTCGACACCATATTTGACGCTAAATATATTCTCGCGCATTATTTACTTCTTGAACTCATTTATTCATTATCACATGGTGATGAAGAGAGTAAAAGCACGAAGGGTGATGTCGTGCCATTTATTTCATTTATTCATTATCACATGGTGAGGAAGATAGTAAAAATACGAAGGGTGATGTTGTGCCATTAATCTCATTTATTCATTATTATATGATGAGGAAGAGAGTTAGAACACGAAGGGTGATGCCGTTGATGTTTGGCTATAATTTCATATTTTTAGTGCATTACTTACTTTACATTTTGAGGCTTTAATGCTAAACTATACTATATTTGTGCTTAATTGAATTTATTTTATGTGTAGGTACGTTGAAGACGAAATTGGAAGCAAAATAGAGATTTTATGTGTATTTTATACATTACAAGTATTGAATTATGATTATTTAATTAGTGGAGATATAAGGATTAAAGTTTAACATTACAAAGGAATACAAAAGAAACAAATGCCAAGAATTGAAAAGTAAGGAAAAGAAGAGACAACGTGAAATGCAGAAGTTAGGCACAGCAAATCAATTGAAAACAAAGCAGCAACAAGCGATGCGAGATTATTTCCTCGCGTTAAAGGCAGCGACGCAAGGTCTCACGTGAGAGAATTCCGCGCGTATAAGCTCGCGAGGCGAGGGTTGAAGCGAGATTGTTCCGCGCATTTGAGATCGCTAGCCGCGGCCTATCGCGAGATGCTTCACGTGTTTCGGGTTTTAAAGCCTATTTTGTCTCCTTTTTGGTTTTGGATTTGGTTATTTCATTTGGATCTTTTCCCTATACATATAAATAGTCATTAAACACCATTTTTAGAAGAGTTTGGCGACTGGAGGCAAGAACATCACGTGGAACAACTTTTGGAGAAGAAAATCATAGAGTTCTTCATTCCTTTATCTTTTCTTTGTACTCTGTTTATGCAAAATACTTGAAAAATTGTTACTACGAACATGAGTGGCTAAGCACTCTAGTTCTAGGGTTGTGGTTGACATGATTATTAACGTTTATTAATTACATCTTCGTTAATTCGGATTATCATCTTGTGGTTGTTTCTTTAATTCTAATTTTAACTTGTGAATTGTTATAGCTACCAATTCACCCTACTATCTATGCTATGATTGGGAAAGCCATGCTTAGATTAGAGTAGAATTCGAGAGAGCTTGTTTCTGAACCTGTAGCTCGGGGGATGATTTCGCGGTTAGAATAGGAATATACCTAACAGTCTTGCTTAATTGAATACCGTATTATATTCATTCCTGATAGACTCAATACCATAGGAATATAGGATTGATATATTGTGGATATGCGAATAGTATTGTGGGAACATGCTATTCATATAAACGATATGGTTAATTAACAATCATAGATAATTTGGATTAATGAGTGTGATTATTGAACTTAATAGGATTGATAAACCAACCACAACCCTGGAATTTTTACCTCCTTTGAATTAAAATCTCACCATACACATTTGCATTCTTGATAAATTAGTTGTTACTTATTTAATTTCCGCAATAGTAGATTAATAGAAAAACATCACTCTTAAATATCTTGGACAATTAATTGATTTTAGTTTGCTTAGTTGACAATTGATCTAAGTCTTCGTGGGTTCGACATCCGACTTTCAAGTCACTTTATTACTTGACGGCCACGTATACTTGCGTGTACCTGAGGAACCAACAGTCGTGCAAAAGATAAAGGCACTGAATAATGAAAGATAAGGGCGCAATTAAAATATTAGAATAAAAGATATTATTAATATCAATCAAATAAAAAGACAATACATATGATAGGAGGAGGAAAATGTCTATTGTTTAATATTGGAGATGGAGTTTGATTTTTAAGGCAAACTTGAGAACCCAAATTAAATAGAGGGAAAAATTATTAATGCCTAAAGTGGATTTTCACTTCGAAATTCCAATCAGTCGTGCAGAAGTATTACCCACAAGTTTATTTTGATACAAGACTACAAACAAACCTATAAGAATTACGATGATATTCTCAGATGTAATATCTTTGGAGCAGTTTTCCTTTCATTATCGAATGTAAAGGTGGGAATCTTAGGCATATTCTAGAAGAAAAACGATTAGGACACCTAATAATGTTCTTCAAATAATAAGTGACTCATTTATGAGAAGATTAACAATATTTCGGCTTGTCGTCCAATTTCTTGTTGCTATTTGCCATTTGATTTAATTTGATTTCGACAACCTTTTCTCTTACTTGAATAATTATTGACTTTGTAAATATAGTTACAAATCAGTCCTTTTCTCAAAACTACAAGCAACCAGCTGTAGAGTCTTCGAATTTGGTAAACCAAACCAGAGGTCTTGGGTTAATTTGAGCTTTGAGTATGATTTTTTTTTTTTTTGAAAGCAATTCTCTAATTCCTTTATGATTTCTTTGTTACTTCCAAATTTTGCAAGCTTTCTTTATGGCTTTTCGTAACCTTAGTCATAGGCCAATGTTATAGCCTGTTTGGCCAATCTGAAAAAATCAGTTTATTTTGAGAAGTAATTTTACTCAAAAGTATTTTTTCAAAAGTATTTTTAGCGAGAATCAATTTGTGTTTGGCTAATTTATTTGAAAAATACTTCTGAGAAGAAACTTTACCCTTCCAAAAAAGTGTTTTTGGAGAGAAGCTACTTTTTTATGCTTTTCCAAAACTGTTTCTTTCTGCCTCTACTCAAAAATATTTTTTTTCCTCCAAAAACTTGGCCAAACACTTCAACTTTGGGAAAAAATACTTTTAAAAAAAAAATTACTTTTGGCTTGGAGAAACTTGGCCAAACAGACTATTAGTTATTCAAGTGCAATTCTCCGAAAGTTGTGATTGTTACAAATGGAACGCTTTCTTAGGTAAGCCTATCTGGGAACTAGGGGTGTACAAACCGAACCAAAAAATCGCATCAAACCGATTAAAAAACCAGATTTGGTTTGGTTTGATTTGGTTTGGTATTGAGTAAAAAAATCCGAACTAACCCGACATATAAATATATAATTTTTATATATACTTTTAAGATTTTATATATAATTTTCTTTAGCAAATATCTAGAAATATTTGGGATTCTCTTGCGAGATATAAATTTTAATAGAAAATGAAGTACTCCATATTTATTGACCTTAAATAATGGGTTGTATGATCACTTTCTTATTAAGTGTTACTGGAATGCGTCTATCTGTTTGTTCTTCCATATTAATATCATATATTATGATCTATTAAATTCTTATATCTTTTTCAAATATTAAGTGATTATTAATATTTATGTATCATATTAATATTTATCTTTAATTATTAAATTCGGTTTAACTTGAAAGTGTACATCAACGAAAAATTATTGTCAGACGACTACAAAAATAACTATTATGTGTTACTAATAGAATTCTCCCATAAGAATATTTTAATCGATAATATGTTTGTCAATTTTTTATATTTTTACTAAATATATATTTACTTATCAAATATTTAACAAAGTAAGATTGAAATAATATTTAAGTAACAAAAAACCTGAAAAAACCCGACAAAACCGAACCAATCCAAACCGATATAGTTGGTTTGGTTTGATTTTGATAAAAAACGAACCAACCTGGTCCATGTACACCCCTACTGAGAACCTACTAGGTCTGTCTAATGGGAGGGTTCTGAGTACTTAAAAGGGACCGGATAAAGGAGCGGTACTGATAAGGGGGTGGTTCCTTAAGGGGACTAGGGTTAAGGGAGGGTACTTTAAGGTATTTTAAAAATAAATTAAAAAAATTACTATATTTAAATACACACAAACTTTATGGGATAAAAAAAATTCAAAGATATAAAGTGCCTTTTATTTTATTTAATGCAATGTATATATTATATTTCTAATACATGTTATAAGTATTTATTTGTATTTCACTACTAATAAGAATAAAACTACATATTTTTTTTTTGAATGATTTACCTAATTTTTCAATAACTTTTAGTGGTTTTTCGTTTGAAATTGATAGCACTTGTTCTTGTGCATCACCGCCATCTCTGGTAGATAATATTTCATTATAGGTTTCGTCGTCTTCTTAAATTATTTCTGCAAGGGCAAAGTTTCTTCTCTCCGCTTTAATCCAATATTTCACCAAGTCTTCATTTCCTTCGTCATCGCAAACATCAGTTCTAACATTTGTTATAGGAAAACCTTGAAATGCAAGATTATACGTTTCTTGTATGTAATGAATAAATTCGAACTAGTTAGGATTTGTTTCAAAATAGGCCCCCTTCCTAGCATTACCCTTAGTCAATCTATAAAAAAATCATGTTTACCAATTTAGGAGTCATTTTTAATAATAAATAGGGAAAAGAGTTAAATTTAATCCTCTACTTTCTTATATTGTCTACATTTAACCTCCATTATACTATTCGGCCATATTTAACCCTACTGTTATATTATTGACCAAATTTATCCCTACCGTTAGCACACTTTTAAAAATTATTCCAAACCCTATAAGCAACCCACAATATCCTAAAAATTACCACAATCTTGTAACCTCTATGTAGAGCAAGCACTCTCTTGGTGCTACATTTATGAATCTGCGAAACAGCGGCTCACATATTTAATTTTTTAAATTCATTGTTGTTGTTCCCATTAACAAAATCTGCCAAAGAATTAATTCACTTTGTGATTGTATTGAATCATATGCTTTGTCATTCCAAAACAAAATTGCGCGACCTACTACCATATCATATGATATAGTTAGTTTTGTGAGCAGAGTACGTGTTAGTCGAGATTTGTGAGGCTTGGAGCAACAAGTAAATTATTTTTATGTTGCATTTGGTTTCGAAAAAGAAATTATACAGATTTATTTTGCTTGAAATTGCTCAATTTTAAAAACAAATTTTGCGGTCAGCCATCAAAGGGAAAAATATGCGATTTTATTTTCTTTAATAACAAAAAGCATATGTGTTAGGGTTGCACCAAAAATTTATGTAAGGAAAACTTAAGTGGGTGCGGGTGAGGACAGTACAGAAATAATTAAATAAATTAAAAAAAGCTCAAATATACTTCGACATAACATTTACAAACGAAATTATTTATGATTATGTGCAACAACTATACTTAGTGGACATAATTTCCCGGACCTTTAATTCCACTATATGTCTGTATCAAGTGAAGTATTTGATCTTATCCATATGTTCTGATTTACGTCATTCTCTTGTTTTTATTTGTGTACATGATTCTTGGATTGGTTCAAATTTATAACAACAACAACAACAACCCAGTATAATTTCACTAGTGGGGCATGGAGAAGATAGTGTGTACGCAGACCTTACCCCTACCATCAGGCAGAGATGCTGTTTCCAATAGACCCTCGCCACCCTTCCCTCCAAGAACTCCCCACATTGCTCTTGGGGTGACTCGAAGCCCCACAACGCCATTTTTCAAATAAATAATTGAAATAACAATAAATAGCAATACATGTATAACAAAAATAAATAGAAGTTGAAACGAGTGTACCAAATGTCAATATATAATTGATGTCGATGAAAGAAAATTGCTCCGACTAGTGGTGTAGCGCCAACTAAAAATAAGCTTCCGTATAATTAATGTTGATGCTTAAGAAGTTATAGAAAAATAATTGAGTGATAGAATAATAGTTGCAACTAGAGAGCGAGGAGTTTTGTATGAAAAATGAAAGAATAAAATGAGGTATTTATAGTTTTAAAATATGACCAAAAAATAATTAAACAAACTTAGAAATTAAAAGCATAAATTAGGGGGTAGGAAGGATGTTAGGGTGTAGGGAAGACAAAAATAGCCATTTTGACTGTTGCCAACGACTATTTTTTTAATAAAATAACTGTTGGCTAACGGTAAAAAATGGCTAAATTTAAAAACAAAAACCTTAAGGGTAGTGGTTCGGTACCTTAAGGGTACATACCAGAACGATTATACCGGTACTTCATTCGGTAGCCTCTCACTCCCCATTCCCTTTACCTAAATCCCTTACCCTACCCCCACTTCCCCATGGTCACGATCCAAAAATTCACTTAGTCGTGATGGCACATAACCCCAGTGCTAAGTAAGCCAAACTTAGAATGATGTAACTCAAGTAATAGATTATTAACAACACAAACTAAATAACTGAATTTTATACAACCTCCCAAGGACTGGTAGTACAAGTTATGAGCCACTATGATCTAGATTTACAAAGCTGATATGAAGAATAAATATAATATTTGTTTGAAGTTCACATAAATAGAGATGAATCCTAAACTACCATGAACAAGAGGTAGCTTCAATCTGGAACGCAGGTATGTCTTCAATGCAAGGCTCCGTCTTCCACAGCTACGCAACTCCAAGATCTGCATGCAAGGTGCAGAAGTGTAGTATGAGTACAACCGACCCCATGTACTCAGTAAATATCTTGACTAACCTCGATAAAGTAGTGATGTGGGTTAAGTTAATGCTACTCACTCAATATTTTACGTGTGCAGATGATAGGCAAAAAGAGCAATACGAGAAAGAGATGCATAATCACATAATAAATGAAACAAGAATACAAATGATAGAGGTCCCCAGAATATCTTCCCTTCTCAGTTTCACAACACAATATAATAACAGAAATCAATAGACAAGAATAACCATAGTAATTCTTCTCTGTTGCAGCGTGCAACCCGATCCCAAATATAATATCTTCTCCGTTACGGTATGTGATCCGATCCCACATATAATATCAATACCGTTGTGGCATGCAACCCGATCTCATATCTCATAACAATACCGTTACGGCGTGCAACCCGATCCCATATATAATATCAATACATCTTCTTCATTATGGCGTGCAACCCGATTCCACATATATGATATCAATACCATTGCGGCGTTTAACCCGATCCCAATATAAATATATAGATTCATATAAAATAATTTGACAAGAACCAAGCGCTAGAAATTTACAATGTAATACCAAGAAAACTAACATGCGAAATTCAACTAGGAATACAAACTCAAGAAAATAAGATGAGCATCATGACAACCCAAAACTAGTCTCCCACATATAAAGGCATAGCTTCCACAAAGCACAAATACACAACCAATCTAAAAGTCACTCAATCCGGCTAAGCAAAGAAGTGTAGAACATGAAACAAGGAAGGATGTACGTCAAGTAGAGACAAGTACCACGTAGAGATGTGTAATAAGTGAAATTATGTAGCAAATGGCGACATGAAACAAGTAAAGATACATAGCAAGTGAAGGCAGGTAGTAAGGGAAGGCATGCAACGGGTCAAGACACCTAATAGAAAAATCACGTAATACATAGAGGTATGTAACACATGTGGGCTAATAACAAGTAAATGCATGAATTCGAGGAGAACATGTAGCAGCAGTAATTCATGTAAAAGAGTAGGAATAACAGTAACATACAAGGTAAAAGCATAGCTATTGTCACACCACCTTTTACCCCCCAAAAGATATGTGTTTTATGGATTGCTGTAGGTTAAAGAGTTTTTCCAGTTAAAGTGACATTTTTGAAGTAGGAATTATTTTATTATTCAGAGTCGCCACTTGGAATTTGATATTTGGGTGTTCCAAGTCACCTTTTATTTGAATCCCTATTCAAAAGAAGATTTGACTCTTTCATTATTGGTCTGCAAAAATAAAGTCCGATTAAGGAATTATGTTGACCGGGGATAAGGTGTAAAGCATTCACTGAGTCCCGTGGTTCTAGCACGGTCGCTTTATTGACTATAACTTGGCTTGAATTAATTTTGGATAAACTTTGATTTATTAGTTTTCAAGTGTTTATCTATTCGCTTTTAATTATTAAAATAAGGAATTATCTTTGAAACGAATCACGTATGTGAATCCGTTTTGTTTATTGTGCCAAAATCATGTCACACATACGTGTATACAATTAATAATACTTTATTTATTTGTTATGATTGTTTGGCCAAAGTCACGCGAACGCGTACCTTGATTTATTTTGGGAATCATAACTATGTCATGCGAACGTGTACACAATCACGATAATAGATTAAAATGCACCTAAAAGTATCTTACGGATATTCATACGTTGATTATTTTTTCTATGAATTGAGATTATTGTAAGGCCATGAATTATGGAAGATTATTTTTTAGAGAAGGATAAGAAAGTCTATTCTATTGTTATGGATTTATTAAGGAAAAAAATAAATGGACTAACTAAGATGATATAGTACCTAAACTCAAATCCTAGTAGCTTGTTAAATCACCCCACTGCCCCGCTATACTTTAAAATATTCAACTAATTTAATATCCAATAAGAAAACCAACTAGATAAGGAACAAGCTCAAACAAGTGAAACTGGAATATCAACTAATTTTCTAAACAGAGCAGATGCCCAAAAAATTCAAAATTCCACATCAATTAATTCAACAAAGAAATAGCAACTCCAAAAATTCCATATAAACTCGGCTCAAATGCGCGGCTCCTTTTTTATTGTTTTGATGCGATTAATCCAATTCCAAGACTCAACGCCAACCAAATTAACAAAACAAAACTTTGTCTAATTAATTTATGACCAAAGTCACTTAAAAGAATTACATGTCTTAACCCTCTTTTGAATTAAGTCCAAATCCTTCTTAGTCTAGTGCCGATAAATCCCACCGTCTCACTCAGTTTAAACATATTACAACAAAATTGCTTTTATTTTTAAAGCAACAAACATTTTCCTTATATGTTTAATTCGTTAGATTTACTGATTCAAGACATTAAGTTAACAAAAGACAAGAAAATAAACAATCATCACATTTAAAAAAATAGAATATTCATATGGCTAAAAAGACAAAGAAACAAACATCATATTAAAAATTGGTCAGGGAAGTAAAACTAAACCTTGTATTGATTGAATCCAAACTTTAAAACTGCTGCTACTCAACAATCAAACCAAGAGCAGCGACCACAACCGAGAACCTCCAACGGCACAACTTTGTCGGAAACACAAAACTGACTAAAAAGTAGAGAAGTTTCATGGCTGTTTCAGGAGTGTTTTAGGCTGAAATTGAGCACATTTTAGCTGCTATTTTAAAACAAAAGAAGTTGTATTTTGATGGAGAAAAAAAAGACAAAATAAGAGGCTTATGGGTAGGAGAACTATGGAGTTTAAGGGCTATTTTAATGGCTGATTTTTCAGCTTTTTCTATGGAGCTTGAAAATGCATAAGCAAAATGCTTTTTTCGTTCTCTCTCTCTCTTTCCATTTTTCCTCCTCTCTAATCTCTTTATTTCCATATCTATATCTCCTTGTGTGTGTGTTGTCCATGAAAGAAATTGTTATATGGGGTTGTGAGTGGGGGACAAGGAGTGGAGGGACATGAATGGGGGAATGGGTGTGAAAGTAGAGTGGGGACACGCGTGGGAAAAATGAGAGCGTGAATGATGGAGTGGGAAGTGAGGTATTGGTGAGATGAGTGAGAAAAAATTCAAGCATGGTCAAAATTTAGGTACTTACAACATGCCCATCTTTGCTTGGAAACATGAAGAGTTTTTAGGCAAAGAAAAGATGAGCGATATGACTAATTTTTGGCCATACCATTATTCAAAAGGGAAGAGATAAGAGAAAAGAGTGCAACCGAGTCCTGGTTTGGACGGCCTACATATCCCGAGTTATAAGAGAATCAGGTCGTGTGTAGTTTAAGAAGAGTGATGGAATAATGTGTTTGAGAGTCGAGTGAGGTTCTGTCGAGGCTCTAGTCTGTGGTCCTGTTATTACATCAAAATCAAAAGAAACTAAACAAACCTATCAGCTATGAGTTACAAGATTCCTATTTATAAGTTTTCTAAAATTTGATCTTGAGTCTTGACTGGTTCTTCACGCAGACTCTGATCTGAACCTTGATGCTTGCTAGCTGCAGGTGCTAGTTCATTCTTCTACGGCTTCTTTTGACTAAAACAGAAAATGTAAAGCTCGTAACTTCAATCGTCTCGAGCAATCCACATCTTTTCATCCACTTCTACACTTTGGATTCACTTTTTTTGTTTTGTTTTCTTTATTGTGGATTGCGAATTCTTCTTTTGGTCATCTAGAACCATGTGCCTCGAGGTAAAACCTGCTCAGACACCAAAACAAACAAACGAACAAAAATTTTCTGCCCCAGTTTTTACTAGAAAAATTTTGTGAGTTATTATAACAAAAACTCTATACTACTTCATTATTTAACATAATTAAAGGTCGGGATTTGTGTACCCTAGAAAAATATGATTCTTTGGGAATGGTGTACCGTGATTGTCTAAATGGTGTCTCAACTAAGGATTGGTGTCCTTATGTTGGAAAACAATGTGGCTAGGGAATGGTGTATCCCTTATTAACAAAGATACCAGGGAGTGGTGTACCCTACATTTAAGATCATATCAACTAGGGATTGGTATACCCTATACTTATAAGGAGATCAAGGAGTGATTTACCCTATATTTCATCTCAACTCAACTAGGGAGTGATGTACCATATATTGAAAAATACAGCCAGGGATTGATGTACCCTATACTGGTAAACAGACTAGGGAGTGGTGTACCCCATGCCTAAATTAACATGAACTAGGGAATGGTGACCCTATGTTAGAAAACACAGTTAGGGATTGGTATACCATATACTGGTAAGGAAATATAACCAGGGGTTAGTACCCTGTATTACTGGGAAAAAAGAAGAAGAAAGGTAACTAGGGGTTAGCGCCCTGTATTACTGAAAAAGGATGTAACTAGGGGTTGATATTTTGTATTATTAAAGAAAATATAACTAGGGGTTGGTACCCTATATTACTGAAAGGGAAATGTAACCAGGGGTTGGTACCCTGTATTACCGAAAAAATATTGAATCATCCTGGGCGAAAAAGGTTCTACCTGGTGTTAAACTACGAAAAACAAACTTGGGCGAAGAGTACTTCTACCCGGAGATATGATCTGGATCCCCCTAAGAGAAAATGTTTTACCCGGTGTTAAAGTACAAAAACCAAACTTGGGCGAAGAGTACTTATACCCGAAAATATGAGTTGGATCTCCCTAGGCAAAAAGGTTCTACCTGGGTTAAGCTACGAAAAACAAAGTTGGGTGAAGAGTATTTATACCCAGAAATATGAGCTAGATCCCCCTAGGCGAAAAAGTTCTACCTGGGTTAAGCTACGAAAAACA
Source organism: Nicotiana tomentosiformis (assembly GCF_000390325.3). NCBI lineage: Eukaryota > Viridiplantae > Streptophyta > Magnoliopsida > Solanales > Solanaceae > Nicotiana > Nicotiana tomentosiformis. Next base: position 94,473,302 of record NC_090819.1, on the reverse strand, counting down.
ACCTGAGCGAAGAGTACTTCTACTCGAAACTATGAGCTGGATCCCCCTAGGCGAAAAGGTTCTACCTGGGTTAAGCTACGTAAAACATCCTGAGCGAGAAGTACTTCTACCCGGAACTATGAGATGGATCCCTCTTGGCGAAAAGTTTCTACCTGAGTTAAGCTACGAAAAATAAGCCGGGGCGAAGAGTACTTCTACCCGGAAATATGAGTTGGATCCTCCTAGGCGAAAGGTTTCTACCTGGGCTAAGCTACGTAAAACAACCTGAGCGAAGAGTACTTCTACCCAGACATATGAGTTGGATCCCCCTAGGTGAAAATGTTCTACCTGGGTTAAGCTACGAAAAACATCCTGAGCGAAGAGTACTTCTACCCGAAGCTATGAGCTAGATCCCCTAGGCGAAAATATTCTACCTGGGTTAAGCTACGTAAAACATCCTGAGCGAAGAGTACTTCTACTCAAAACTATGAGCTGGATCCCCCTAGGAGAAAGGGTTCTACCTGGGTTAAGCTATGTAAAACATCCTAAGCGAAGAGTACTTCTACCTGGAACTATGAGCTGGATTCCCCTAGACAAAAAGGTTCTACCTGGGTTCAGCTACGTAAAACAACCTGAGCGAAGAGTACTTCTACCCGGAACTTTGAGCTGGATCCCCCTAGGCGAAAAAGTTCTACCTGGGTTATGCTGCGTAAAACATCCTGAGCGAAGAGTACTTCTACCCGGAACTATGAGCTGGATCCCCCTAGTAGAAAAGGTTCTACCTGGGTTAAGCTGCGTAAAACATCCTGAGCGAAGAGTACTTCTACCCGGAAACTATGAGCTGGATCCCCCTAGGCGAAAAGGTTCTACCTGGGTTAGCTACGCAAAAACAACCTGAGCGAAGAGTACTTCTACCCGGAACTATAGGCTGGACCCCCTAGGTGAAAAAGGTTCTACGTGGGTTAAGCTATGAAAAACAAACTTGGGCGAAGAGTATTTGTACCCGGAACTATGAGCTAGATCCCCTTAGGCGAAAAAGGTTCTACCCGGGTTAAGCTAACGAAAATGAGAGGTATGAACATTAGTGATGCATGCTAAAAATAAAGGAAAGTGGAGATTTTGAGGAAACTTACCTTTAGTGACATTCGTCCTTTAGGAATTGCCATTTTGCACTGCTTTGTTCCTACTGCAAACAAAGAAAAATTGTGAGTGTTCAAAGTAGTGGTCAATTTGTGGCCTTGATGCCCTTACCGAGGTTGGGTGTCTTTTTAATGTATCTGTTCGCTTCAAACGAGAGCCCTGTAATCGGTCTTACCATCCTTTCTTTGCCTTTATTTTGACACGAAGTTATACCGGAAGGGATTCAAAGAAAAACAACAATGGAATGGAGAATGAGTATAAACAAGAGGTGTCCCTTTCGGGGAACAAAAATTAAAGGACTTATCTGGGAATACATGAAAACTTCAATAAACATCACATGCCTTTTGGACTGGATGCCTGATCCCTATAAACTAATCGACCTTTAGAAATTCATCACAACTTTTGCCTCGAAATCGAGAAACCTTGCCCAGGTCTGTGTCGATGCTAATGAGGATCCTCTTTTTGATTAGTAGTGCCCTTTGCTGGTTTTCACAAGATAACCTCTCTCATTTCTCTTCTCATCATCGCCTTATAGTGCTCTTTGCGAGTTTTCACTAACAAGACTGTCACGACCCGAAATTCCCACCTTCGGACCGTAATGGTGCCTAACATTTCACTTGCTAGGCAAGCCAACGTTAGAATAATATTATCCATTTTTAAAATAATTTTAAATTTATTAATAACAAGGAAACAAATACGGAAGCAAAGTTTGAAATATAGTGAAATAATCCATCAAACAGCGGTGTCTAAATACCATCCCAGAATTGGTGTCACAAGTGCACGAGCTTCTAGAATAAATATAAATAAAGGTCTGGATAATATAAAGTTGTCTAGAAATAAACACACCGCTAAAGTACAATAAACGGGGACTTCAGAACTGCGGACGCCATGCAGTTATACCTCAAATCTTCTCTGATAGCTGAAAGTCTATGGTACGCCGCTGGGACCAACTCCAAAATCTGCACAAGAAGTGCAGAGTGTAGTATCAGTACAACCGACTCCATGTACTGGTAAGAGCTGAGTCTAACCTCGACGAAGTAGTGACGAGGCTAAGACGGTTCACTTACATTAACCTGTACGCAATATTAGTAACAACAACAATAATAGGAATAAATCAGGTAATTCATTTATAATAATTGAAGGCAACTCAACAGTCATAACCAATTATCATTTCCATTATTTCTGTTGCAGCGTGCAACCCGCTCTCACAATATATCCACATTCAGTTATGTTGCGGCGTGCAACCCGCTCCTCCAACATATTCATTTTAATCAAGTCTGTTGCGGCGTGCAACCCGATCCTCCAACATTAACTTTTTAACAAGTCTGTTGTGGCATGCAACCCGATCCTCCAATATTGACTTTTAATAAGTCTGTTGCGGCGTGCAACTCGATCCTCCAATATTGATTTTTAATAAGTCTGTTGCGGCGTGCAACCCGATCCTCCAATATTGACTTTTAATAAGTTTGTTGCTGCGTGCAACCCGATCCTCCAATATTGACTTTTAATAAGTCTATTGCGGCGTGCAATCCGATCCTCCAATATTGACTTTTAATAAGTCTGTTGTGACGTGCAACCCGATCCTCCAATATTGACTTTTAATAAGTCTGTTGCGGCGTGCAACCCGATCCTCCAATATATTCATTATAATCAATCATGTTGCGGCGTGCAACCCGCTCCTCCAACATTTTCATTTACCAATTCTTATAGAGGAAAGTTTTCCCAATAAATTTAACAATTAATATAAAATTACGAGACAACAAGCATACAATAATTATGGTTTAATTATGAAGCAAACAATGACAAATAGCAAATTATTATAGAAATCAGGGAGAAAATAGGTAGTTTAATATTTATTATGCTAAATGTCAAATAACAATTAAGGCACATAATTCAAATAGCATGTAACAATTAATGCAGGAATTCAAAAATTTATATTTGCAAAGAATAAGAGAGAAACAATTATTATAATAATTAATTTATGATTAAAAACAATTTATGATTTTTCAAATAAGCAGGCAAATAATTAATTTGACGACGTATAGGCACTCGTCACCTCGCCTATACGCCGTTTAAATGCAATTCACATAACAAATAATTTAAGGGTTCTATTCCCTCAAGTCAAGGTTAACCCCGACACTTACCTCGCTTTGCAAATTCCAATCAATTATTCAACCACAAATTTTCCTTTTAAATTTGCCTACGAAAGCTTCAAATCTATTCACAAACAATTCAATATATTCAATACTAATCAAAGGGATTAATTCCATATGAATTTACAAATTTTCTGGATAAAAATCTGAAATTAATTAAAATATTCGGTAGTGGGATCCACGTCTCAAATCCCAAAAAAACTCACGAAATCCGAACACCCGTTCCGATACGAGTTCAACCATACCAAATTTGTCCAATTCCGATATCAAATGGACTTTCAAATCTTAATTTTTTATTTTTGGAAAGTTTTACAAAAATTCCAATTTCTTCCATCTAAATCCGAAATAAATGATGAATATAGACATGGATTTGTGAAATATAATCATTTTATGATAAAGAACACTTATCCAGTTCAAAGTCGTGAAAATCCCCCTTAAAATCGCCCGAATCCGAGACTTAAAACTCAAAAATGAGTAAAAATGGCTAAGACCCGATTTTATGTATTCTTCCCAGTATTTTCGCATTTGCAGGCTATATTTTCGCACCTGCGGTCTCGCATTTGCGAGACTTAGCTCGCATTTGCAAAGTGGGGCTGCCAGGCGAGGTTCCGCGCCTGAGGACAAAATGTCGCACCTGCGACGTCCGCTTCCGCGCAAAAGGGCCGCACCTGCGAAGACCGCATCTGCGAGCTTGCACCTGCGGTCAAAATTCCGCGATTACACCAGAACTCAAAATTTTAGATTTTGCTTAAGTCCAATTCTTATTCCGATTTCAATCTGTTTCACTTTCGGGGTACTCGGGACCCCGCTCGAATATACTAACAAGTCCCGTAACATAATACGGACTGACTCGGTGTCTAAAATCACGTCAAACAACACTAAAATTACAATTCACACGCCGATTCGAACTTTGAGTTTTAAGCTTTCAATTTGCAAATCTCGTGCCAAAACATATTAAATGAATCCGGAATGACTTCAAATTTGGAACAGAAGTCATAAATGACATAGCGGAGCTGTTCAAATTTCCAGAATCGGATTCCAGCTCCGATATCAAAAAGTCAACCCCGTGGTTAAACTTGGAACATTTAGCCTTTAAATTGCTAGTTCCGTTAAATGGTCATAACTTGAGTTAGGGACCTCCAAATTAAATTTCGGGCATACGTCCAAGTCCCAAATCACGATACAAAGCTACCGGAACTGTCAAATACTGACCCGGGTCCGTTTGCTAAAAATGTTGACCAAAGTCAACTCAGTTGAGTTTAAAAGCTCTATTTCCCATTTTAATCCATTTTTCACATAAAAACTTTCCGAAAAATTTTACGGACTGCGCACGCAAGTCGAGAAATGATAAATGATGCTTTTCGAGGTCTTAGAACACAGAATTACTTATTAAATTTAAAGATGATATTTTGGGTCATCACATTCTCCACCTCTAAAACAAACGTTCGTCCTCGAATGGAGTTAGAAAAAGTACCTGAGCTGGAGAAAAGGTGTGGATATTTACTCTGCATGTCTGACTGGACTCCCAGGTAGATGCCTCTACCGGCTGACCTCTCCATTGCGTCCGAACTGAAGGATAACTCTTTGATCTCAACTGTCGGACCTGCCGGGCTAGAATAGCCACCGGCTCCTCTCGTAAGTCAAATCTTTGTCCAATTGGACCGAGTTGAAATCTAACACATGGGACGGATCACCATGATATTTCCGGAGCATAGACACATGGAACACCGGATGAACCGTTGATAAACTAGGAGATAACGCAAGCCTGTAGGCTACTTCACCGACCCTTTCAAGAATTTCAAAGGGTCCGATATACCTAGGGCTCAACTTGCCCTTCTTTCCGAACCTCATTACACCTTTCATAGGTGAAACCCGGAGCAATATTCGTTCTCTAACCATGAATGCAATAGCACGAACTTTACCGTCGGCATAACTCTTTTGCCTAGACTGAGCTGTGCGAAGTCGATCCTGAATAATCTTGACCTTATCCAAGGCATCCTGTACCAAATCGGTACCCAACAACCGAGCCTCTCCCGGTTCAAACCAACCAATTAGTGATCGGCATCGCCTTCGCTATAATGCCTTATATGGAGCCATCTGAATGCTCGACTGGTAACTATTATTATAAGCAAACTCCGCAAGTGGCAAGAAATGATCCCAAGAACCTCCAAAGTCTATAACACAAGAGCGGGGCATATATTCCAATATCTGAATAGTGCGCTCTGACTGTCCGTCTATCTGTGGATGAAATGCTGTACTCATCTCCACTCGCGTGCCTAACTCACGATGTACAGCCCTCCAGAAATGTAAGGTAAACTGCGTACCTCAATCTGAAATAATAGACATGGGCACACCGTGAAGGCGTACAATCTTACGAATGTAAATTTCAGCTAACCTCTCTGAAGAATAGGCAACTGCCACTGATATGAAATGTGCTGACTTGGTCAACTTGTCCATAATGACCCAAACTGCATCATATTTTCTCTGAGTCTGTGCGAGCCCAACAACAAAATCCATTGTGATACGCTCCCACTTTCACTCAGGAATTTCTAACTTCTGATGCAGACCACCAGGTCTCTGATGCTCGTACTTAACTTGCTGACAATTCAGACACCGAGCTACATATGCAACTATATCCTTTTTCATTCTCCTCCACCAATAATGTTGCCGCAAATCTTGATACATTTTGGTGGTACCTGGATGAATAGAATACCTAGAACTGTGTGCCTCTTCAAGAATTAATTCACGAAGCCCATCCACATTAGGCACACAAATACGACCCTGCATTCGCGAAACTCTATCTTCCCCCACAGCAACCTGTTTGGCATCGCCGTGCCGGACCGTGTCCTTAAGGACAAGTAAGTGAGGATCATCATATTGCCTCTCTCTGATGCGCTCATATAAAGAAGACCGAGCGACTGTACAAGCTAGAACCCGACTGGGTTCTGAAATATCTAACCTCACGAACGGATTAGCCAAAGTCTGGACATCTGCAGCTAATGGCCTCTCACCAACCGGAATATACGCAAGACTGCCCATACTCACAGCCTTTCTACTCAAAGCATCGACCACCACATTGGCCTTTCTGGGGTGATACAAAATGGTGATATCATAGTCTTTCAACAACTCCATCCATCTTCTTTGCCTCAAATTAAGATCCTTTTGTTTGAACAGGTACTGGAGGCTACGATGATCAGTAAATACCTCACATGAGACACCGTAGAGGTAATGCCTCCAAATCTTCAGTGCATGAACAATGGCTACCAATTCTAGGTCATGAACAGAATAATTCTTCTCGTGAACTTTTAACTGAAGCGGCGCATATGCAATTACCTTTCCATCTTGCATTAATACTGCACCAAGCCCAATGTGAGATGCGTCACAATATACTGTATACGATCCTGAACCTGTGGGTAATACCAATACTGGCACCGTAGTCAAAGCGGTCTTGAGCTTCTGAAAGCTCAATTCACACTCGTCTGACCATCTGAATGGAACACCCTTCTGGGTTTAGTCTGGTCAAGGTGCTTGCTATAGATGAAAACCCTTCAACGAACCGACGATATTAACCTGCCAAACCCAGGAAACTCCGGATCTCTATAACCGAAGTAGGTCTAGGCCAATTCTGAATAGCCTCAATCTTCTTAGGATCTACCTTTATGCCTTCTGCCGATACAACATGTCCCAAAAAGGCAACTGAGTCTAACCAAAACTCGCATTTTGAAAATTTGGCATATAACTGATTATTCTTCAAGGTGTGAAGCACACTTCGAAGATGCTGCTCATGCTCCTCTCGACTGCTGGAGTAAATCAAGATATCATCATTGAATACAACCACAAAAGAATCCAAATAAGGCTTGAACACCCGATTCATCAAATCCATAAATGTTGCTGGAGCATTTGTCAACCCAAATGACATCACTAGGAACTCGTAATGCCCATACCGAGTCCGAAAAGCTGTCTTAGGGACATCAGATGCCCTAATCTTCAACTGATGATAACCAGATCTCAAATCAATCTTCGAAAATACCTTGGCACCCTGAAGCTGATCAAATAAGTCATCAATTCTTGGCAGCGGATATTTGTTTTTGATAGTGTCCTTGTTCAACTGCCGATAATATATACACATCCGCATCGAGCCATCTTTCTTCTTTACAAATAATACTGGTGCACCCCAGGGCGAGACACTGGGTCTAATGAATCCCTGATCAAGCAAGGCTTATAACTGCTCTTTCAATTCTTTCAACTCTGGCGGGGCCATACGGTATGGTGGAATAGAAATTGGCTGAGTGCCCGGAGCCAAATCAATACAGAAGTCAATATCTCCGTCGGGTGGCATCCCCGGCAGATCTGCAGGAAATACTTCTGAAAATTCACGAACAACTGGTACTAAGTCCATAGAAGGGACATCCGCACTGGGATCGCGAATATAAGCCAAATAGGCTAGACACCCTTTCTCTACCATACGCCGATCTTTCAAATAAGAAATAACCCTACTGGCAGAATGGCCGGGAGTTCCTTTCCACTCTAACCGAGGTAACCCCGGCATACCTAGGGTCACTATCTTGGCATGACAGTCCAATATAGCATGATAATGAGACAGCCAATCCATACCCAAGATGACATCGAAATCTACCATATCAAGAAGTAGAAGATCCACACTAGTTTCAAGATTACCAATAGTAACCACACACGAACGGTAGACATGATCTACTACAACAGAGTCTCCCACCGGTGTCGATACATACACAGAAGCACTCAGAGAATCACAAGGCACAACCAAACATGAAGCAAAATAGGAGGACACATAGGAATAAGTAGATCTTGGATCAAATAGAACTGAAGCATCTCTATGGCAAACTGGAATGATACATGTGATCACAACATCATATGACTCGGCCTCAGGCCTAGCTGGAAAAGCATAAAATCGGGGCTGGGCCCCACCACTCTGGACTGCATCTCTGGGACAGCCTCTAACTGGCTGGCCTCCACCTCTAACAGTCTGACCTCCACCTCTAATGGTCGGACCTCCACCTCTAATGGCCTGACCTCCACCTCTAACTGCCTGACCCCTACCTCTAGCTAGCTAAGCAGGCGGTGAAGCAATCGGTGCCGGTATGATGGCACGAGAATCTTGCCGAGATCTATTACTCGCCAATCTAGGGCAATACCTCCTGATGTGACCAATGTTCCCACACTCATAACACCCATCCTGATGCCGTGGTTGCTGAAGCTGAAGCTGACCCAGATGGGCCGGATAACCACTATAGTAACTCTAGAGTAGTGGTGCACTGATAGAAGCTGAATATGCACTGAATACTGGCTGCCCAGAGTAAGGCATAATAGGACCGTGACTCCCTGAAGCACCGGGAGATACATGAAGTGTTGAATGAAACGGTCTGGGAGGATGACCCCTACCAAAATTACCCCTGCCTCCAGACGAGGCACCACTGTAACCACTGAACTGATGAGGCCTCTTATCGGACCTCTGCCCTCTTTCCAATGCAAGAACCATCTCGATCCTCCTTGCGACATTAGCAGCCGCCTGAAAAGAAATCTCACTTCCGGTCTCCTTGGCCATCTGAAGTCTGATAGGGTGAGTGAGTCCCTCAATGAACCTCCTCACTCTCTCTCCCTCCGTAAGAGTTTGTGCTCCTCCCCCAGTCTGTGAGATGGATGGTGCCACTGGAAATGTACCATTCTGGGACACACCTTTGATAAGACTCACCAATCGGACTAGAGCGTCCTGAAGCACTGGAGTGGCTATGAATCCTTCCGGGACCTGAACTGGTCCAACTGGTACATTCTGAACTGGGACCTCCTCCTGAAGGTCTACCTGAGGTTCTACAACAAGTGCAGCTGCTCGAGCTCTGGACTGAGCTCTACCTCGGCCTCTAGCACGACCTCGGCCTCGACCTCTACCCCTGGCCATAGTTGCCACTGGGGGTTCTAGTCCCTGTCCATCGGTAGAAGTATTACGCGTTCTCACCATCTACGAGAGAATAAGAGTACAATGGTTCAATCATCGATGATAGAATAAAATCGCACGACAGAATAAGAGAGAAGTGATATTGTTCCTAAACTTCATAGCCTCTGAGAGATAAGTACAGACGTCTCCGTACCAATCCTTCAGACTCTACTAAGCTTGCTCATGACTCGTGAGACCTATGTAACCCAGTGCTCTGATACCAACTGTCACGACCCGAAATTCCCACCTTCGGACCGTGATGGCGCCTAACATTTCACTTGCTAGGCAAGCCAATGTTAGAATAATATTATCCATTTTTAAATAATTTTAAATTTATTAATAACAAGAAAACAAATGCGGAAGAAAAGTTTGAAATATAGTGAAATATTCCATCAAACAACGGTGTCTAAATACCATCCCAGAATTGGTGTCACAAGTGCACGAGCTTCTAGAATAAATACAAATAAAGGTTTGAATAATATAAAGTTGTCTGGAAATAAACACACAGCTAAAGTACAATAGACGGGGACTTCAGAATTGTGGACGCCATGCAGTTATACCTCAAGTCTCCTCTGATAGCTGAAAGTCTATGATACGCCATTGGGACCAACTCCAAAATCTGCACAAGAAGAGTAGAGTATAGTATCTGTACAACCGACCCCATGTACTGGTAAGTGCTGAGCCTAACCTCGACAAAGTAGTGACGAGGCTAAGGCGGTTCACTTACATTAACTTGTACGCTAATATTAGTAACAACAACAATAATAGGAATAAATCAAGTAATTCATTTATAATAATTGAAAGCAACTCAGTAGTCATAACAAATTATCATTTCCATTATTTATGTTGCAGCGTGAAACCCGCTCTCACAATATATCGACATTCAGTTTTGTTGCGGCGTGCAACCCGCTCCTCCAACATATTCATTTTAATCAAGTCTGTTTGCGGCGTGCAACCCGATCCTCCAACATTAACTTTTTAACTTGTCTGTTGCGGCGTGCAACCTGATCCTCCAATATTGACTTTTAATAAGTCTGTTGCGGCATGCAACCCCATCCTCCAATATTGACTTTTAATAAGTCTGCTGCGGTGTGCAATCCGATCCTCCAATATTGACTTTTAATAAGTTTATTGCTGCGTGCAACCCGATCCTCCAATATTAACTTTTAATAAGTTTGTTGCGGCGTGCAATCCGATCTTCCAATATTGACTTTTAATAAGTCCGTTGCGGCGTGCAACCCGATCCTCCAATATATTCATTATAATCAATCATGTTGCGGCGTGCAACCCGCTCCTCCAACATTTTCATTTACCAGTTCTTATAGAAGAAATTTTTCCCAATAAATGTAACAATTAATATAAAATTCCGAGACAACAAGCATACAATAATTATGGTTTAATTATGAAGCAAACAATGACAAATAGCAAATTATTATAGAAATCAGAGAGCAAATAGGCAGTTTAATATTTATTATGCTAAATGTCAAATAACAATTATGGCACATAATTCAAATAGCATGTAACAATTAATGCAGGAATTCAAAAAATTATATTTGCAAAGAATAAGAGAGAAACAATTATTATAATAATTAATTTATGATTAAAAATAATTTATGATTTTTCAAATAAGCAGGCAAACAATTAATTTGACGACGTATAGACACTCGTCACCTCGCCTATACGTTGTTTACATGCAATTCACATAACAAACAATTTAAGGGTTCTATTCTCTCAAGTCAAGGTTAACCCCGACACTTACCTCGCTTTGCAAATTCCAATCAATTATTCAACCACAGCTTTTTCTTTTAAATTTGCTTCCGAAAGCTTCAAATCTATTCACAAACAATTCAATATATTCAATACTAATCATAAGGATTAATTCCATATGAATTTATAAATTTTCCGGATAACAATATGAAATTCATTAAAATATTCGGCAGTGGGACCCACGTCTCAAATCCCGGAAAAACTTGCTAAATCCGAATACTTGTTCCGATACGAGTTCAACCATACCAAATTTGTCCAATTCCGCTATCAAATAGACCTTCAAATCTTAATTTTTCGTTTTTGGAAAATTTTACAAAAATTTCAATTTCTACCATCTAAATCCGAAATAAATGATACATATAGACATGGATTTGTGAAATATAATCACTTTATGATAAAGAACACTTACCCAGTTCAAAGTCGTGAAAATCCCCCTTGAAATCGCCCGAATCCGAGACTTAAAATTCAAAAATGAGTAAAAATGGCTAAGACCCGATTTTATGTATTCTGGCCAGCATTTTCGCATTTGCGGGCTATATTTTCGCACCTGCGGTCTCGCATTTGCGAGACAAAGCTCGCATATGCGAAGTGGGACTGCCAGGCGAGGTTCCGCACCTGCGGACAAAATGTCGCATCTGCGACGTCCGCTTCTGCGCAAAAGGGCCTCACCTGCGAAGACCGCATCTGCGATAGAAGTCTCGCTTCTGCGAGCTCGCACCTGCCGTCAAAATTCCGCAGGTGCGATTACATCAGAACTCAAAATTTTAGATTTTGCTTAAGTCCAATTCTTGTTTCGATTTTAATCCGTTTCACTCTCGGGGTACTCTGGACCCCGCTCGAATATACCAACAAGTCCCGTAACATAATACGGACTGACTCGGGGTATAAAATCACGTCAAACAACACTGAAATTACAATTCACACCCCGATTCGAACTTTGAGTTTTAAACTTTCAATTTGCCAATCTCGTGTCAAAACATATTAAATGGATCCGGAATGACTTTAAATTTGGCACACAAGTCAAAAATTACTTAATGGAGCTGTTCAAATTTCCAGAATCGGATTCCGGCTCCGATATCAAAAAGTCAACCCCGTGGTCAAACTTGAAACATTTAGCCTTTAAATTGCTAGTTCCGTTAAATGGTCATAACTTGAGCTAGGGACCTCCAAGTTAAATTTCGGGCATACGCCCAAGTCCCAAATCACGATACGGAGCTACCAGAACTGTCAAAATGCTGACCCGGGTCCGTTTGCTAAAAATGTTGACCAAAGTCAACTAAGTTAAGTTTTAAAGCTCTATTTCCCATTTTAATCTATTTTTCACATAAAAACTTTCCGGAAAATTGTACGGACTGCACACGCAAGTCGATGAATGATAAATGGTGCTTTTCGAGGTCTTAGAACACAAAATTACTTATTAAATTTAAAGATGATATTTTTTGTCATCACAAAGACTCTCTCATTTTAACTTCTTTACTCCCCCATCGCCTTACGGTGGCCGTAAGGGTTTTCACCAATAAGACCCTCTCATTTTATTTATCTTATTCTGGTTTTGGTTGCATGAGATACAAGTGACTGTATCCTCCAACTTTGAATATCTCGTTGATTGATCGGAAGGACTTGAAAAAGGATTTGGATAAAAAATATTTGGATTGAATTACAACTTTGGAACCTTTCAGGCGACACCATTGCCGAACTATTATAACATCTACCCAGTTTCAACTTTTGGGGGAATGTGAATTTTTATTTTAGTGTGACTGAACCCCAGATAGAGACTTCCTACGTATTCTTTCCGAATCAAGTCGAACGTAGTTTAATGAACTTTGTTTCTAATTTGATTTTTTTTGTTTTTTATTTTGTTTTTTTTTCATTTTTCATTTCCATTTTTTTATATATATAAAATAACTTTCGGGTTCCAAAGAGGGTAATAAAAGAAAGGGAACTGGCTCAAAGGGTTTGCAAAGGATTGGTAGTGTTCGGATAGTAAGAAAGAAAGCCTTCGTCATCGCAATCGGAGAGCATTAATGCTACATAGAGGGTCAAACATAGTGCCTTTTGAATGCATCCACGTTGACGATTGTTTCAAGGACATTTCCTTCGATGCTTTCCAGGTACAACACTCCCTTTTGCAGTACTCTCGTTAAAATGTATTGACCTTTCCAAGTTGGAGCCAATTTTTCATTAGCTTCTTCATGAGGTGCGAGGATACGTCTCAGAATGAGTTTTCCTATTTCAAATTTCTTGGGCTGCACTTTCTTGCTGTATACACGAGCCATTCTTTGTTGGTACGACTGCCCGTTGCAAACTGCGGCCAATTATGTAATGGCCCGACTTGTCGTTTTAAGAATTTAAGCTCCGTCTGGTAGCATAAGGCCCTGAGCAGCTTCTTATTATGTGTATTGACTTGTGTACGTGGTTGAATTTAGTTACCGGATGATTCAGAGTGATTTGGGATACTTGGTCCCCAAAATGGAAGCTTAAGTCTTAGGATTTTTACCGTAGTCAAAACTGTATGAATACGAGTCCAAAATAAAATTTTAATGATGTCAATAGCTCCGTATGGTGATTATGGACTTAGGAGCATGTGCGGAAAATTATTTGGAGCTCTGTAGAGGAATTTGGCTTGAAATGGCGAAAGATAAATTTTTGGAAAGTTTGATCGGGGGGTTTACTTTTTTGATATCGGGGCCGGAATCCGATTATGGAAATTGGAATAGCTTCGTTATGTCAATTATGACTTGTGTGCAAAATTTGAAGTCATTCCAGATTGATTTGATGTGTTTCGGCACAAGATATAGAATTTGAAATTTCAAAGTTCATTAGGCTTGAATTGGGGTATGATTCATGGCTTTGATGTTGTTTGATGTGATTTGAAGCCTCGAGCAGGTTCGTGTTATGTATTGGGACTGGTTGGTATGATTGGACGGGGTCATGTTTTGATGCTGCTGGTTGCTGGTTCTGGTGTTGTTCTTCACGTTCGCGAGGAGCCTCTCGCGTTCGCGAAGAAAGATTTTGCTGTTGGGACTTTGTTCTTCGCGTTCGCGAAGAGATTCTTGCATTCGCGAAGAAGGAAATTTTGTTGTTCCTCATCTAAATTTAGAGGCTCATATCTCGCAATCTATAAGGAATTTGGAGATGATCCGAAACTAAAAGTTGTATCCATTTGTGTCTAGTTTTTAGAAAGGTAAACCATTTGATATTTGGAGTTGTGTACCAAAAGTTATGGTGGATACACTACAAGCTATCTGGGAAGAGTTTGGAAATCTCTGTTGCATAGGGCTGACTTTGGAAGATAATATTTCGCAATCTATAAGGAATGGGGAGATGAGCAACAATAAAAGTTATAGCTCTTTGAGTCTAGTTTCTAGAAAGTTAAACCATTTGTCATTTGGAGATTTGTACAAAACGTTATGACAATTATACTAGAGGCTGTCTGAGAAGAGTTTGAAAATGGTTGTTGGAGAATTTGTTCTTCGCGAACGCGAGGGAAAGGTCGCGAACGCGAAGAACAAATCCCTGGACAGCAGAATAAAGTCCAAATTCTTCTCATTCTTCCATATTTGGACCAAGGAAGCTCGGGTGAGGCAATTCTTTCGAGAGGTTTTCAAGGGAAACGTTGGGGTAAGAATTCCTAACTTGATTTTGGTTAAATTACATGAATCTTTTGTTGTTTTTATCACTAAATTAGTGAATTGGGTTGCAAATGGTAGAAATCCTCTAGACTTTAATTTAAGATTTGAAGGGCGATCCATTATCGGAATTTGATAATTTTGGTATGGTTGAACTCGTATCGGAATAGGTGTTCGGATTTCGTAAAAATTTGTCGGGTTCCGAGGGGCGGGCCCCGCGCTGACTCTTTAGAATAAAATTTTAAGTTGGTGTTTTATTATCCGGAATTATTTCCGATGAATTTTAATGAAGTGATATCATTAATTTGGATAGATTTGAGCTGTCCGGAGGCCAATTCAAGCAAAAAGGTGATTCTGGAATATCGGCACAACTTCAATAAGGTAAGTGTCTTGCTTAACCTCGAGTGGGGAAAATACTCCTTATGCATTGAGTATTATGTGCAAATTGTGTAATTGAAAACCATGTATGCGAGGTGACGAGTACGTACTTGGTTTATATATATACAAATTTCATTGATTAAAATCCTTAGACGCCCTTATGTATTAAGTTGGAAATTATTAGCACTTATTAAATCCTCTATTTTTCATTCCTAGATCCCTGTTTGTTAAAATTATTTTTATATGATGATTTGGTATGATTGCCACCTTGAATTTATGTGAAATATTATTTTGTTGAGTTGTTCACTCCCGAATATTTTTGTTAAGATTTTTGTGCACATTATGGTCAAGCCATGGGCTCCTTATTGTGGAAAATGATGTATTGTTGGTTTCAGTAGCAAGTTGAAATATTTGAGCACTTGATGAACCATTTATGATATGTGAGCACTTGATGTGCAGTTGTTGAAATCATATTTACTTTGGGACTACGGAACGGTATTCCGTAAGATCCCCCTGCCCTGCATATTTACTTTGGGACTACAGAATGGAATTCCGGGAGATCCCCCTGCCTTGCATATTTACTTTGGGACTACGAAACGGTATTCCGGGAGATCCCCCTGCCCTGCATATTTACTTTGGGACTACGAAACGGTATTCCGGGAGATCCCCCTGCCCAGCATATTTACATTGGGACTACGAGGCGGTACCTCGGGAGATCCCCCCTGTCTTGCATATTTACTTTTGGGACTACGAGGCGGTACCTCCAGAGTGCCCTTTGTTGATATTTTTCTATGGATGCACTTGCCTTTGGTTATTTTATTTTTTTCGTGATATGTAAATTCTTGTGTTCTTCCGTGATGTATTATTTGATTTTATTATGTGTTTTGCATTCCTTATTGTATTGTATTGGCTTTGACTCCTTGTACAAGACTCTACAGATTTGTGTTTATCTTTTTACTGGTTTTCGAGAATTGAGTTGTTTCGAATAAAAGAAATTGCTATTATGTTTTAATTTAATAAATTTTACATCCAAATTAGTAGTTATCGGATGCTTCATTTTAATTGGAATGCCATTTTCTTCACCCAAATGGTTTCTAAAATAAATTCATTCCTTTGTTGATTTCTTACTTGATTTAAAGATTTTAACCTTACTTTAGTGAAAATAAATTGATCCTGCGGATCTTATATACATTGATATTTTGACACGTGAGTAGTCCGTGTGATGGTGATAGAAATATGGGCACGAGGTGCCGTGAAAAAAAAAATGAAAGTGGGCTGAGATCCGTAATTTTTATGATTGTGAAATGAGGTGTCACATGGTGACTTTTACTTGAAAATATATTTATTGGAAAGTATTATATCCTGAAAATTATTATTTGAAAAATATATAGGCGAAAGAATTTATATTTGAAGGACTTGATTAATTGGTTGTACCTGTGTTCCTTATTCGTCTGAGCAATAATTATGATGTTCTTGTTGCATTGTTGTTATATCACTGGTTGATTTTGTTGTTATCATTGCTAGTTATTTTCCAGTATTATTTTGCATACTATATTGCACAGGTTATTAGACTAGTGAGTGTCTTGACTGTACCTTGTCTCTACTCCACTGAGGTTAGTCTTGATACTTACTGGGTACCGACCGTGGTGTACTCATACTATACTTCTACACATTTTTGTGCAGAGCCAGGTATTGGAGGTATCGGACCCAAACAGAGTTAGAGTGTGATCGCAAGGATTCAAGGTAGAGATGCTTGGTCGTCACAGTCCCTTGGAGTCTGTTCATTTCATTGTACTATTAATTTTTAATCAAACAATATTGTATATTTGGTCCTTGTGATCATATCATGTATTCAGCTAGAGTTCGCGACTCAGTACTACCAGTCTTGGGAGGTTGTATATTTTTATTTGTCCCGCTGTTAGTTTTGATTACTTATTTAATTAAATAAAATGGCTTCAAAAATGTAATTGAAATCGGCTTACCTAGTATTAGAGACTAGGTGCCATCACGATGCCTGTGGCGGGATTTTTGGTCGTGACAAATCATTTTTCATCAATTAGTGTCAATTGTTCCAATTAGTTCTTGACCAAATCTTCATCCTCAATCTCGACTTCAACAATGATCTGAAGAGAGGGAATCTCAACTTCGTTCTAATTTTCTATTTATTTTCTTTCAAGCCTTGTTGTTGTTGTTTCTTACAAGCCTTGTCTTCAAAACATTTTATTTCTTGACTCATTATTTCGGGGTCTAACAACGTTTTAGGATCTGGGCATGAATTCCTCAAGCATGTCATGTTATTAAAATTTGCATGAACAGAATTGAAAAGAGAATAAGAAAAATAACAAGATTACGAAAAGAGACATTCCTAGACAATGAAATATTAATTTTATTTGATTGTTTTTAAATTTTTATAGATAGAAGAATTTACATCGGAAAGTAAGACAATAAAATTAAACATCCGGATTACACTCTGAAATAATCCGGACGCAGAAAGGATAGTAAGATCAGCTACCGAGACTCTCGTCTGACAGGGGACTTTTAGATTTGGCGACCATTTTTTTTCTGTCTCGGCAATGGCTGCAATGTCCTTCAGTGCCGGATCAAATTCCTCATCATCACAGATCATTCCAATGACTGGGCCAGTGTTGTGAGCAGGCAACGAATTGTTTGTCAAATTAGGGGCTTCTTATTTCCTGAGAACTATTGACTTTTGACCTCAATGAGGTTCTCCACTGCTCTTTTGAGAGTCTAACAATCTTCAGTATCATGTCCCACTTCTCCAGAGTGGTATTCACATCTAGTATCAGCTCGGTGTGAGGGGGACTCGGAGTTTAGCCGGTTCGGGGCCACTGGCTGCAGCGGGCCTAGGCCGATTAGCTTTTGAAACAAACTTGAATATGATTCACCAATAGGTATGAACCGATTCCTTCTGAGGGGATCTCTTGGGCGAGGATTGTATTGGAGAAAATTTGGTTGGGGATTATATGGAACTTGGTAGGGACGGGCATTTCTGGGATGCGGAGCTTGATTTTGTGTAGAATGTTGTGGCCGCGTGTAAGGTTGTACATTCATCACCGCATAGGGAGGTGGTGCCATGACATAAGCAACATCTTGATGGGGATAATAGTGTCGTGGAACCATAGAAAGCTTATATGATTGGTTGAATACCCTGCGAGCTCCTTTCGAGCTCGAAGCCATCATGGCTCCCTTTTTCTCTCCAATTTCTGTTTACTGAACCCCCCGAACAATTTTGAACGGCCTGTGATGTGGCCTTAAAGGCAGCATGACTCAAAATTCGGCCCGTTTTAGACCATTTTTGACCATCTCCGCAATTTTGATAGCCTCAGCGAACGACTTACCCATAGCGGACATCATGTTCTAGAAGTAGTTCGCCTCTTGGGCCTGTAGGAAAACCGTAACTATTTCTGCTTCGTCCGTTGGAGGCTTTACCCTGGCGGCTTGCTCGCGCCATTTGACAGCATGCCCATGGAAACTTTTCGCTATTTTCTTTTCAAATTGGACAAAGAGTTCTCTTTTTGGGTTTTTTCACTCTTTCTTTTTTTTGGTTGTTTTTCGGTCTTTGTTTTTCTCTGTTATTTTAGTCACTCTTTTCTTTTCTTTTCTTTTTTCACTCAATTTTCTTTTTCTTATTTTTTTTCACTCAGTTTATTTAATGGCAATGATCGAATCCGATGGGGACTGCGTACGTATCATGACACCGCATGAATCAGATCTTGCGTAGTTCTGGGAAAGATTATGAATAAAGTAAATAAACTAACTTTTTTCCCTCTATTCGTTTTACGCATATACAAAGCTTCTAACAAGGAAAATATTTTTGAATTTTGAATTTTTTATTTTTTGTTTTTGGGGGAAATTTTGAAAGGGAACTTCCTTAAGAATAAAGAAAATATTTTTGGATTTTAAAATTTTCTTTTTTTTTGGGGGGGGGGGGGTTTTGGAATTTTTGAAAGAAAGGCTTCTAAAGAAGAAAGAAAATATTTTTGGCTTATTTTTATTTTTTGGTAATTTTCGAAAGAAAGAAAATAGTTTTTTGGATTTTGATTTTTTTGCCTTTGAATTTCCAAAAGAACGACTTCTAAAGAAGAAAAGAAATATTTTGGATTTTGATTTGAATTATTTTTTATTTTTTTTACGAATGAAAGACTTTAGAAAAGAAGGAAAATATTTTTGGATTTGATTTCTTTTTTTATTTTGGATTTTCTAAGGAAAGAATTTTAAGAAGGAATTAAAGAAAGAAAAAATATTTTTTGGATTTGTTTTTTGAAAATTGGGGCCGGAACCGATAAAGTTTGCCTACGTATCTCACATCCGGTGAGAATCAGACCCTCGTAGTTCGGTCCAAGACTAGGGAATTATTTTTTTTTTTCAATTCCTCTCAACTAATTTTCTAAAAGTTGGTCAACAAATGCAAGCAAGCCTTCCAAATGATGCAGCAAGCAGCACATAAGTGAACATGTTGCTTTCAAAAAGGATATCTGCCTTATACGTACTCGGTCCATGTGCCGAGTTTTGCTAAGTCAAATACACATGATGCAACAAAACGATTCTACTAGGGATAACAAGGCATGTGGCTTGTTCTTCTAGGTTTTTAAAAATTCTAGGGGATGAGGTGTATCTAGACTGGCCATAAAACGAGTAGACAACTCGAGTTGGGAAGGGGTAGCGTACCGGGAGCAATACTTCTCCGGCTTAACTACTGGACCCTCCCCGTTCTTAAACATGGGTGACTAATAATCCTTCACCGGGAGCCCAGGCCCACCGGCTTTATCTCAAAAAGGAATGAGGTGCGTATCCGTGATTCCCGAGATTGTATTCAGAAGACTCAGAGGGGGTGCGCAAGAAGACAATTTACAATTCAACAATATCAAAGCGGTAAAGAGCAGGCAAGTAGCACATTAGGCCCAAAATAAATCACAGTTATATACAAAAATTAATAAAGCCAAATAAAATCAATGTACAAGCTCGAATTCTTGAATTTCCCAGCAGAGTCGCCAGAGCTGTCACACCCCTTTTTACCCCCAAAAAGATATGTATTTTATGGATTGCTATGGGTTAAAGAGTTTTTCCAATTAAAGTGACATTTTTGAAGTAGAGATTATTTTATTATTCAGAGTCACCACTTGGAATTTGATATTTGGGTGTTCCAAG
This sequence comes from Nicotiana tomentosiformis, assembly GCF_000390325.3. Classification (NCBI taxonomy): domain Eukaryota; kingdom Viridiplantae; phylum Streptophyta; class Magnoliopsida; order Solanales; family Solanaceae; genus Nicotiana; species Nicotiana tomentosiformis. Next base: position 94,453,119 of record NC_090819.1, on the reverse strand, counting down.
TCACCTTTTATTTAAATCCCTATTCAAAGGAAGATTTTACACTTTCATTATTGGTCTGCGAAAACAAAGTCCGGGTATGAAATTCTGTTGACTGGGAAGAAGGTGTAAGGCATTCTCCGAGTCCTGTGGTTCTAGCACGATCGCTTTATTGATTATAACTTGGCTTGAATTAATTTTGGATAAACTGTGATTTATTGGTTCTCATATTTTATCTACCCGCTTTTAATTATTAAAATATAGAATTATCTTTGAAACGAATCACGTGTGTGAATCCGTTTTGTTTATTGTGCCAAAATCATGTCACGCGTACTTGTACATAATTAATAACACTTTATTTATTTGTTAGGATTGTTTGGCCAATGTCGCGCGAACGCGTACCTTGATTTATTTTGAAAATTATAACTATGTCACGCGAACGTGTACATAATCACGTTAATAGATTAAAACGCACCTAACAACATCTTACGAATATTCATAATTTGATTATTTTTTTTTATGATTTGAGATTATTGTAAGGCCATGAATTATGAAAGATTATTTTTTAGAAGGATAAGAAAGTCTATTCTATTGTTATGGATTTATTAGGGGAAACAATGGACTAACTAAGATGATATAGTACCTAAACCCAAATTCATATAACTTGTTAAATTACCCCACAACCCCGCTATACTTTAAAATGTTCAACTAACTTAATATCCAACAAGAAACCAACTAGATAAGTAACAAACTCAAAAAAGTGAAACTAGAATATCAACTAATTCTCTAAACAGAGCAGATGGGCGAGAAATTCAAAATTCCACATCAATTAAGTAAACAAAGAAATAGCAACTCAAAAAATTCCATATAAACCCGGCTCAAATACGTGCCTCCTTTTTTATTGTTTTGATGCGATTAATCCAATTCCAAGACTCAACGCCAACCAAATTAATAAAACAAAATTTTGTCTAATTAATTTATGACCAAAGCCACTTAAAGAAATTGCATGTCTTAACCCTCTTTTGAATTAAGTCCAAATCTTTCTAGTCTAGCGCCGATAAATCTCACGGTCTTACCCAATCTAAACATATTTCAAAAAAATGCTTTTGTTTTTAAAGCAACAAACATTTTTCATATATGTTTAATTCGTTAGATTTACTGGTTCAAGGCATTAAGTTGACAAAAGACAAGGAAACAAACAATCATCACATTTATAAAATAGAATATTCACATGGCTAAAAAGACAAAGAAACAAACAGCATATTAAAAATTGGTCAGGGAAGTTAAAATAGACCTTGTATTGATTGAATCCAAACTTTAAAACTGCTGCTACTCAACAATCAAACCAAGAGCAGCGACCACAATTGAGAGCCTCCAATGGCACAACCTTGTCGGAAACACAAAACTCACTAAAAAGTGGAGAAGTTTCATGGCTGTTTTTAGGGGTGTTTTAGGCTGAAATTGAGCACATTATAGCTGCTATTTTAAAGCAAAAGAAGTTGTATTTTGATGGAGAAAAAAAGGACTAAAGAAGAGGCTTATGGGTAGGAGAACTATGGACCTTAAGGGCTTTTAATGGCTGATTTTTCAGCTTTTTCTATGGATCTTGAAAATACAAAAGCAAAATGCTTTTTTCGTTCTCTCTCTCTCTTTCCGCTTTTCCTCCTCTCTAATCTCTTTATTTTCAGATCTATATCTCCATGTGTGTGTGTTGTCCGTGAAGGAAATGGGGATATGCGGTTGTGAGTATAGAACAAGGAGTGGAGGACAAAGGGCGGGGGCATGAGTGAGGGACATGAGTGGGGGAATGAGTGGGAAAGTGGAGTGGGGACATGTGTGTGAAAAATGGGAGCGAGAATGATGGAGTGGGAAGTGATGTATTGGTGAGATGAGTGGGAAAAAATTCAAGCATGGTAAAAAATTAGGTGCTCACAGCTATAACAATAACATGCTAAATGGAAAGCACATAGGTAACAATATAAGGAACTCAAACGGAAGGTATCATACTAAACAACAAACAATAATAGAAACCAAAGTAAATCGTATGTAAGTGCTTAACGAACGAGAAATCGTAACAGAAATCTAATTTTCTTTTTTTTTTCGCACTGTAACAACCAACAAACCAATCTCATCCTAAACCGCATGAAAATACTCATCGTGACAATATCATATCAATCGCATAGAAATACCCATCGTGAAAAACATAGACCTAAGTCCCCAATCATCATCTCTTATAACGAATAAAGAAGCTCAAGAAACATGACAATAACACGTCTAGATATAGGTTCGTGAACTACGATCAAGTTAAGTATGCAAATGAATCTCGAAAATAACACATTAAATCCCTTTTAAGATGTCATTTATTCTATCATGATTTCTAACACAGATAATTGAGTTTATTAGTCATCGAATTAAATGAAGCATATGTTAAGGTATCACCAAGTTCAATAGGGCACAATGAAGCAAATAGTTCCCCCCTCCCGAGAATGGAAACCCTGACACATACATATACGTTCGTCACCTCGTATATGCATCACCACCGCATGTAAAAAATAATATCATTTAGTAGGAAAAAATTTTACAACAAAGCTAAGCAAGATACTTACCTTATTCCGGAATAACTTCTACAATTAAATATCTTCTCCCTTAGAAATACTCTTCAAAACGATCAAAATCTAGTCAAATATTATCTAACGAAGTCAAATAATGCTAAAGAAAACATGCCCAATCAATAAAGGTTCAATCTTCGCAAAAATCTCAAAAGTCAACATGGGCCCACGTGGTCGAAATCTGAGATTCGGACCAAATACCGATTAACCATTCACCCCCAAACTCCGATATGTGATTTTGTTTTGAAATCCAACTCAATTTGAGATTCAAATCTCAATTTTACAAAATTCCTAAATTCTACCTAAAACCCCTAATTTCTACCTTAAAATTCATAGATTTGATTTTACAATTCATGAAAACATAGTTTAAGTTGATTGAAAACTAGTTAAAGATGCTTACCAATAAATTTGGGAAGCAACATTCTCTTTCAAAATTGCCTCTATGGACTTTAGGGTTGAAAAATAGGATAAAATGAGCTAAGTCCCGAAATCCTCACAGTATACCCAGCTACAGATATCTCAATTGCAATAATCGCTAAAGCGATCAACTGTTAGCAAAAGTGAAAAGTCTCTAAGCCTGCTGATATCGCAAAGTGATAAAAGCATCGCAAATGCGAACCCTGGGCAGTTCGCAAATGCGGACAATACCTCGCAAATACGAGTCATTCCCAAATTATTCACAGTCGTAAATGCGACATTAACCTCGCTAAAGCGAAACTATCCACCATCGAGTTTGCAGAAAGAGCATAGCAAAAGTGAAGGTGACCTAGCTCCCTCTAGCATCGCAAATACGAGCATAACCTTGAATTTGCGAACAGGTTCTCGCAAATGTGAGACTTGTAGACCTGATGCACCAGCATTCCTTCTAAGCTAAAAATCAGTCCGCTAAGCATCCAAAACTCACACGAGCCTCTCGGTGTAAGGTCTCGTAAAATTTTACCTAGAACTCGAGGTTTCGTGGTGTCGGGGTAGGCTAACGTATTTTCTACAGAACATAGAAATTTCAATGTGGAAGTGGGAGATGATCAATATGGACTTTGTGGTAGGACTACCTCACATGTCTCGTAAGTTTAACTCGATTTGGATGATTGTGTATTGACTTACAAAGTCAGCACACTTCTTACATGTTAAGGCTACCGACACAACAAAACATTATGCTCAGGTGTATATCAAGGAAATAGTCATGTTGCATGGCACTGTGGTTTTTATCATCTCAGATCGAGGGGCAGAGTTCACATCTAATTTTTGGAAGAAACTTCAATAAGGATTGGGACAGGCAGAGTGGATTATTCAGACACTCGAGGATATGTTGCAGGATTTTGTTCTTAACTTCAAGGGTAGATAGGATGATCATTTGTTTCTCATAGAATTTGCCTACAACAACAGTTACCATGCTAGCATTCAGATGGCACCGTTCGAGGATCTATATGGTAGGAGATGTAGATCTCCCATTGGGTAGTTCGAGGTTGGGGAAGCAGAATTGATAGGCCCAGACCTCGTACACCAGGCTATGAAGAAGGTTAAAATCATTAAGGAACGGTTTAAAACTGCTCAGAGTCATCAGAAGTCCTATTCAGACGTGCGTCTCAAGGATTTGTAGTTCAAAGAGGATGATTGGGTATTCTTGAAGGTTTCCCCCATGAAGGGTATAATGCGGTGTGGGAAGAAAGGAAAATTGAGTCCCAAGTATATCTGACCGTATAAAATCATTCAGAGGATTGGTCAGGTAGCCTACAGGCATGAGCTACTACTAGAGATGTCATTGGTGCACCCGGTGTGTCATGTATCTATGTTGAAGAAGGCTGTGGGAGACCCAACACTCATTGTTACGGTTGAGGCTACTGATGTTAATTAAGAATTGACTTATGAGGAGATTCCAATCGCCATTCTTGATAGGCAAGTCCGAAAGATGAGGAATAAAGAGATTGCGTCCGTGAAAGTGCTATGGTGAAACCAACATGTTGAAGAGGCCACATGGGAGGTCGAGGAAGAGATGAAGAAGAAGTACCCTCATTTGTTTGAATACCTAAGTAGTTGTTTTCTATGAGAATGTTAAGAAATTACTTTCCATAAATTATGTTCCATAATGTTTATGACGTTATGGTCGATGTTGTTTTCATATTGTGATACAATGTTATATTATGGTTATGTTGTTAGGACTGGTTTCTAGGATTCTTTGACAGGTGGATATGCCCAATTATAGGGGAAACTTTGCCAAATTTTCTTCAAATGTTAGGAAGTTGGATGATAAATTGTTGTAGAACGTGGAGTTTCTGCAATTCATTATACGACCGCAGAACTACTTCGCAGACCGCCGATCCGCTGTGGAGTGGAGCAGAAGAAAAAGCTAATTTTTGGAGGATATTTTGAGGTCCATTATGCGACCGCATAATCATTTCGTAGGCCGCACTTTAGTCACTGATTCAGCATGAGAAATTCTGGAGGGTGATTCTGCAGTGTATTCTGTGGCCGCATAACTGGTCTACGGACCGCAGACCTAGCCCGATCAGCCCAATTTTTGGGACCAATTCTGCGGTCCACTTTGCAGACCGCATATCGCTTTTGCGGTCCAGTCTGCGATCGCTGACCCAGTTCGGAGGCTTAAGTTTGAGAAATTTTTTACCCGACCCTATTTTTATAAAATGTATTTGGGGGTTATTTGTGCTGGTTTATATGGCTGTTTTATAGAGAGGGGAGTGTTTTAGAGAGAGAGGAGGAATCTCCAAGTGCTTTGATCATCAATCCTTGCCCCAATATTGAAGATTCAAGGGAATCACTCACTAGGCCACTACCTATCTGGGTAAGTTCTTGTCCTACATCATCCATGCAAGTTTGTTTCGGGTCTAAATGGGTCAGGGATTAGATGATATGGCATGCATATTTCAATAGAAGTGTCTTGGATGTCGTTCGATTACCCGGGATGAATTGTTGGTTGTTATGGGTTGTGGGTGAAGGAAATCTTATAAGAAAACCTTGTAGTCAAATTTGCACACCTAGTGTTTGATGAAATGCTTAAATGAGCTGAACCCATTAATCTCTTCCTAATTATGGTTCAACTTTGTCATGTCTCTAATTAGATTGAAGTCGCTAGGGGTTTCGGAACATTGTAGTAATTTGAGGAAAGTTTAAGCGAGGTATGTTGGCCAAACTTCTCTTGTAGAATCAAATTCCATGATGTGCTCATAAATTTCAAGTATGATTGGCCGAAGTTCTTATTTCTCATTTTCCATGTCATATCTAATAAATTTGGTAATTCCAAATAAGCTTTGTGTCGAAAGATATATACTCAAAATGTGTTCCAATTGCCTCTATCATATTATGTTCTCCTTCGGGAATGTGTCCAAGTATGACTAATGTTGCAAAATGTTATGATTTTAAATCATATTTCAATTTTAAGTTTATTATGCCTAATTGTGGAAGAAAGACTCAATGTGCCTAAGACTCCTATTACTCATATACATACTTAAAGTCTTGATTTCGAATGCTCTTATTGTTGATGACCTATAATGATGCTTGAAAGTGAATGAAGTAAGTATAAGATATAAAAAGTGGCTATCGTGCCAAGAATGAGAATTATACTTGTGGCCAATAGTGCCAATGAAATGAAATGATGCGTTAAAGATTATGAAATGATTTTTAACTTCTTTTTATAATAAATATTTTGGGTGTATCTCTTGATCACCGAGGAAAGGTAGGTTGTAATAACCTAATCCCGAAATTATACGTGCCAGTGTAAGAGTGATTGAGGGATATATTTCCGTGTTGATGTGCTGAGATTATTTCCCTTAATTGGGATGAGATTGATGTGTTGAGAATATTCCCCTTAATTGGGATGAGATGATTGCTAGCAAAAGATGATGTCGACCCACACGACATTGTGGTGAGACGGCTTAGCCGATTGGGCTGAGATCGAACGCCATGCCGCGCACATGGTGGTATTGTGATTGGATGTCTTGGGGTGAGACGGCTTAGCCGATCGGGCCGATATCAGACTCCGTGCTAAAAGCGCAGTGGTGTATCGGTACTACAGATCTCCTAAATTAAAAATATTGATATTTACTTGATAATTTATCTTTCTCTTAATTTGACGCTTTAATATTATTTGAGGCTCTCATTGATTCCATATTTCTTTCTCTTTGTACTGTTACTCGATTCATTGAGATGGTGTTTAGTCTTATATACTAGTACTATTCCATATGTACTAACGTCCCTTTTTGCCGGGGGTGTTGTGTCTTTAATGGATACAGGTGATTCCACAACATACGACATCGATCAGTGATAGCGGTACACCCTCTTCTCAGCTGACTTGGTGAGCCCCACTTCATATCAAGGTCTTGTGTCTCTTGTTCCTTATGTATAGTGTTTTGAGGTATAGCCGGTGCCTTATTGTTGGCACCATCATATTACTCTTTTGTATCAATTAGAGGCTCTGTAGACATAGTATGGGTTGTATTTTGAATTGGGTAAGTCAAACTTGAAATGTTGTACTTGTAACACATGCTTCCACTTCTAAAACTACGAATGAGTAATGTATTTTGGGAAGTTGTAATGAAGTAACTAATGGTGATGAAATTGGTGCCGTACATGCCATCCTCTTATTGTCTAATTCATGATATTCATTTTCACTTTAATTATGGGTATGGTCGGGTAGAAGGCATCGAGTAGGCTTGCTTGACTGGGATATCTCGATTGAGCGTCGGTCGCATTCCCCAAGGTCGGGGCATGACACTTAGTCTCCAATCCGATCATGCACACAAGTGTAATATCATCATATAAACTCGCTCGCTCACTCAAATCACCAAAATAGCATCAAACAACAAGAATCGATCATCAAAACTCAAGGATTTCAACTTAAAACTCAATTTTGTCAACTTTTTATATAATGCGCCGAAACACGCTCGGGTCACCCGTAACCCTAATCAAACATAGAAAATGTACAAGTCCAAAATCATCATACGAACTTACCGAAATCATCAAAATACCGATCCGAGGCCATTTACCAAAAATATTGACCATAGTCAACTCTAGTCATTTTTTAAAGTAAAAAAAACCTTATTTTCTTTAAAAATTCACATTTACATTTTTCGAAAATTGACACAGACCATACACGCAAGTCATAAATCATCAAATAGAGTTAGAAAAAATGTCGGAATACAAAAAGGGAAGCTAGTACTCAAAACGACCGGTCCGGTCGTTATTCTCCTCCTCTCCCCTCCCCCTTTCCAAATTGGACCGAAACTGAGCGGTACCGGTACGGACCAGACCGATTCCGGGTAATTCCCTCCCCTTAGATCGACAGCCCTAGAAAGAGGAAAAGTGGAATCTCATTCTTCACTCTAATTGTTTATCATATTTTTGGAAACATTCGATGATATGATAAAAATATCCAGCCACAACAATTTGTTGGCACTTATAGATGCTATTCTATGTGGAGTAAATTATTATATATTCATGTAAAACTGTTTTACGTTTAGAAATCTTTTAGATATTTTTAAGTACTTGGTTGGGTACGTAATATATATGGTAAAAATTTTAAAGAGTTTTTCTAGATATAAGGATAGTATTTTAGTGATATCATGTATATTAGGGTTGATAATACTCCCTCCGATATATGCCGCACACCCATTCGGAAAATCGCATCATGAGTAAGTGATTCTGAGGCTGCCAAACTTACTACTTTTGAGAAATGGTTGTTACAGATTGGAGATGAAAGTTACTTTCTCTGTTTTGATTAGTTTAAGGAAATATCAACACGGTTATTCAAAATTATCAAAAACTTAAACTATGATTTTATCGGATAATAAATGCACCAAAGTAATTTTGAAGGTTGAATATATGGAATCATTGAAAGTATCTATCTTTTGCTTTTTGGGTGAAGATGCTATCACTATCGAGAGAGGTGGGCTTGGAAGGAATCTAATGGTATCTATCTTTTAAAATCAAAATAGAATAATTCCAAGTTCCCAACAATAATATAGGAGTATTGATATGGACACATAAAAGTGACGATGACTACTTTTCTTTCTTGCAACTTGTTCATTTCTATGGCCCATGTTATTCCTTCGATTTTGACAACACGAAAATACCTCTTTGCTTTATTAAATTTTAGCTGCTTTGCTTAAGTAGTCAAGCAACCACTTAGCGTTACTTCTTATTAAGAAAAAAGTGTATATTCTAACCATTAGTCATATATTCACTGATTTGGTTTACTAAAGATCAAATGTACAGACCAAACGTACTAAATCTTTTTCGTATTCTTCTCATGAATTGAAACCAAAACCAAAGTTTACTCAAACAACAGATTTATAGATTCCTTCATAGAAATTAATAGAGAGAAACGTTATTGGTAAAATGGCTTGTCACTTGATCTACTCAAAGACTTATATCACTTGCAGATCGAAGAGCTACTAGTTGATTTTGATACTAACTATTGCCTATAAGAATATTTACCATAAATCATATCCTTAAATTATTTGGTGTACGTAGTATCTTAATTATTTTCAGGCTGTTTTCTGTCATTGTCTTGTGCATAGAAATGTGGAACCTCAAGAATATATCGATCCTACTAATGTCAAAGAGACAACTAGTATCAAATAGCTAGTATCAAGTTATTTTAGAGTGTATTCTACTCATGAGTGGGTAGTGAAAGAGATTCATTCGAATTATTTTGTCAAAAAATTACACTGTATATATAAGATTAATTTTTTTCTAATATATATATATATATATATATATATATATATATATTAAGTGTTGGATTCCCTTAGAATTTCTTCGCATATTTTTTTATTTTTTATTTTTTAAATCTTGTTGGCCAAAATCTCTGCCAAATAGGGTCAAATGATTACCTAATAGGCTCAAACCATATCTTACTTGTCGTTCTTCATCAAATTAAATAAGTGACACTCTCATGGGAAAGTTCAAACATTTCGGCGGACTTCGCCTTATTTCTTCTTGCAATTATGCCACTTGGTTTCATTTGATTTTGACAACCCTTCCTTCAGAATCACAACGGAAATACTGGAGGTATTCATTTTAGAGCTAGACAACTAGCCACAACTAGAACTATTTAATTGGCTAGATTACGACTTAGGAGTAGAAGATGATACGTAACAGAAGTACATTATATGAAAAGTCATTCAAACAAGCACTATCAAGACCTGGTCCTCAACAAGGAGGATATGAGGCCCTTTTAAAGTATGGTTTGGCAAGACATATTAGCCAAAATGGTCCCTTAATTATTTCAGATAGTTTTAATTAAGTTTGCTGTTTCCCTTAAAAGTTCTTTTACAATCTCTAACTATATACCGCCATGCTAACAGTAATTATTTCCTTTTATTTCTCTTCGCTTTTTAACAAGTTCCTTATTACTTCTACGGTTCTACCCTTCCAACACCGCTCCTCCACCAATAGTGAATACATATCCACTCGTGGACTTAGAATCAGTTGAACCGGTGATCCAATTTGCATCACAGTATCCCTCAATCACCGCAGGGAAATTACTGTAGTGCAATTCAAAGTTCTGGGTATGTTCTAAATATCCCAAAACTCGTTTCATTGCCATCCAATGAGATTGGCCTGGATTGCTCGTATAAAGATTGTTGTTTCCCGTCAATATAGCTGTATTTGTAAATAATAATTCTAATTCTGCAAAATATAAATTTACGTAATAAAACAGTAAATAATTCGAGCCCACTGAATTCACAGTGTTTCCTTAAGGAATTTAATCCCCTCCTAGTACCCAAGGTAATGGATTATTTCCTCCCAGGATAGAACGAATAACACACTGGTGTAGCGGTACTTCAAACCCCAGTGTTTCAGCGAACACAAAGTTCGGTAGCAAATCACACTTACAGTTACTTTGTTTGAAGTTAAAAACAATGCAGAACGAAGGAGTATAAACTCAGAAAATCGTATGGAAATGCTGAGAGGAAGGAGTGCACTGTATAGCCAATTTGTTGAGCGAATTGTGTGTTGTGTGTTGAGTATCTTTCTTCAACATCTGCTGCACATATATATAGCAGCCAGTGTTGAAGAAGACCAAACGTCCACCCTCCATGGTGGAGCAAGCATTAGCTTGTTTGTGGAGCAAACACTTCATGTTTGTGGAGCAAGCACATTCATGTTTGTGGAGCAAGCACATTCATGGTGGGAAGAGCATTAGGCGGCTGCCAAATGGTCAAATATCCGTTACAAATGCGGATAATCTTACGTTAATATTTACTATTAACAAATAAATTTGGTCCAAAAAATTAATCAATCAATCGATCATTTGACCAAATCCGAATCCGAATCCGAATCCGAATCCGAAGCTGAAGCCGAAGCCGAAGCCGAAGCCGAAGCCGAAGCCGAAGCCGAAGCCGAAGCCGAAGCCGTAGCCGTAGCCGTAGCCGAAGCCGAGCCGAGCGAGCGAGCGACGACGACAGCACGAGGCTTGCTTTCTTCTTAACTCTTTAAGAGCTACAAGAAGAGCAATTATATATATACCCACCAAAAATGTCTTCCTCTTCCAATATGGGACAATGTCTCATTGTCAAGAGGGAAACTTAAAATTTTACTCAAAATTTCATTTTCCCTCCATTTCCCATTCACCCTCATTTTAAGAATATTTCATCTTAAAAACAAAACCTCAACAATCCCCCACATGAATGGGGAATGGCTATATCACGGAAGTATGCATGGAAAAACTGTGTGATTTACAAGTAAGGATTAATCGCATCTGGATAAGTAGGTTTTCCTTTGAACTTTCCGTAGTAAACTTATGTCGGATATACTCGGTCAATCGGTAGATTTGATATCTTTGAACCGTCGATCTTTGGTGTATACCTAGACAACCATAAGTCACACAATCAACCCTTAACCGTCTTTGGTTCTTATTGTTGTGTTCGTTTCAGCCATGAACACTGCCTGGTTTCATAAGTGTGTAGAGAACCGGCCTTACAAAATTCTCCTTGAAGCGGCTAACACTTCACACTTACATAGGTGATTCCTAAACGTGTCATCCTGTAGATACACTATTTGATATACCCCGTATCAAATTTAGAAATCATTAAAAAGCCTTAATGCTTTATCCTTGGTACTGAACATTGTCTCATCACGAGAACGGACTAAAATTTTATTTGACAATGTTGAACCGTCATTAATGACTTTGTTTGATCTCCTTGAACCTAGATCTTGGGATCTCCAGTCTTCTAGGTAGAGTTACCGCCACAATGACTTGTTCTCGGCCATAGCCCCATTCCCCTTGATGATTTCTCAACTACCTCTCTAGTTAGGCCTTTTGTAAGTGGATCCGACACATTATCACTTGACTTTACATAGTCAATCGTGATAATTCCTCTAGAGAGTAATTGCCTAACGGTTTTATGTCTTCGTCGTATATGACGAGATTTACCGTTATACATAACGCTCCCAGCCCTTCCAATTGCCGCTTGACTATCACAATTTATGCATATTGGTGCCAACGGTTTGGGCCAAAATGGAATATCTTCCAAGAAATTCCAGAGCCATTCAGCTTCTTCACCGGCTTTATCTAAGGTTATGAATTCAGCCTCCATTGTAGAGCGGGCAATACATGTTTGTTTGGACGACTTCCAAGATACCGCTCCTCCACCAATAGTGAATACATATCCACTCATGGACTTAGAATCAGTTGAACCGGTGATCCAATTTGCATCACAGTATCCCTCAATCACCGCAGGGAAATTACTGTAGTGCAATTCAAAGTTCTGGGTATGTTCTAAATATCCCAAAACTCATTTCATTGCCATCCAATGAGATTGGCCTGGATTGCTCGTATATCGACTTAGTTTACTTATAGCACAAGCTATATCTGGTCGTGTACAATTCATGATATACATTAAGCATCCCAACACACGAGCATAATCCAATTGTGATATGCTTTGGCCTTTGTTCTTTGCTAATGCAAGATTCACGTCAATTAGAGTCTTTGCAACTTTAAAGCCCAAGTGCTTGAATTTTTCAAGTACTGTCTTAATATAATGAGATTGTGACAATGCCAGACCTTGAGGAGTCTTATGGATCTTAATTCCCAGAATTAAATCAGCAACTCCCAAGTCTTTCATATCAAACTTGCTATTGAGCATACGCTTAGTAGTATTTATGTTGGCAATGTCATTACTCATTATCAGCATATCATCCACATATAGGCAAACAATGACTATGTGATTTGGAACATTTTTAATGTACACACATTTATCACATTCATTTATCTTAAAACCATTTGACAATATTGTTTGGTCAAATTTCGCATGCCATTGTTTGGGTGCTTGTTTTAGTCCGTAAAGAGACTTAACAAGTCTACATACCTTCTTTTCTTTACCTGGAACCACAAACCCTTCAGGTTGTTCCATGTAAATTTCTTCCTCCAACTCTCCATTCAAGAAGGCAGTCTTAACATCCATTTGATGAATTTCAAGACCATACACTGCAGCTAATGCTACTAACATCCGTATGGACGTAATTCTTGTAACTGGAGAGTATGTATCAAAGTAGTCTAGACCTTCTCGTTGTCTATACCCTTTGACTACGAGCCTTGCCTTGAATTTATCAATAGTGCCATCATCTTTGATTTTTCTCTTAAAAATCCATTTAGAACCCAAAGGTTTATTTCCAGGAGGAAGATCAACCAATTCCCATGTATGGTTGTTCAATATGGATTTTATTTCACTATTGACTGCCTCTTTCCAAAATAATGATTCCGAAGAAGTCATAGCTTCTTTAAATGTTTGAGGCTCATTCTCCAATAAGAAAGTCACAAAATCCGGTCCAAATGAAGTAGACGTTCTTTGACGTTTACTACGTCTTGGATCCTCCTAGTTACATGTACTTTCTTTTGTTTCTTCCCGAGGTCGTTTAGATCCTTCACCAAACGACTCACATTCCTTTTTATACGGATATATATATTTTCAAAGAACTCAGCATTATCTGATTCTATAACCGTATTATTATGAATGTCGGGATTTTCTGATTTATGAACCAGAAATCGATATGCTTTACTATTTGTTGCATATCCTATGAAAACACAATCAACGGTTTTCGGTCCTATCTTTACCTTTTTGGGTTTAGGAACTTGCACTTTTGCCAAACGCCCCCACACTTTAAAATAATTCAAGTTGGGCTTCCTTCCTTTCCATTTTTCATATGGAATGGATTGTGTTTTGCTATGGGACACTCGATTTAATATTCGATTAGCCGTAAGAATGGCTTCCCCCACAAGTTCTGTGGCAAACCAGAACTTATCAACAACGCATTCATCATCTCCTTTAATGTGCGATTCTTTCTTTCCGCAATCCCATTAGATTGGGGCGTGTAAGGGGCTATTGTTTGATGAATAATTCCATATTCTAAACATATTTCTTCAAAAGGAGATTCATATTCACCACCCCTATCACTTCTTATCATTTTTACTTTCTTGTTAAGTTGCGTTTCAATTTCATTTTTGTATTGCCCGAATGCATCTATTGCTTCATCTTTACTATTCAGTAAGTAAACATAGCAATATCGAGTACCATCATCAATAAAAGTTATGAAATACTTCTTTCTACCGCGAGATGGTATTGACTTCATGTCACAAATATCTGTGTGAATTAAGTCTAAAGGATTTGAATTCCTTTCAACTGACTTATAAGGATGTTTAACATACTTAGATTCCACACATGTTTGACATTTTAATTTTTCGCATTCAAACTTGGGCAATACTTCCAAGTTAATCATTTTCCGCAAGGTTTTATAATTGACATGACCCAAACGTATATGCCATAAATCATTTGACTCAAGTAAGTAAGAAGAAGCTGAAATATTATTATTATTTTCCACAACCATTACATTTAGATTGAAAAGGCCCTCGGTGAGGTAACCTTTTCCTACAAATATTTTATTCTTACTAATTACAACCTTGTTGGACACAAAAACGCACTTAAAACCGTGCTTAACAAGAAGTCCAGTAGAGACTAAATTCTTTCTCATTTCGGGAACATGAAGGACATTGTTCAAAGTCATGACCTTGCCAGAAGTCATTTTCAGAAATATCTTCCCATATCCTTCAACTTTTGCTGTTGAAGCATTTCCCATATAAACTGTCTCTCCGGGTTCAGCAAGAGCATAGGTAGCAAAAGCCTCTCTAACTGCACAAACATGGCGAGTGGCTCCTGAATCAAACCACCACAGTTTAGGATTTCCCACCAAGTTACATTCAGAAAGCATGGCACACAAGTTATCAATATCATCATGGTTTACTACCATGTTTGCTTGACCTCTTTTCTTGTCTTTCTTCGGAGTACGACACTCTGTAGACTTGTGTCCAGTTTTCCCACAGTTGTAGCAGTTTCCACTGAACCGCTTCTTGCTTGGGTTGTATTTCGGACCAGAAGCCTTCTTCCTCTTTTTGTTAGCTTCAACAATATTTGCTCCCATTATTGTTGAATTTCCACGGCCTCTCCTTTCAGCAGCTTTATTGTCCTCTTCGATTCTCAACCGAACAATGAGATCTTCAAGGGACATTTTCTTTCGTTTGTGTTTCAAATAATTTTTGAAGTCCTTCCACAACGGAGGCAACTTCTCAATCATTGCTGCTACTTGGAATGCTTCGTTGATGACAAGACCTTCAGCAAGTAGATCATGAATAATCACTTGCAATTCCTGGACTTGGGTAATAACAGATTTGCTATCTACCATTTTGTAGTCCAAAAATTTTGCGGCAACGAATTTCTTCATCCCGGCATCTTCAGTTTTATATTTCTTTTCAAGCACATTCCATAATTCTTTTGACGTCTCCACGCTACTGTATACATTATACAGATTATCATCCAGTCCGCTAAGAATATAATTCTTGCATAAAAAATCAGAATGCTTCCACGCTTCAATCACGAGAAAGCGTTCATTATCTGGAGTTTTATCTGGTAGATCAGGAACATCTTCCTTGATGAACTTCTGTAGACATAACGTAGTTAAGTAGAAGAACATCTTCTGCTGCCAGCGCTTGAAATCAATCCCAGAAATTGTTTCGGGTTTTTCTGCCGGTGCCAACGCCAGTGTTCGGCTTGTCGATGCGTTGGCAGTTACCATCGGAACAGTTTGGTTTTCGCTTTCAGTCATCATTTTTTCTGTAAAAGAATGACACAAACAAACGTTTAATACACGTTTTCAAACTGGAGTAAAAATCACGTAGATTTTAATATCCAACAAAACGCCACGAAGGCTTAACTCTCCAAAACGGGAGTACACAAACCACAAAGGTTTTAGTTTGCAGAATAATAAGAATAACACAAATACAGAAATAAATATTAAATTCCTTAAGATTGTTATTCCCACCAATATTGTTGTATTTGTAAATAATAATTCTGCAAAATATAAGTTAGCGTAATGAAACAATAATTAATTCGAGCCCACTGAATTCACAGTGTTTCCTTAAGGAATTTAATCCCCTCCTAGTACCCAAGGTAATGGATTATTTTCTCCCAGGATAGAACGAATAACACACTGGTGTAGCGGTACTTCAAACCCCAGTGTTTCAGCGAACACAAAGTTCGGTAGCAAATCACACTTACAGTTGCTTTGTTTGAAGTTAAAAACAATGCAGAACGAAGGAGTATAACCTCAGAAAATCGTATGGAAATGCTGAGAGGAAGGAGTGCACTGTATAGCCAATTTGTTGAGCGAATTGTGTGTTGTGTGTTGAGTATCTTTCTTCAACATCTGCTGCACATATATATAGCAGCCAGTGTTGAAGAAGACCAAACGTCCACCCTCCATGGTGGAGCAAGCATTAGCTAGTTTGTGGAGCAAGCACTTCATGTTTGTGGAGCAAGCACATTCATGTTTGTGGAGCAAGCACATTCATGGTGGGAAGAGCATTAGGTGGCTGCCAAATGGTCAATACACGGATTGGAAAATATCCGTTACAAATGCGGATAACCTTACGTTAATATTTACTATTAACAAATAAATTTGGTTCAAAAAATTAATCAATCAATCGATCATTTGACCAAATCCAAATCCAAATCCAAATCCAAATCCGAAGCCGAAGCCGAAGCCGAAGCCGAAGCCGTAGCCGAAGCCGAGCCGAGCGAGCGACGACGACGACGGCGCGAGGCTTGCTTTCTTCTTAACTCTTTAAGATCTACAAGAAGAGCAATTATATATATACCCACCAAAAATGTCTTCCTCTTCCAATATGGCACAATGTCTCATTGTCAAGAGGGGGAAACTTAAAATTTTACTCAAAATTTCATTTTCCCTCCATTTCCCATTCACCCTCATTTTAAGAATATTTCATCTTAAAAACAAAACCTCAACAATCCCCCACATGAATGGGGAATGGCTATATCACGGAAGTATGCATGGAAAAACTGTGTGATTTACAAGTAAGGATTAATCGCATCTGGATAAGTAGGTTTCCCTTTGAACTTTCCGTAGTAAACTTATGTCGGATATACTCGGTCAATCGGTAGATTTGATATCTTTGAACCGTCGATCTTTGGTGTATACCTAGACAACCATAAGTCACACAATCAACCCTTAACCATCTTTGGTTCTCATTGTTGTGTTCGTTTCAGCCATGAACACCGCCTGGTTTCATAAGTGCATAGAGAACTGGCCTTACAAAGTTCTCCTTGAAGCGGCTAACACTTCACACTTACATAGGTGATTCCTAAACGTGTCATCCTGTAGATACACTATTTGATATACCCCGTATCAAATTTAGAACTCATTAAAAAGCCTTAATGCTTTATCCTTGGTACTGAACATTGTCTCATCACGAGAACGGACTAAAATTTTATTTGACAATGTTGAACCATCATTAATGACTTTGTTTGATCTCCTTGAACCTAGATCTTGGGATCTCCAGTTTTCTAGGTAGAGTTACCGCCACAATGACTTGTTCTCGGCCATAGCCCCATTCCCCTTGATGATTTCTCAACTACCTCTCTAGTTAGGCCTTTTGTAAGTGGATCCGACACATTATCACTTGACTTTACATAATCAATCGTGATAATTCCTCTAGAGAGTAATTGTCACCTACTTGGTTTTGGATTTAGTTATTTTCGTCTACGTCTTTTTCCTACACATATAAATAGTCATTAAACACTATTTTTAGAGGAGTTTTGCGACCGGAGACAAGAACATCACGTGGAACAACTTGTGGAGAAGAAAAACATCGAGTTATTCATTCCTTTATCTTTTCTTTATAATTTGTTTATGCAAAATACTTGGAAAATTATTACTATGAATATGAATGGCTAAGCACTCTGTTTCTAGGGTTGTGGTTAACATGATTATTAATATTTATTAACTGGGGAACCACGAAGAGCACTTAAACAAAAGGCAGTAGATTGATCGAGCTTGATGATTTCTCAGCAATGAGGGCAGATATAGTGAGAATAGCGAATCAGATGAATAAAATGACAATGCACCACGCACAACAGATGCAACATGTGCAACAGATGTCTACTTGCTGCGAGTTATGTGGTGAAGGTCACACAAGTGGCATATGCCCCGTGAATCCTGAATCAATCTACTACGTGGGGCAACAAGCTAGAGGGCCGATGAATCAACATGCTCAATATGGTAACACATACAATCCGAACTGGAGGAATCATCATAACTTCTCTTGGGGTGGAAATCAGAATATCAAACCTCAAGCGAATTACAATCATCCACCTCAACCTCCACAACAAGAAGATGAGAGTTTGACTGACATGATGAAAAAGCTCTTGATAGACAATCAGAAAGTTGTGGCTGAGAATCAACAATTGCGCACAGAATTTAAAAATCTAGAGAGGCAGTTTGTGCAAATGATTAACAATCAGAATACTAGACCTGCTAGAGCTCTTCCGAGCAATACAGAGAAAAATACTCAAGTCAATGTAGTGACACTGAAAAATGGGAGAGAGTTGGTAGAAGTGCCTAAGAAGAAAAAAGAGCAGTCTAGGCTCTAAGAAGAAAGAGTGCCAAAACCTGTAGAGGTAGATGAGAGAAACAAAACAGAGCCTGAGCAAATATCAGAGAGGGTGCCACCACATTTTCCTCAAAGATTGAGAAAGAAGAATGATGACCACATGTTTCAAAAATTCCTAGATATGCTGAAGCAGATACATTTGAACATCCCTTTGGTGGACATGCTCCGTGAGGTCCC
Source organism: Nicotiana tomentosiformis (assembly GCF_000390325.3). NCBI lineage: Eukaryota > Viridiplantae > Streptophyta > Magnoliopsida > Solanales > Solanaceae > Nicotiana > Nicotiana tomentosiformis. The sequence goes on along the minus strand of NC_090819.1, from coordinate 94,434,378 downwards.
AAAATATATAAAATATATTAAGGACATAGTGGCATATAAAAGGAGGTTAACTGAGTTTGAGACCGTAGCACTTACTGAGGAGTGCACTTCCAGGAATCAACATAAGCTTCCACAAAAGCGTAAGGATCCGGGTAGTTTTACCATCCCCGTAAGGATTGGTGAATTTGATGTGGGTAGAGCCTTGTGTGATTTGGGTGCAAGTATCAATATGATATCGTTGTCAGTGTTCAAACAATTGGGCTTAGGAGCTCCAAGACCTACCACGGTGATGCTACAGTTAGCTAATAGATCTTATGTTTATCCTGATGGGGTAATTGAGGACGTCCTGCTGCAGATTGGGAAGTTTATTTTTCCTACAAGTTTTATCATCCTAGATTACGTGGCTGATGAGTTAGTTCCTATCATCTTGGGAGGACCTCTTTTGGCCAATGGAGATGCAATTATCAAAGTCTGAGAAGGTAAGATGATCCTGAGGGTGGACAATGAAGAAGCAGTCTTCAATGTATATCGAGCCATTCAGTTGCCTCGTCATTACGAGGACCTGACCATGATTTCGATGGTGGAGATAAATGAACTAGTCGTAGAGCCAAGGGCGTTTAAAGAAGATGCACTATAAAATGCATTGACGTTGTTTAATTACTTGGAACTTGAAGAAGAGGTTGAGGATATGTTGCACATTCTGGATGCATCGTGTGAATACATAAGAGAAAGAACACAATTTGAGCCTCTGGATAGGCCAATCGGCCCGCCTCCTAAACCCTCAGTTGAGGAGGCCCCAAAATTGGAACTTAAACCCTTACCATCTCATCTTCAATATGAATATTTGGGAAATTCTAACACTTTACCTGTGATTGTTTCTTCTCATTTATCTAAATTGCAGGAAGAACAGATCATAAGGGTGCCGAGGGAGCACAAGCATGCCATTGGTTGGATAATGTCTGACATAAAAGGTATTAGCCTTGCATTCTGCATGCACAAAATACTCATGGAGGAGGGACACAAGCCTAGCATGGAGAATCAACACCGCCTAAATCCAATCATAAAAGAGGTAGTAAGAAAAGAAGTAATTAAGTGGTTCAACACATGTATAGTATTTCCTATCTCCGATAGCAAGTGGGTAAGCCCTGTTCAATGTGTTCCTAAAAAGGAGGGTATGGTTGTTGTAGTAAATGAACAAAATGAATTAATTCCAACTAGTACTGTAACTGGTTGGCGAATATGCATAGACTATAGGAAGTTGAATAATGCTACACGAAAAGATCACTTCCCTCTCCCCTTCATTGATCAAATGCTTGATAGGTTAGCCAGACAGGAATACTATTGTTTCCTTGATGGCTATTCGAGGTATAATTAGATTGCTATTGCCCCAAAAGATCAAGAAAAAACCACTTTTACATGCCCTTATGGCACTTATGCATTTAAGAGAATGACATTCAGGTTGTGTAATGCACCTGCGATTTTTCAAAGGTGTATGATAGTTATTTTCACCGATATGGTGGAACGGTTTGTGGAGGTTTTTATGGATAATTTTTCTATGTTTGCTCCTTCTTTTGATGAATGGTTGACCAATCTTGCTAAAGTGCTTGCTAGGTGTGAGGAGACTAATCTGATACTAAATTGGGAAAAGTGCCATTTTATGGTATGTGAAGGTATAGTGCTGGGAAACAAGGTGTCCAAAGATGGACTAGAAGTTGACAAGGCTAAGGCGTAAGCAATTGAAAAGTTGCCACTACCGATTTCAGTGAAAAGAGTTAGGAGAGTTTTCTAGGACATGCAGGTTTTTATCGCCGATTTATAAAGGATTTCTCAAAACATTTCCTCTCCTTTGTACAGGTTGTTAGAGAAGGATGTGTCGTTCAAGTTTGACGATGCTTGTCTAAAAGCATTTGAGGAGCTGAAAAAGAAGTTAGTGAGTGTACCAATCATAGTGGCTCCTAACTGGAACGATCCATTTGAGCTGATGTGTGACGCTTGTGATGGTGCAATTGGGGCCATAATGGGCCAGAGGAGGAGAAAAATATTTCACTCCATTTACTACGCAAGCAAAACTCTCACTCCCGCTCAAATAAATTATACTGTGACAGAAAAAGGGTTTCTTGTTGTATATGAAAGCATGTTTCCTTGGACAAGGAGAAGCAATTTTGCACAGTTTGTTTTGTTTAGGCAGTAAATAAAAACAAGCTTAAAGCAGTTCCAGACATCCAACAAGTGTTTAGTTACTAAATTCTCCAACTGAATGATTTTATTCACATCTTAGAAGCTAACAAGTGTCATGTTTCTTGTTTATTTGACTTAGATGAGTGGATAACAAGTAGGATTTCTAACTTCCTATATATGTTGTCAACTGTTAGTTATCATACAAAAAACTAATACTCATCAAATTTTAATAGAAATTACTAAAACATATACTAGTCATTATTTTATTATCAAATACACCGAGAGATTATCAGTTTTCCTCATCAAAAACAGAACTTTCTGAATATATGAGCTGCCAAACAATCTATTTTCCACACAAATCAACCCAAACAAAATTACAAAAACACAAATACCCATCAAATATTTCAAAAATACACTATCATGTTCAAACATCTATATCATGTTCTTTATGCTCAAACACCTTGACAATTAATTGATATTATATTAGCTGGGATAGCAAACAATCTATTCTACTTACTTTAGGAGTAGAATAGCCAAGTTTTGGGTTGAATCCTAACTGTGACTCAATATCAGCGTGGCGGCGGTGGGCGGAGGGAGTCAAATCTGGCGAGGGTGGTCTGAAGAACCTTTCAAAAATAGCCATAATAAGACACATAGAGACGAGAATAGCAGTGGCAACAAAACCAAAAGAAACAACATTCACAGCACTCACCCAAAAACGACCTCAAACCACCCCCCAAAAGAAAACTTACCGGAGATGGAGAGGAATCAGAGTGCCGACGATGGCCGCTTGGATTGCCGACGACAATGGCCCCTTGGGTTGAGTGCCGACGACGCCGGTGAAGATGGGATTTGCTGAGAAAGAGAAAGAGAAAGGTCAAAGAAAAAGAGAAAGGCGTGAGTGAGGCAGAGAAAGAGTAAAAAAAAGTTAGGGCTTTTGCTGAGGCGTGTTTATTGATAGAAAAAAAAAATCTAGATAATGACCCATAATTTTGGTGAGAAAGACGTGTTTATTTAGAATCTACCATGTAATAATATAAACCAAAATTAATGATACTAGCTAATTAATTATTAATATTAATTAACGATACAACTAATATATTTCTACTTACTTTAGTTATCAATTTAAGATAATTAAATAATCACTAAGATTTTTTATGCATACCATTAATAAACTTCTACTTAGTATATAATTAATAATGTATAGGCTAGTAAATCACTAACATTACTTAAGGATATGTCCTTAGTGCGTACACTTCTACTTAGTATAATTATCAATATCTATAAGCTAATTGTAACTATTACACTTTTATACTTAAAGTAATTATCAATTAATTGCATAATATAGTATAGTATAGGGGATAATATGCTATATATATATATATATATATATATATATATATATATATATATATGAGAGAGAGAGAGAGAGAGAGAGAGAGAGAGAGAGAGAGAGAGATGTATATATAGTATAGTATAATATATATACTAAGTGTATAGTATATAAGCTATATTCGATATAACATTAGCTATATTTCGGATTTTATAAGTTTTACCGGATTCCGAGACATGGACCCCACGAGTGATTTTTGAACTAATTTCGGATTTTATTGAAAGATGTAATATTTTCTTATGAAATTGATTCCTATAATTTTGTTTGACTGTATCGAATTAATTATGACTAGATACGAGTCGATCGGAGTCGGAAAATCGAGGAAAAGGCATACTACTTGGTTAAATTGGAGCAAATCGAGGTAAGTGAATTGTCTAACCTTGTGTGGGGAAAATTTTTCCTAGGATTGGTATTTAAGTGATAAATTGTAATGTGTTGAAAGTCATGTACACGAGGTGACGAGTGTGTACACGGGCTAAATGTGAAAGATTATGTTTTTAAATTGTGTTGATCACTGTTGGGCATTAATAAAACTATTTTATTCGGATATATTCTTCATCATTGATTTAATGTTTTAAAGTTGCTTGACTTTTTCCTGCTAATTGTTTTACATGTTTAGTTGAAACTTGGTTTCTTTTATTCTGTGCATTATTTGAAGTTGTTTTTCTTTAAATTAAATATTATCAATATGAAGTATTTGACATTTTTAAATTTGGTATTGAAACAACGTATTAAAGATTTTGAAATATTATTTTGCTGAATTATTTATTCCTGAATATTTTTGTAAGATTTTTGTACTCATTGTGATGGAGTCGTGAGCTCTTTATTGTGGAAAAATATTATTGATGATTTATGTTGGCATGAGTCGTGAGCTCTTTATTGTGAAAAAATATTGTTGTTGAAGTATTTTGGCAAGTTAATTATTATTTTCTAGTAGGGCCTGGCGTGACCTCGTCACTACTCTACCGAGGTTAGGCTTGGCACTTACTGGGTGCCGCTATTGTGTACTCATACTACTCTTCTGCACATCTTTTTGCTTCCTTATTTTCTTTAAACCTTGATATATATAGAGATATTGAGGATAAATTCTTAGAAGCTTATGACTTATTTCTACCGGATTTTGGGAGTTGAAATTGTTTGAATTGTAGTTTATTTATTTCAGATTTAAATTTTTATTCCGCATTGATAGGCTTACCTAGTCTTAGAGAGTAGGTGCCATCACGACATCTTACGAAGAGAATTTGGGGTCGTGACATATATACTAAGTGTATAGTATATAAGCTATATTCGATATAACATTAGCTATATTAAGATGTCTCTCTCTCTCTCTCTCTCTCTCTCTCTCTCTCTCTCTCTCTCTCTATATATATATATATATATATATATATATATATATATATAATTATTTCAAACTTGGGCGGGAATTAATTATTTCAAACTTTCCGACCGATTTCGGTCGGAAATTTGGAAATATTTTAATAAATAATTATTTTTGTACATTATATACACGTATGATCAAATATTTGACCAATTTCTAACTGAAATCGGTCGGAAAGTTGGAAAACTTTTAATAAATAATTATTTTTGTACATTATATACAAGTATGACCAAATATTTGACCTATTTTCGATCGAAATCGGTCGTAAATTTGCAAAACTTTTAATAAATAATTATTTTTGTACATTATATACATGCATGACCAAATATTTGACCAATTACTGACCGAAATCGGTCAAAAAGTTGGAAAATCTTTAATAAATACTAAATATTTGACCAATTTCCGACCGAAATCGTCGGAAATTTGGAAAACTTTTAATAAATAATTATTTTTGTACATTATATACAAGTATGACCAAATATTTGACCAATTTCCGACCGAAATCGGTCGGAATTATTATTTTTTTGTTGTCAGAAAATTTTTGTTGACTTTTGCGACCAAATACTCTTATTTCCGACCGATTTCGGTCGGAAAGCCTTGGACGAAAATCACCTGATTTCTAGTAGTGACATGGGATAACTACTAGTTATGATTAACTACTAGTTATGACATTAAGTTGTAGTTTACCCCTTTTTCTATGCAAATTGGTGTGTGAAATTGAAGTACTAGCATTAAATTTATGCTTTAAACTCTATATATATATATATATATATATATATATATATATATATATATATATAAAGTACTAGTGCAGAGGAAAAGGTGAGAGATACAATCTCATATGCTATCCAAGCAAAAATCAAGGCATATCACTTTGTGTATTTATATATAGATTCAAAACCTAACATTGATTCTTTTCATCAATATTTTATAGTTCTGTTTCATTTATACGAAGATGTTGGACAAGGAACGACTTTTCACTCATAACGAAGGTACCGCTTGAACTTGTTGTTTTAAGTATATTGTTATATTTATGCGGCTATAAAAATATATTATTAAGTGTAAAATAAAAATTAATTTAAAATTTAAAGGATTTAAAATGCAGAAAAGTATCGTTCTTTTAATATCTTCTATAGCTTTGTTTGTGTAAGAGTTCTCGTATGTTTTATTGCCAACAGGTAGCTTATGAAGTTTTTTTTATCATTAGACGAGTCTTGTAGCTAGTCATAGACCAGCCAAGGAAATGCAACTTTGAAAATTCTCAACCAAATACGTATAATTTCATAGCATTTCATAATTAAGCTACAAATTTTCATATAAGATGAGCTATATGTATATTCCCATGAAGCGACAATCATTATATAATTGTAGCAGAGAAGCAAACCATGACTTATAGCTTGTTCATAACATTATTAAGCTGCTTAATAATACATCAGTAATTAAGTAATTCCCTAATTAAGGAGGACATGCTTGTTTAGCTGCTGCAGCCATTTGCTCCCTTCGAATTCCAGCATTGCACAAGTTAGCAAAGCCACGAACGTGTTTCCTTCCGTAGGGAGTTAACGTTCCACATTGTGACTCAAATATCTTGACCTGTACACAAATATCAAACTATAGTCATATATACTCAATATTACACAAACAATTAATAACTGTAATATTGTGGGAATTTATCGTAAATTGACTAATTAAGTTCTTGCTTGATGTCTAGTGAACTAATTATCATGACGAGTTGTTCGATTAAGTTATCATAAATCCTGACAGCTTAGATTTGTTAAATATTTTAGTGCTTACAAAGGATTTAAGGCAGTCCCAATCATCAACAAGGGGTTGTCCAGCAGGTCGAACAGTGTTCAGCAACTTGTGACTTTTCTCAACTCCAAACAGAACTTCTCCAATATGTCTCACACTGTTATCTACATCTTCTCTCTGTGATAAGGCTTCACTTAGTTGCCGATGAGCTTCAGCTTTTCTAGCAGAGCCTTCAGGCGCAGACCGGAACTGTCATCATTGGACAAAGTATTGGGAAGTTAATTATATTGCAAGCCTTTAATTGGATAGCAAAATTAGCATGTAGATATATTGGAAATTTAACTAAAATGTGAACAGAGACAACACGTTTCAGTTCATAGAAAGTAGGAGTAAAAGCTGAACAGTAACATGGTATTGACGTATTGTCATAGAAAACAAAAAAGTGAGCATACTGTCTACAGTAAACAAAAATTCAGAAAAATCCCCCCCAACTATTAGCACAATTTAATCGCCTATTCTATCCTTAATTTGACGAAAAATTGTGAAAAATATGAACTACGTAATATAATAAATAGTAACAAACAAAAAAATGGGTCATACTACCTTTAAAATATTATACAACATATTATACTAGCAATATATACTGGAAAAGGTTTAACATATACTTGTGGTCAACCTGTCCTATTTTTCTTCAGCTTACTAATCTCATTTTCTATGGATATTTATTTTACAAAAATAATTCTTCTCCACTATAGTATATAGAAAGTTATATAAACTCGTGCAGAAATATACCTTAGACCATAAATGCATGAGATGAACATCGCGCTGGTTAACAGTCCTTGAGGGTAGCCATGACTCGTCGTTGTTAGAAGTATTATAACTATTTTTTGCAGAATTAGAACCCATATATCTGAAAAGAGGATCCTCACTAATATGTAAATCACCATATTGCATGACATGGGAGCCTTCTTCTGTACCATTGTTTAGAGTTCTCTTACGAACCTGAGAATGATAAAAACCATCCAACGAGGTTTATTAGGAAAGTTGTCGTGAAACTAGTCAATGAAGAAAACATTTATAATTTAAAAGAATTAATTGACAACTACTATATGATATTTGAATCTTTGCAAAATGAAATGTGACAATATTTTTGAATGATGTAATAATTGATAGTGGTAATATTTTATTTGGAAATTCTGTTCATCTATTATTACTACATTGCTTAAATAAAACGTTTATATATACGCATAGAATACAATGTTGTTTATCTTACCAGCTGATACTGCTTCTCCAAAGTTTCAACTTGCCGATCGTGCAAATCACTGGTCATTAGTAGAACAAGTGCAGTTAATTAGTTTCACAAACATTAAGAAGGATGCTTGAAAAGCCATCATTTAAATTTCATAACCATATATTTTTGGAATTCTTGTAAACTTGCAACCTTGGTCCCAATAATAGACCTTGAGATATCTCTTTATTCGGATTGAAGAAATCAAAAACTAGGAGTCAATTATTCGAGCTTTTTTCGGGGAACAATAATTAATAAGTATAACACATTTTGGTTGTGCCATTCCCTTTTTTCTCTTGGTTATTAATAGAATTTCCTCATGCCTATTCAATGCACCTTTTTTTACTTATTCAATTTACATACATCAATTAATGCTTTGTTGAAATAAAACTTAAAAATTTAGAAAGTCTATAGCCATGGTGAGAATATTGGAAGTTTCACATTTTCACCAGACTTAAGCATATGATGAAGATTATACATTTCATAGTCTAATATGGCACTCCTATGTGTTTCCATTTTTCGCAAAAGTGGTAGAATTATATTGAAATAATTAAGAACAAGCTAATTAACATACCTATCCTCCAACCAAGAAACACTGTACAAGTCTCCTAAGCATTGATCTTCATCACCTAAACGAATACAGTAGGTAGCCCAACTGCTCTCATCAGGCTTTGATGCTGCTGTTACGTATATGTTTAAACCTTTCGGGAGTAAACCATCAAACATACTTCCAGATTCACAAGCTTCCATGTAAAATACCTAATTAAACATCCCCATCCACTTAATAATCACGAACACAAAGTTATATACATGTGAGATCTAGCTTAGTTTCGTTTTTACCAGGTTACCATTACATGCTTGTTGTAGAGATTACGTATAATTACCTTATATAAATAACTCAATTGCATAGATATGAATATATGAAACAGGGCCAGGATGTTACCAATTTTGAATATGTTCCAAAAGTGTGTTTTTTAATCAGGACTCTGTTCAGATCGTCGGCATAGACAACATCTCCACTAGGCATACCTAAGGATATATATAACAAATGAATGAAAAGTATTCATATACGTATATATCATAATTAATCAGTATTATTTAAGTTCTTAAGAAATATATAATGGTAACTAAAGGTGAATGAAACTGAAGCATCGTAAGACAAACCAATAAGGCCAGGAGCACCATGATCAGCGTAGTAGATAAAGATATAATCATTTGGACCATTTTCCACAACCTTCCCACTGCCCCCAGTGAGAGCACTCTTATTTCCAAGGATAACAGCGAAAAAATTGTCAGCATTACAATCTTTTCCTGTGTAATCCTATCTCACAAGCAAAAATAAAAATGAAAAAAATATAAAGAAACATTAGATATAAGTAATAATATCTTGACAAATATTACACACACGCAAAAAGAGTACGTACCTTGGGTACTCCTTTATAAACATCATGGCCGTGGGGGCTATTGATGATAATTCCAGGTCTGGGGTTGTTTTTATTATAAGCAATATCGTCGTACATGAATACGATGATGTTTTCATCTTTTAGACCTCCTTTCTTCAGTAGTTGATATGCATGGCATACATCCGCCTGAAATAAGAAATTAATTTGAAAGTCATTAGGCGTCATGTACTAATTGTTAATGAGATTAATGGAGTAACAAAATATTAAATTTCTAAGGAAAAGAATTGTAAATATGACCTGGTGTCTGTAATTATCCCACTCATTTGATCCAGCTACCAACACAGCCCATTTAGTTCCAGTCGGATTATCATCTTCAACAATACTCTCCAGCAAGTTACGACCCTCAGCAGTACAAACTAGGACAAAAAGTGCAACTAGGAATGGCACAACACCATTTTTTCGAATCATTTTTCACACGCTAAAAATAATTACTTGGAGTACTTTACTTTGATTAGTGAGTTGATGTGAGAAATTAATTTATAGAGCTTTTTAACCTACTAATTGTCTCATTCTACGTGTGGACATAGACCCCGTAGTTCCTCATGAATTGACGAAGAGTTTGTTAAATTTTTCTATATTTGTTTTTTTCTTGAGAAGTAGTGCTACCCTGTGGGGTTAGTCTAATCTAATAATAACCATTCATCAAACATAGCAAAGATAGTTGTTAGAATAAAGAACATTAAAAACAATTCTTACTCTTTTTGAGAGAAACTACCTACTTATTTGAGAAAACGACAGTACATGTGAGATTATGTAATTGTGTAAACATAAGTTTGAGTAAAACCATCGTGCTTACTATATTGTATTACTAATTCTCATTTTTGTCTCCTTTTCTGTTAGAAATTTTTTGAAACCATTTAAATGCGCAAATTGATGACCATACGGCAATTATTAATCCTTAAATTCAGTGTAATTAGTTAGAGAATAATGGAGTAATAAAATCATTAAGTTTGGACTATGGCTATCGACTTCCAAAATAATTTTACGACTTGCTGTCGGAACTTATTAAAAAAATTATTAGTATATTTATTTAACTAATTTTCGACGGCAAGTAAATTTAGTAAATCCATTTATACAAGTGGATAGGAACATGAAATGCAATGCCTCTAGTTATAGGCATATACATTGGCGAACTCTGGAGAAGAGCAATCCCCATTATGGCGTATGGAGATCATACGTAGTAGAATTATGGCCATTATGAATATTTCTATCGGAATAAGGAATGCAAATGTACATTTACAATATTCATAACAAAGCTCCTATATTTTTGTAAAAAAGAATTTTATACTACTTAAGAGCAAAAAGGCATCACATTTAGTTGGAAGATTGGGTAAGGAAAACACAATAATATTCTGCACTAAAAGGAATCAATTGCAAATAAAACCCTAAATAGTATCGTTGTTATGTGTCAACTTGCACGCATGAGATCTACAACAGATCACTCAAACTTTAATCTTGTCTAACAAGAGAACCTAAGATTTCTTGCTCCCTTATGTCACTAACGGATTGTGTGCAGTGCATTATTCATTCATTAAAAAAATATAAAGATGTCAAGAGAAAGTACCGCTGAAAATTGTTACAGAACAGACTCCATGCATAAATGGATAAAAAGACAACAAAACCACAAATATTATAAATTAATAATAAAAAATGAAACTTGCTCTCTACAAAATTTCATAGGGTAAATTTGAAGTTACAACACCCGTTTAATATAAAGAAGTATTGAAAAGTGTATATAACGTTTTCGTATTGTTTACCCGAAAAATGGATAGAGTTGAATTTGTACGTAGTTCTAAGGGTACGTGGTATAACTTAGCACAAATCGTAAAAGTAAGTTGGAATATCGAATATTGACTAAAAAGAATGAAATACAAATAGAGTTGAATGGAGGATGATTTATGGATAAGCAAGATGACTCAATATATAAAGCTCAAAAAGGATAATCTCTCAATATGGGAGTGTCTCCACAGTATCTGAGTTATGGTGTATCAATGTCTTAATAGTTGGCTCCCCTACAGAAATAATAGTCATCCCTCTTATAGTTGAGGGATCCTATTTTGGATATAATTAAAAATACATAGTGGAAAACCCATGATTGATTAGTTTTTCCCTAATTCCCGCCGAGATTCTCTCCCTTAGTGCGGCTGTAACGGCTCTTGTCCCTTAGCTCGATCTTGATCGGACTTGATATCGATCGATCTCCAAATTTAGAGCTCGTTATTGACTCGAGCTCAATTTTGACTCGGGGCCCGGTATTGACTCGGGCTCAGTGTTGGTCGGTCTTTGGATCTTAAGCTCGATAACGTCGCTTCGCATCATAGTTCGATTTGGACTCGAGCTCGATAATGACTTCAAGCTCGGTATTTGATCGGTCCCTGAAACTCGAAACTCGGTAACCTGCTTCGGATCTCATCTCAATATTATGAAGACGCTCTTCGGTCCATTATATTCCCATCTTGACCAGTCGTACGAAGGTCGAAATTAGTTTTGACCGTATACAGATAGTCCCCTCGTTTCTCGGGAAGGATGTGGCGAGAAACGACATGATTTTCCAATGGCACTATCAGATATACACTAACGTTTGCATCGAGCTCGACCATGACGTACGTGATAGTTGTCCCGTCAGTTCAGTTTACCAAGCTATTAAATGTGTGTCAGACGATGGTCGACCACTGCTGATATTGAACCGTCATTGCCCAATCTATAAATAGCCCCTATTTTTACCATTTATCACTTTTACATCTCCAATTTCCAAATTTTCTAAGTCCTTTCTCGCATCTTCTGAGTTCGTCTGTAAATTTGTGATTTTCACTGCAAAATCTCCCTTTAAAAACCCAAATCTTTGTCATCTCTTTCTATTTTCAATCTTTAAATCCAAATGATGAAAACGTCGAAAACCGTTCCCCAAAAAGAAAGTGTTTCTTCTTCGTGGCCTGCCGGCGACAAAACACCGGTGGAGCCACAACCGGAGGAGTGCATTCCCCGGGGGGGTGTGTGTTCTTACTTCTGATTTTAAGATCGATAAAGCATCGCCGGTTCCTGTTCCTATGTGAACCAGTATCGAGGTATATGTGCTCGATAACTAAGGGATACCTCGAGCAGTTAAGGAAAGATTGTAACCGGGAGAACAAAGAAGTGATAATCCTGGCTCCCGAAGAAGATATTACTACTTATGTGAAAAGGTTTTAAAGTGTGTATACTTACCCTTTCACGTTGGGCCCCCTCGATCCTGTTGTCATCGATTTTTGCTGCCAATACCAAATAACTCTAGGCCAAATCCATCCTTCTTTTTGGCGGATCGTTATTCTGATCCGTTTTTTTGTGAATAGAGTCGAGGGGCTGCCTTTCACCCTCGACCACCTCATTAGATTGTACAGCCCCACCTCTATCGAGGTGGGTTAATAAAACTCCAGTGCGGGGCTACTAAAGTGCTGTTCTCGAGCATAGACGAGGACAAAGACCAAGCCAGGATGGGCATGTTCATTCGAGTGAAGACTTTCGACCTAATTTTGGCCGAGAAAATTCCATTCCCCAAGGAATGGAACATGAAGCGTAAGTATAATTCTACTGTTAGCTCTTATTGTTTTGCTTCTTCGTTACTTTCTCACCGATATCATTTTCTGTGATGTAGCGGTTGCTTGGATGCCCGGTGCAGTTCCTAACCTTAAGAGTTGGGTACAGGACCTGGCTTTGACCTCTTCATATGCCGAGCGCTCGTGGCGCGATTTATCAAAGGGCTTATGGGAGGCCAAAAATCATGGTAAGCCTCTTTTCCATGTCTTTGATGATTCGAACAAGATGCATTTCTTGTACTTAACCAATTTTATTATGTGTAGGTCTGGGCAAAGATGCGGTTATGAGGCCCCCGTCTGGCGAGGAAAAGACTTCGGCCCCGGTTCCGAAACCGTCGAAGGGCAACAAGAGAAAAAGGGCATCTACTTCCTAAAATCCAGAACTTAAGACAAGCACGGCTCGTAAGCCGAGGAGGAAAACCATCCCTCTGTCCGAACAATTTGTTTCGTGTCTAAGGGATGAAGAAGAAGAAGAAGAAACACGGCTCCATACTAGTGGCCCGAGTGAAGAAAATCGTCGATGCCCCAAAGGCAGCTGGATCGATGGTGGTTTATGAGGCTCTGCCTGGAACTGAGGGGATATCGAAGAAGGATTCGGGCCAAGTACCCAAGTCGTTGGAGATAGAGGATGTCTCCCACTGAAGTCAACAAATGGTGGATATATCTGAAGGGGCCGGCCCTGAACCTCTTCGAACCGAAGAGAACACCCTAAGTGATTCACTTGGGGCAATAGTACTTGGAGACTCGCCAACTCTCCCTGCTTTTTCTGAAGGGGCGATTCGAGAATCCCAAGCTTTGGGGATCCTCGAGGTAGACAGGTCTAATGAGGGGGAGGACCCTTTTCGTGATTATTTACCAGTATCGAGGATGTTGCCGGCCCTAGCGATGCATCGGGTCTTTTCCACGAAGTGCAACAGGCTCTGAATTGGGTAAGCCTTAACTCCCTTCGTTGGTACCACCTTTATGTTTGTTTTTCTTTTTCTAACTTCTGTTCTTCTTTTTTCGTAGGCCTCAGCGGTTCATCGAGAAGCATGTTTTTGGTCTCGAGCTGAGCTGAGTCGGTACAAGGCCGACCTTCGAAGGGTCATGGAGGAGAGGAATGCCTTTAAACTCCTCTGCGGGCAAAGGGAATAGGAAATCAAGGACCTCTGAGCCGAGTTGGCTAAGGCTCACCAAGACCAGACCGAGCTGACCGAACAGGTAATAAACATCTTTAAAACCCACGGGCTTGATTCGGGGATGATGGCTAATATTTTGATCTCAGAGCTGTAGCAGAAGCTTGAGGTGATCGGGCAGCTCCGTGAGGAGGTCGATGTGATAAAGGCAGAGTCCTTGGAGTGGAAAGAAGGTATGGACCGCCTTGCTGTAGAGAAAGAGGTTGATCGATCCCAATTATCATCGGTCGAAAGTCAATTTCAAGGCTTGAAGGAGAAAATCTTGGTTCAAGTAAGAAAAATAGAGGAGCTCGAAGCTCGATTGGCTTCCGAACTTGCCAAGGCCAAATCTGAAGCCAAAAGAGCAAAGGCCGATGCGGATGCATTTGTGGCCGTCTATCGGGCCGATGCTGAAGCCGCTCAGGTACAAGCGAGAGAGGCAGCCGAGACCACTAAAACTCGAGCACATTGGGTTGCTGAACTCGCCAAATGTCAATCTTGGAGGGAAACCCTCGAGGAGATCCAGGCTCGAGGTTTCGATCTTACCAAAGAGATAAAAAATGCTAAAGAGCTTGAAGCCGATGATGGAGCCTTGGCTTTCGATGATGATGATGATGGGAGCTTGAGTGGGTCTGAGAGTGGGGAGGAGCCCGATTGAGAAGAGACTGCCCCCGGAGATAACCAGGAAACTTAGGGTTTTTCCCATTTTGATTTTTTGTGCAGGGTCCTGATCGGACGTTGTAAATACTTTTACACACACACACACACACACACACACACACACACACATATATATATATAAAGATCATTTCCTTTCCCGATTTGTCTCTGTTTTATTCTCTATCTTGTGAAGATTTTGTTTCATTCATGCCATATGAAAGTTTCCATAAGTTCGAGGCTTTAGGCAATTTGATCGAATTCGGACCTTGTGGTCTTTATAACCGAGTGAGTGCTTGCTCGAACTCTAAGTAAGAGTAGCCCTTAAGCTTTATAGTTGAGTGAGTGATTGCGTAAACTCGAAATAATATAGCCCGTAGGCTTTATGGTCGAGTGAGTGCTTTCTCGAACTTGAAGTAATTGTTAGCCCTTAGGCTTAGTAATCGAGTGAGTGCGTGCTCAAACTCGAAGTAAGATAGCCCGTAGGCTTAGTAGTCGAGTGAGTGTCTGCTCGAACTCGAAGTAATTGTTTGCCCTTAGGCTTTATTTGTCGAGTAAGTGATTGCTCGAACTCGAAGTAATTTTTAGCCCTTAAGCTTAGTAGTCGAGTGAGTGATTGCTCGAACTCGAAGTAAGGTAGCCCGTAGGCTTAGTAGTCGAGTGAGTGATTGCTCGAACTCGAAGTAATTGTTTGCCCTTAGGCTTTATTGGTCGAGTAAGTGATTGCTCGAACTCGAAGTAAGGTAACCCGTAGGCTTAGTAGTCGAGTGAGTGCCTGCTCGAACTCGAAGTAATTGTTAGCCCTTAGGCTTAGTAGTCGAGTGAGTAATTGATCAAACTCAAAGTAAGGTTGCCCGTAGGCTTAGTAGTCGAGTGTGTTTGCTCGAACTAGAAGTAATGTAGCCCGTAGGCTTATGTGGGGCTTAATCTCGTTGATTTTTCGGTTGGCAATCCCCGATATATGGGGTAATAGTCGGCCCTTAAGCCTGTTTGCATAATGGATCACGAAATAGAGGATGGATTCTGAGATATAAGATATCGGCAAAGAAGAAATTTCTTTTTATGCCATTATACATGTGTTCATGTTTTGTACCAGGGATCGAGCAAACTACACGAGCATGGTTCGTTTTGACTATTTGGCTCTTACAATTTTTCCTATCGAAACCCTGTTGTTACGAAGTAACTTCCTTGCATCGAACTTGATATATATATATATATATATATATATATATATACACACACACCTGAGGGTAATGCCCCCCAGTATTCGAGGTTGATTGTAAAGAGGCCTCGGATACTGCTGAATTGTTCTAAGTTAGCACGATCAATGGTTGCCTCGTTAAAAACCTTGTCGGAAAACTCATTTGGGATAAAATCGGTCTAAGGAAAAAAGAGTGCAACGCGTGCTTTCAGGCCTAAGGCTTCGGGTTGAATAACCCATCCCTGTTCCTGGTCGAACTCCTACAAGGTTTAGTTTCAAAATATAAATGAACATGGGAGGGTCGTACCTTAGCAGTAGTATCATTTTATGTGTGACACGTTCCAATTGCTTGGTAGTTGTTTGTCGTTTATCACACCGAGATTGTAGGATCCTTTACCGACGATTTTAAGAACCGGATACGGTCCTTCCCAGTTCGGACCCAGTTTTCCTTCATTTGGATTTTGGGTGTTAATGGTGACTTTTCTCAGTATTAAGTCCCCGATTTTAAAATGACGAAGATTAGTTCTTCGATTATAGTATCTTTCGATCCGCTATTTTTTGGCGGCCAGTCGGACGAGAGCTGCTTCTCATTTTTCGTCCAATAATTCAAGGCTCGTGTTCATTGTTTTGTCATTCGAACGACTCATTTGTTGCATACCGAAACCTAACGCTAGGTTCTCCGACTTCAACCGGGATAAGAGCTTCGGCGCCATAAACCAACGAGAATGGTGTTGCTCCGGTACTGGATTTTGATGTTGTTCGGTATGCCTACAGGACCTCGGGTAGTATCTCTCTCCATTTACCTTTAGCGTCGGTTAATATTTTCTTAAGATTTTGGATGATGGTTTGGTTTTTGATTCAGCCTGTCCGTTCCCGCTGGGATGATAAGGTGTTGATAGGATCCTTTTGATTTGTGGTCCTCGAGAAATTTAGTTACTTTGTTGCCGATGAATTGCTTTTCATTGTCACATACAATCTCGGATGGCATCCCGAACCGACATATGATGTGGTCCCAAATGAAGTCTATCACTTCCTTTTCTCTGACTTTCTCGAAAGCTTGTTCTTCAACCCATTTAGAGAAATAATCAGTCATAAACAAAATAAACTAAGCCTTACCTGGGGCCGATGTGAGGGGGCCGACGATGTCCATTCCTCATTTCATGAAAGGCCAAGGAGATAGGACCGAGCGAAGAAGTTCCCCTGGTTGATAAATCATGGGCGCATGTCTTTGACATTTGTCGTATTTTCGAACGAACTCCCTTGCATCTTTGTCAATATCGATCCAATAATATCCTACCTTGATTATTTTGTTGACTAATGAATCGGCGCCGGAATGATTCCCACAAGTGCCCTCGTGAATCTCATGTAGGATGTAGTCGGTATCTCCTGGTCCCAAACATATTACTATTCGACCATCGAACATCCTTCTAAACAGCGTTCGATCATTGGATAAGGTGAATCGTGCAGTTTTTGTCCGTAGAGCTCTCGATTCCTTTGGATCCGATGGAAGTTTCCCGTTCTAGAAGTACTCTATATATTTATTTCTCCTATCCCAGGTTAGACTTGTGGAGTTTATCTCATCTTGACCTTCTTCGATTACCAATTTCATGAGTTGTCGACAGTCTCCAAGTTGAGTTTGTCATCCTCGACCGAAGAACCTAAGTTTGCAAGAGCGTCGGCCTTACAGATCTGTTCTCGAAGCTCATGTTGCAAAGTCCATTCCTTATATCGATGTAGAGTCACTTGTAATTTATCCAAGTAGCTCTGAATTCGATCTTCTAGGACTTCAAAAGTCCCGTTGACTTGATTTACCATGAGGAGGGAATCACATTTAGCCTCCACGACCTCAGATCCTAAACTATTAGCTAATTCGAGACCTGCAATTACGGCCTCATACTCGGCCTCGTTGTTAGTCAATTTTATAGTTTTAAGAGACTGTCTAACTACATTACATGTGGGTGATTTTAGTACGATGCCCACCCTGGACCCCTTTGCGTTCGAGGCACCGTCCGTAAAGAGGGTCCAGACTCCCGAAGTGGTACCCGATTTTATTATTAATTCCTTTTCAATTTCGGGTACGAGGGCCGACATAAAGTCAGCAACGAAGTCTGCTAAAATTTGAGATTTAATAGCGGTTCGAGGTTGATACTCGATGTCATACCTGCCGATCTCTATGGACCATTTGGCCAATCGACCTGAAAGATCAGGTTTGTGTAAAATATTTTGTAAAGGATAAGTTGGTACAACATGTATCAGATAGCACTGAAAATATATTTTTAATTTCCTAGAGGTACTTAGTAAAGCAAGCGCTAATTTTTCTAAGTTGTGGATATCTAGTTTCGGCTTTGCCTAAAGTTCGACTAACATAATAAATAAGGAATTGTGTACCTCGTTCTTCTCAAACTAGGACTCCACTTACCGCTATCTCCGAGACATCTAGATACAGATAAAGTTGTTCATCTTTCTTCGGGGTATGAAGCAATGGTGGGCTCGATAAGTACTGTTTTAGTTCTTCCAGAGTCTGCTGACATTCCAGAGTCCACGCAAAATTGCTTTTATTCTTAAGTAGAGAGAAAAATCGGTGGCTCCTATCCGAGGATCTCGAGATGAATCATCTCAGGGTGTCTATCCGTCCCGTTAGCCTCTGTACAGCCTTTACATTATCTACCACTGTGATGTCCTCGATTTCTTTGATTTTATCGAGGTTAATTTCAATTCCTCGATTGGACAACCAACCCCGAATGCATATTTTTCGGGGTTGAGCTTCATATTGTATTCCTTCAGTATGTCGAAAGTTTCCTACAAATGCTTTAAATGGTCCTCTGCTCGCAGGGATTTAACTAACATGCCATCAATATAAACTTCCTTTGATTTTCCTATTTGCTTTTCGAACATTCAATTTACTAAGCGTTGATAAGTCGCACCAGCATTTTTTAGACCGAATGACATTACATTATAACAGTAATTCCCGTACTTAGTGATAAGCAAGGTCTTTTCCTGATCCTCCGGGTTCATCTGTATCTGGTTATACCCGGAATAGGCATCGAGAAAACTGAGAGCCTCGTGGCCGGCCGTGGCATCGATCATACGATCGATAATAGGCAAAGGAAAAGAATCCTTAGGGTAGGCTTTATTCAAGTCTTTATAATCTATACACATTCTAAGTTTGTTCCCCTTTTTAGGGACTACCACCACATTAGATAGCCATTCGGGATATTTTACTTCCCGAATGGACCCTATTTTAAGAAGTTTGATTATCCCGTCTTTGATGAAGGCATGTTTGACCTCAGACTGGGGCCTTCTCTTTTGTTTTACCGGATTGAATTTTGGGTCCAAGCTTAGCTTATGAGTGGTTCCCGGTGGGATCCATTTCATGTCGAGATGGGACCAAGCGAAACAGTTCATTTTAGATATAAGAAATTGAATAATCATTTTCCTGAGCTCGGGGTCTAACCCCGTGCCTAAGTATACCTTTCGTTCGGGCAGATGTTTGACTAGCGTGACTTGCTCTAATTCTTCGATCGTTGATTGGGTAGTGTCGGAATCATCAGGGACCACGAAAGATTGAGGGACCCCTTGCTCATCATCTTCGTCGGTCTTCTGATTTTCTAGTTGGGTCGAAGATGACATTTGTGATTGCTATTTGGCATTACATTCCCCCTTCGAGTCTGATCCTTTTGTTGATGACAACGAAGATATCAGAATTGCTTCTTTGACGGAAAACATTTATCTTGCGGCCGGTTATTCTCCGTACACTGTTTTGACTCCCTCCGGTGTTGGGAATTTCAGAACCTGGTAGAGGGTCGAAGGTACAGCTCTCATATTGTGGATCCACGGCCTTCCAAAAAGGGTGTTGTACCTCATATCGCCTTTGATTACGTGAAACTTAGTTTCTTGGATGGTTCCGGCCACGTTTATCGACAGAATTATCTCGCCTTTGGTAGTTTCACATGCCATATTGAATCTGTTTAGAACCAGGGTTGCAGGTACGACCTGGTCCTGTAGACCGAGCTGTTCTACGACCTTCGATCTAATAATGTTGACCGAGCTACCTGGATCAATTAACACACGCTTAACTTTAGTGTTATTCATAAGTATGGATATTACCAGTGCATCGTTATGAGGTTGCATGACTCCTTCTGCATTTTCATCATTAAAGGGCAGGGTTCCTATGGGTGCATAGTCCTGAGTTCGAGGTTGCTTCTCTCTCATAACTGACATCTTAGTGCATTTAAGCACCGCCCCCTGAGGGGTTTTGATGCCACCGATGATCATGTGGATGCTGTGTTGTGGCTCTTCATGTTCGTTTTGCCTACCGAAATCCTTGTTTTTGAAATGGTTTTCGGCCCTGTCGCTTAAACATTCTCGAAGGTGCCCTTTATTGAATAACCGGGCTACCTCCTCTCTTAGTTGCCTGCAATCTTCCATTCTGTGGCCATGAGTTCCATGATATTCGCATATTTAATTGGGATTCCTCTAGGCTGGATCGTTCTGTATAGGTCGAGGCCATTTAGTATCTTTGATGCGTCCGATAGCCAACACGATGGCGGATGCATCGATGCTGAAGTTATACTCCGATAACTGTGGTGCTTCCCTAGGTTCGGTATGCCTATCGAACCCATTTCTGTTCATCAGCCCCCGAGACCCTTGACCTTGATCACCTCTTTTATTGTCTTGTACGGGGTTACATTTTGGTTCGCTCCCCCTATGGTCTCCACTATATGGTCGGTATCGGTCCCTGATCGGCCCTTGTTCTCGATTGATGTCCCTCCTAACAGTGGACCCAGAACCCAACTGATCGTCCTCGACTCTAATTTTCGATTAATACCGATTGTGCACATCAGCCCAAGTAATAGTTGGGGCACTCGATAAGGATATGCTTCAACCGCCGTAAAGCCATCGAACTTCATTCGTTTAGACCTTGAGTAGAAGCTTGAACAATCCAATCGTCTATGACTGGTGGTAGATCCATTCGTTCAATTTAGAAATGAGATACGAACTCCCTTAGTATCTCGCTATCTTTTTGTCTTACCTTGAACATGTCCGACTTCCTGGTCTCGACCTTTATGGCCCCATCATGTGCTTTCACGAAAGAATCTGCAAGGATAGCAAAAGAATCGATAGAGTTAGACGGTAAATTATGATACCATATCATTGCTCCCTTTGACAGGGTTTTACCGAACTTTTTCAATAATACAGATTTGATCCCATCATCCTCTAGATCGTTCCCTTTAATGGAACATGTGTACGAGGTGACATATTCGTTGGGGTCGGTCGTTCCATTATATTTAGGAATTTCGGGCATGCGAAACTTCTTTGGGATCGGTTTAGGAGCCGCGCCCAGAGGAAAAGGCTTTTGTACGAATTTTTTGGAATCTAAGCCCTTCAATATTGGTGGTGCCCCCGGGATCTGAACAACCCTGGAGTTATACGTTTCCACCTTTTTGTCGTTTGCCTCGATCCTCCTTTCTCCTGACTTTATTCGTTTAGTCAGTTCTTCGAACATCTTAGCAATTTCGGGACTAGTCCCCGATTCTTTCTCATTTGATTTTACTATAGATGGCTCCGTTCTGTGGGTGACTTCTCGGGGTAGACTGGGCTCCGGCCTTCTCGGTATCTGGGTTTGACTCTGCAACCGAACTATCGCTACCTGTTGAGCTTGAAACATTTCGAAAATCATACGCAAGCTGATTCTTTTTTCCTCAACGTTATGAGTATCTCGACCTGCAGATCGAGTACCACCATGAATGCTATTTTCAGGTTCAGAACGTTGGTTTGCCTCAATGGACACATACGAATTAACGTCTAATGGCACTTCGACCCGAGCTCCAACGGCATCGACAAAAGGCCTTTCGCCCCTGGGCGTCAAGTTGTTGTTCTCATCTTGAAGGCCAGCTTCGTTGTCGATAGGTAAGGCCATTAATTGAGAGTTCGTCGTTGCTAATCTGAAATCAAAGACACTTCCAAAAACAAGCGTAAAATGGTGCATTTTGTAGAGTTTCGAATCAAATAACCACTGTTATCCTTAGCCCCATGGTGGGCGCCAAACTGTTTACCCCAGAAACGGATACAATTGAATTTGTACGTAGTTTTAAGGGTACGTGGTATAACTTGACAAAAATCGTAAAAGTAAGTAGGAATATCGAATATTGACTGAAAAGAATGAAATACAAACAAAGTTGAATGGAGGATGATTTATGGATAAGCAAGATGAATCAATATATAAAGCTCAAAAAGGATAGTCTCTCAATATGGGAGTGTCTCCACAGTATCTAAGTTATGGTGTATCAATGTTTTAATAGTTGGCTCCCCTGCATAAATAATAGTCATCCCTCTTATAGTGGAGGGATCCTATTTTGGATATAATTAAAAATAAATAGTGGAGAACCCAGATTAGTTTTTTCCTAATTCACGCCGAGATTCTTTCCCTTGGTGCGGCTGTAACGGCTCTTGTCCCTTAGCTCGATCTTGATCAGACTTGATATCGATCGATCTCCATATTTAGAGCTCGATATTGACTCGAGCTCGTTATTGACTCGGGGACTGGTATTGACTCGGGCTCAGTGTTGGTCGGTCTTTGGCTCTTAAGCTCGATAACATCGCTTCGCATCATAGTTCGATTTGGACTCGAACTCGATAATGACTTCGAGCTCGGTATTTGATCGGTCCCTGAAACTCAAAACTCGGTAACCTGGCTTCGGATCTCATTTCGATATTATGAAGACGCTCTTCAGTCCATTATGTTCCTATCTTGACCAGTCGTACGAAGGTCGAAATCGATTTTGACAGTATACACATATAATACGATTACAAAATTTGTCGTTATCACATCATGTCATTTTCGCAAGAGAATTCGTGTTTCCTAGGTAATCTTTAATTAAAAGCAGTTGGGAATTATCCAATCTGAAAGCTACCCTCGCTTGGATAATCTCTATTTGATTGCTCACCAGGAAAGCCAATAAACCCCAAAAGATATTAATATAATTATACCGAACCCTGAACTCAACCATTGGCAACAAAAACTGGACCATTTTGGTTTTTTGAGCTAAATTGCTACCAAAATTAGTCAATTTCTTAAATGCTATCAATGTTAGTCAATACTACCAATATTAGCCAAATTGGGTATTTGGTTCTTATGTATTTCCACTGCCTTATAAGATGAAAACACCAATTCATCCGACGGCTTTAGGAAGTCAACTACTAATATGATATTCCGGTAATCATATATGCGCTTAACCTGATGGGGGTTGCTCTGATGGTAAGCAACCTTCACTTCCAACCAAGAGGTTGTGAGTTCAAGTCATCCCAAGAGCAAGGCGGGGAGTTCTTGGAGGGAAGGAAGCCAAGGGTTTATTGGAAACAACCTCTCTACCTCATGGTAAGGGTAAGGTCTGCGTACACACTACCCTCCCCAGACCCCACTAGTGAAATTATACTGGATTGTTGTTGTTTGTTGTATATACGCGCTCAACCATTTATAGGATTCCTTTCATTCATAAATTCAAGCGAATGAAGCTAACATAGATTGGCATTAGAATTTAGAATTATTCTACAGGAAAAGTTTTAATTTAGAAGAGATAAATAATCTGATATTCTTTCTACCACAACTTTATCTTGAAGAGCACTTGATTATACTGAAACATAGTTATATGTCTAGACTGGCATAGTCTTGTTAATAAGTGAGAGAAAATTAAGACTACAATTAGAACTTTTGTTTTGTACAATTGGTGGAAGCATTAAACCTCAACCTATGAAAATTTAAGTAATACCCCATTGAAAATTATTAAAGCTCGTTTAAATTTTAGTCTGAAATTCAGGTCATAAAAATTGGAATTTGTTTCAAGTATGGTGTATATTTCAAGGGGTTTGAATCCCAATTTTGGGACGATTTGATCGAGACTTGAGGTGGTTTAATTTGAATTAAAAATTTGAATCAGAAGATGATATGTGTATCACTTTTTCTACATATCACTTCTGTATCACATATATATCATATGTGTATCACCTATGTATCCCCTGTATACTCATGTATACCTGTATGTATGTGAGATATATATGTCGTAGAGAAAATTTTAAACTCGAATTCAGCTACGAATTATTTTGACTCAAAACTAGTCCAAATCACCTCCAATCTTCTTCAAATTTTGTATATTGACTCATCGATATATTTTCAACAATTTTCAACTAAGTTTTTTGAATGTTGTATATCATTAATAACGAATTTTAATTCAAAACTGGTCGAAAACACCTCCAATCTCTTTCAAATTTTGTATATTACCTTATCTATATGTTTTTTACAAATTGCAAATATACCCATTGAAGAAGAATTGTTTATTGCCTAGGTTTTTTTGAATGTTGTATATCTTTGATAACTTTTAATGGCTATTTTTATTGTGGCTAATTGTTGGTCGATATTTTTTATTTATGGCTATTCCCGTTCTCTAAATTTAATACTATATTCTAGTGTTTTCTGTTTTCTTATTATTACATTTTACTTTATTCAAATTTTACCCAGCATTTCGGTTTTTCTTATGGAATCTTGGAACTGGAATGAGGAATGAGGGAAGTCAAGCAACTGATGGTCAGGAGCAGATTCCAGATTAGTCATTACTACAAGGAGGCTAACAATTCCCAGATTCTTTGGCCAGCATTGGAGTATTGGAGGAAATAGAAATATTTTCGTCGAGACTATAGGAAAAGCTTCAGTAAAGAGTGAGGCATGCCAATTATAAAATTAGAGCAAACCATGGAAAGTGCACTTTGGAAATGGATACTATAGCTCTATTTTTATATAGGTTAGCTATCTTCTTTTAGAAACTTTACAAGGATGTAAAGCACGAGTTCTCATTTCATAGTTCTTTTTTTTTCGCTATCAAGTCACCCAAAAAGTATGTACAAGTAAGTCTTCATAAAATGTCGCAATGTACATGCTATAATAGGTATATATTACGTGAGAGCATAAAATTTATTCAGATTAATGGTGTATATAACATAAACTGGTTGTAGTATAGGTTATGGATTGTATAAGGATGAACTCTTCAATTCGTCCTGCATATCACACAATGAGGTAAGCAGGGGTGGATTTATAATCCAGATTATGGTGCACATGAACTCATAATCTTTCCATTAGATATCGTATGTATGTATTTTCTACAATTGGTCTAATATTATTTGTTGGTGTATTGGTGGTAAATAAATGATACATGTGGAATTATATTTAACTGACAGAGCGTGATACGTGAAACAGTGAGGAAATGACAACTGACATATTTCATTTAAAAGATGTATGAAGCGCAAGAGGTACGACGCACACACCCACGAGATAATGGAGAACCAACGTTCGATCCTAAAACAATTGCTGAAGAGGCACGAGCGGAGTGAATCAAGATTGGAAAGAGGGAAGATTCACGGACCTACAATTAATAAAGAAGGGAAATCAAAATCGTTACGAAATCTTCATAGACAGTTACGATTACCAATTATAACGGACAATTAATGCCATTAAAGCTCATAATGATTCCGCCATAAATAGGAGAAAACGTTATCTTTGTAAACTCCTATATAAAGGGGGAGAATCTCATTTGTAAAGACACGTTCTGAGTACTATCAAAATATATTCACTTTCTCTTGCTTATTCAGTGCAATCAATTATTCTTTCTTTGTAGTTACTTTTTATCAACTTTATTTCCTTTTAAGTGAATTACTGAGGAAGTAAAAAATTATTTGGTTATCAGTAACCTGAATTCTTCTAAAAATAGACTTTGACAAAAGATCTTATTTTTTGGTTAAACAAATTGGTTCTGTTACCAGAAATCTAATAATCGTTTTACTTTCCAAATCCTTCTTTCTAACAACCAAATTATGTCAACTGTCAACGAAAATAACCAACAGGAGGGAGGATCTCCTCCAATTCCTTCACCATAGGAATCTCCACGTCATTCTCGAGAAGGAACACCTGAAAGATCCACGTCTCACACAAATGAACAACATGGAGACGAGCAGGCTGTCGAGCAAGATGCTTTAAATAATTGATCGTTGAACATGTGAACAATGCTCTCCAAGCTTTTGTTAGGGGATTGCCAACTGCACCACCAACTCCTCCCCCAAATAATACGACAACTATAGAAAATCCACGTTCGGGGCTTGCCAATTCAGGAAGCAGAGGAACTCCCAATGAATCGCGTGATGGGAGGTCAGGTACACCAAATAACTGTGATTTACAAAATTTGGTACTAACTTTGCAGAAACAGATGAAAGAGAAAAACGGCTGCATAGAACAAATATCGGGCGTACCACCTGTGATTAAGGGAGTGAATATCGATAAATATTCACAACAACCTTGGAAGCCCAGTGCGGCCACTGCCCATTTCTAAGAAGTTCAAAATACCTGACATTCCAAAATATGATGGAATAACTAACCCACGAGATCACGTAACTGCATTCACAACAGGCGTAAAAGTCAATGATTTGACCAAATAAGAAATTGAGTCAGTTTTGGTCAAAACATTTGGAGAAACACTCACGAAAGGGGCATTAACATGGTATTCTCTTTTACCTGAAAATTCTATTGATTCTTTTGCTGAGCTTGCATATTTATTCATAAAAGCACATTTGGGAGCTCAAAAAATTGAAAAAAAATGATGAAAGATATCTTTAAGGTAAAACAAGGAGACACTGAGTTACTCAGGGAATTTGTGGATAGATTTCAACGTGAAAGAATAATGCTTCCACGAGTACCTGATAATTGGGAAGCCATGGTGTTCGCAAGTAATTTGAATGAAAATAGCTCATAAGCCACGAGAAGACTCAAGGAAAGCGTACGAGAATTCCCTGTTACAACATGGAACGATGTATATAACAGGTACAACACCAAGTTGCGGATCGAAGAAGACATCATCGCACAGTCAAGGGTTGATGAAAGAACAAATTCAAGGCAGTCAGAGTCTGAAAAGAGGTCCGGTAAAAATAGGTACGAGCCTTATATGGGACCCGCGGGGTGGGACTCACGGTCTAAACCAGAAAATGTACGGTCTGGCCCTAGATCGAGGAACAGAGATACAAGATCATCATCGAGATGTACATGATAGAGATACCAACACGAATGCAAGGATTGGTGATTACAGTTTCAATATTAGCACATCTGAGTTGGTAGCTGTTTTAAGGAGTATGGGAGATAAGGTGCAGTGGTCAAAGGAAATAAGATCAAACCCAGGTAGAAGAAATCCAAATTTCTGGTGCTAGTTTCATAATGACCATGGCCATAAAACAACGGATTGCTGATTATTACAAGGTGAAGTAGAGCATTTGCTAAAGCAAGGTTATTTAACCGACTTGTTTAGCGAGAAAGGCAGGCAATCTTATATGAAAAATAGAAAATAACCTCCAAAACCTTCGTCTCCAAAAAGAATAGTTAACGTGATAAGCGGGGGGAACAAGTCAATGGTGTAACATACACAACTGTGAAAAAGACGTCAAAATTCACTGTGACCCACGAGAAGCGAGATCGCCAAGTTTGGGAAGAATATAGTATAACATTTGATGATGCAGATGTAGATGGCTTGATAATCCCTCACAATGATACACTGGTAATATCTTTACTTATACATTATACTAATGTAAAATGAGTTTTGATTGATCCAGGTAGTTCCGTGAATATTATTCTTCTAAGAGTGGTGAATGAAATGCAAATGGGCGACAAGATAGTACCAAAAGCACGATCCTTATCTGGATTCGATAATTCAACCGTTATTGAAAAAGGGGAGATAATGCTTACCACATTTGCAGAAGGAGTTATCAAGGATACGAAATTCCAAGTAATAGACACGGACATGGCTTATGATGTGATTGTTGGGAGGCCATGGATTCATGACATAGATGTTGTACCATCTATGTTACATCAAGTCATTAAGTTTCCTTCACAATGGGGAATTCGGCAATTCCGCGGAGATCAACAGGTTTCTAAAAATATCAATTCAGTAGTAGATTCGCGCACGATGAATGAAGATACAAACAAGAATCTCGTCGAAGATGTGGTAAATCAGATCTCAGCTGAAAGTAGCTCAAGAAAAACAGATGTAGATTTCAGACCTGATGTCATTAAAGAACCAGAGGAGAATGAAAGCATCAAAACAACAATTGAAGAACTTGAAGCTGTTGTACTATTCGAGCAATAGCCAGACCGAAAAGTTTATATTGGAGTGAAGTTGAGCCCAGAAATGAGAGGTAAGTTAGTTAAATTTTTAAAAGCTAACTCATATTGTTTTGCCTGGTCGCATTCAGATATAACAGGTATACCTCCGGAGGAGATGACCCACAAACTGAATGAAGATCCCTCGTACCTACCTGTCAAGCAAAAGAAGAGGAATCAAGGCTCTTTCTAAAATTAAATGATTCAGGATGAGGTACAAAACCTTTTAACAATCAGTTCAATACGGGAGGTAAAATACCCGAACTGGTTAGCTAATACTGTGGTAATTCCAAAAAGGAATGGAAAATGATGGGTTTGCGTAGATTATACTGATTTAAATAAAGCTTGCCCAAAAGATTCATTCCCTTTACCACATATAGATCAATTGATTGATTCTACCGCAGGTCATGAGCTATTGAGTTTTTTAGATGCATATTCAGGTTATAATCAAATAAAGATGGATCCCCTATATGAGAAAAAAACTTCATTTATTACAGATAAGGGGACTTATTATTACAAAGTTATGCCTTTTTGTTTGAAAACGTTGGGGCCACGTATCAAAGATTGGTGACCAAAATATTTTAAGAACACATCTGAAAGACTATGAAAGTCTATATCGATGATATTCTAGTCAAATCTGTAGGAGATCACTTTCAACACCTTTCAAGCACCTTCGGAATTCTTCGCAAATATAATATGAAATTCAATCCAGAAAAATGTGCCTTCGGTGTGGCTTCAGGTAAGTTTTTAGGGTTTCTTGTTTCTAACAGAGGTATTGAAGTGGATCCTGCACAGATCAAAGCCATTGAAGAAATTCCAAATATACTCACGAGCAAAAAAGAGGTACAAAGGCTGACAGGGAGAATAACAGCTTTGGGAAGATTTATTTTCAAATCTTCGGAGAAAAGTTTTAAATTCTTTTCAGTATTGAAAAAGCAAAATCAGTTTGAGTGGATTGATGAATGTCAACAAGCCCTTAAAAATTTAAAAGCATATATGTCAAATTCACCCTACTAGCTAAATCAAAGGATGGAGAGAGGCTACTCTTCTATCTCGCAGTATGAGAAATTGCAGTAAGTGCGGTTTTAGTACGAGAAGATAAAGGTAAACAATCTCCAATTTATTATGTTAGTAAATCTTTGTTAGATGCTGAGACTCGATATCCTCACTTACAAAAACTTTCTTTAGCATTAGTTATGGCATCTAGAAAGTTGAGACCTTATTTTCAATGTCATCCTATCTCTGTAATAACTGCTTACCCTCTAAGGAATATACTACATAAACAAGAATTGTCAGGAAGATTAGCTAAATGAGCTATAGAACTTAGTGAATATGATATTATGTACCAACCTAGAACTGCAATAAAATCACAAATTTTAGCAAATTTTATAGCGGATTTTAGCACAGAAATAGTTCTTGAAACAGAAAAGGAACTACAGGTATTCACCGGATCTAATCCAGGTACATGGACTCTATTTACTGATGGCTCCTTGAATGTTAAATGAGTAGGTTTGAGTATTATTTTAATCCCACATTCGGGAGAAAGTATAAGACAAGCAATAAAATACTATCCCATTACTAATAATGAAGCAGAGTACGAGGTTGTGATTGCAGGTTTGGAACTGGCATGAGAATTGGCTATAGAGCAAATCATAATTAAAAGTGATTCTCAGCTGGTAGTTAACCAGATGCAGGGGACTTATATAGCTAGAGAGGCACGAATGCAGCAATATTTGGAAAAGGCACGAGAATTGATAAGACAAATTCAGACATGGAAAATTGTACAAATACCCAGGGAAGAGAATGCGAAAGTAGATGCACTAGTGAATCTCGCATCAGTTGCGGAAAAAATAAATGCAGAAAATGCTACCGTAATACATTTGATTCATTCAGCACTCGACCAAGATAAAAATGAGGTAAATTTCAATAATTTAACTTGGGACTGGAGAAATGAATTTGTTAATTTTCTACAGTATGGAACTTTACCTGAAGACAAGAAAGAGTCTCAGTTACTTCGACAAAAAGCTGCCCGTTACTACTTAATTTGAGGAAATTTATATCGAAAAATATTCGGAGGACCTTTAGCAAGATGCCTCGGACCTGCTCAGACAGAATATGTGATGAGAAAAGTACACGAGCCACATTGTGGAAATCATGCAGGAGGAAGATCCTTGGTAAAGACTTTAATTAGAGCAGGATACTAATGGCCGAAAATGTAAGAAGATGCAGAAAGTTTTGTGGCAAAGTGTGATAAATGCCAATGATATGGAAATATCATGCATCGCCCAACAGAGCTATTTCATACGGTTATTTACCCATGGCCATTCATGAAGTGGGGTATGGATATCGTGGGACCATTTCTACAAGCTAAAGGAAAGGTACGATTTTTGTTAGTATTAACAGATTATTTTTCCAAATAGGTAGAGGTAGGAGCTTTCAAACAGGTACGAAAGAAGGAAGTCATGGACTTTATTTGGCGAAACATTATATGCCGATTTGGAGTGCCAAGAGAAATCGTATGTGACAATGGCCCACAGTTCATAGGCACGAAAGTCACAGAATTGTTTCAGAGTTGGCAGATAAAATGAATAACTTCCTCACCTTATCACCACGTGGACAATGGACAAGCCGAATCAACAAATAAGGTTATTATTAATAATTTGAAGAATAGATTAGTGGAATCAAAAGGCAGGTGGCCTGAGGTGCTACCAAGAGTATTATGGGCTTATCGAACGACATCAAAGACGGACATGGGAGAGACTTCATTTTCACTTGTTTATGGTGCTGAACCCTTAATTCCAGTTGAAATAGGTGAGCCAAGTACGATATTTACACAAGCAACTGATGAATCAAATGGTGAAGAGATGAGAACGAATTTAGATTTACTCGAGGAAAATAGAGAAGCGGCTCTAATAAGAGTGGAAGCTCAGAAGTAAATTATTGAGCGATACTACAACAGGAAAGCTCATCTCAGATACTTCAAGATTGGGGACTTCGTTCTCAAAAAGGTTTTTCAAACAACAAAAGAAACTGGTGCAGGGAAGTTGAGTCCAAATTGGAAAGGTCCTTACAAGATTCGAAGCATCGCTGGAAAAAGGGCTTATGAGTTAGAAACCATGGAAGGCAAGGTACTACCGTCGAATTAGATTGTTGTTTATTTAAAGAAGTATTACTTCTAGGCAAATGAAGTACCCACGGTCTGGTATCACTCAACTGTGATTTTATTTTGTTCTTTTAAATTATACTAATAATTTAGGATGATAGGCAAAAAGCTAGCCCATACCAAATGATGGCAATAGACCCGAAAGACACGCAGAATACAGAATTATTCCCGATCTAGGTTACAACCTTTCTGATGGAAATAAAAAGGGTTAAGCAGTTATCATCTAAATGTATACCTCCGAGTCCCATATGTATTTTCCTTTTCAGGAAATGGACCAATTGGAAGGAACAATCAAGTGCTCGAGATTTCATACTTCAAAGCTCTAACACTTGGGGGACTGTATATATAAAGGCAAAGAAGACTAAAGTCAGAATTCAAACCTAGATCAGCCCAAAAGTCAAAAGTCAAGAGCTAATCAAGAGCCAAAAAACAAGCCCGAGTCAAAAACCTTTGAAGTAGCCTTGATAAGGTATAAACTCGCGGGAAAGATACAAGATGGACATAAGATACATTTCAAGTTCCTACAAGTTTATAAGTTAAGGGCAATAATTAGTCGCGGGTTACTAAATAGACCCGAAATTTTGAAACCTGTTACAAAGAAAACAGTTATGAAAGAATTGTAGATGTTGTACAAAAAGTTATTTGTATACATGAAAAGTGTTATATAAAATTTGAAAGTTCAAATTATTCATGAAACTTCCTCAAAGTATTCCTTTTTCTACTACTTTCATATATTTACACCAATATGAAGTTGAGACGTCTTCTTCATTAGTGTCATTTATAAAAGGGCCCTCTTTTATAAAAATTCGTGTCTATCAAAATCATGAAATATTAAAGCATTTTAAATACAGGTTTAAAAGCCAAAGAGTAAAACAAAAACTCAACATCAAAATAAGCAAAGATTTATATATTAAACTTGGCCAAAACTAAGGTACTTGTTTGTTATCAAACCCCAAAACAAGATAGGGGTAAAATTCGTGTCTATCGTTTCTTTAGCTTTGGCAATCTCAGCATTCAGGTTGAAGCCTTTCTGGCTAGCCTCCATCAAAGTTTCGAGGCGGGTATTCAAAAAATCCCAACTCACATCTAGTGTCAGCTTATATTCAAGAGCTTTATAATCTTTCTCCCACTGATCAATCTCAGCCTTCGGCTCTTCTTTCTCAACTTTGGAAGCATTGAAGGCAGTCTTCAAAAGGGCAAGAGAACTGTGCAAGAACTTGATCTTATCAGAAGAGGCACGGAGATCTTCTTGAGTTTGTGTAAAAGATTGAACTAACTCTCCGGCATAAGTCTCTTTCTGGTTAAGAAGTTCCTTCAGACCCCTTATCTCTTCAGTGGCTTCTGAAAGCTGCTAAGTGAATGAAGACTCAAGGATATCCTTGTCTTTGCCAACTTGACTTAAAGATGCCTTTTCAATTGCTAACTCAGCCGCAACCATCTTCGTTTGTTGCTCCAATGCATTATTCTCTTCAGCCAAAACTTCCTTCTCCAGTTGAAGACCCTCAAATTGATCCTTCCAGTTGTCAGCTTCGGTACGGTAATCAATGACTTGTTGCTCGGTATGAACAATCCTTTTCATAAGCTCTGTGCCTATCAAATTGATCTACAAAAGAAAGGAAGGGAGTTGTGGTTAAATAAAAGAAAACAACAACAAGGAAAAGAAAATAAGTAAAGTTAAAACTCGAACCTTCAGAGATGAATGAATAATATCATTCATCCAAGTCAATGAGTCGTGACTCTCCAATTTTGCCTTCTCTACTGGACCAAGCAAAGGTTTTAACCATACATCAGCTTGACCAGATGTTTTCAGCAAGTTCCCACTCTCAGGAGCCTCAATGATAATCTTTTTCATCGCTTTATTGCTATTAGAAGCCCCAACTTCTGCATGAGAAGTAGTAGCAACTGGAATAGTAGAGAAGGTGGAAGCAGTCACGGGGGGAGTAGTAGAAGCAACTTCAGGTAGGGGATCATGAGAACGAACGAGGAATGACACTGGAAGAGAGGCTAGAGGCAACTCTTCAGAAACGAGACCAAAGGCTTCATTATCAAAACCACGGGTAAACAACTGATCAAGAGAATCACAGGGAGGAATATTCATCTCTTCATCGAAAATCACTAATGTAGCACTTTCGGGCTCATCTAAAAGTCTCGAAGGGATTGAACTTGGAGGAGGGGTAGCTTCATCATTGGAAATAACGTGCCTCCTAACCCGAGGCTTGCACACTAATTCATGTTATTTCATGTTCAAAGTTATTAATAATTTTATCTAATTCATTTAATTTCTCTTGAGATATACACGCTGTGGGACTGTATTAAGGTTTTAACCTTTTTTGAGTTATGAATTAATAATCGAATCATTTCTCAATTTATGGTGTAGAGAGTGATTCCCAAAAAGATATTTTTTCTCAATTTATGATCAACAATTTAATCCTACTTTTTTACTATGAAAAATTATACTTTCTCATTCAAAATACTACTCGCTCTGTTTCAGTTTATGTGAACCTATTTCCTTTTTGGTTCGTTCCAAAAAGAATGACTCATTTCTAAATTTGAAAATAATTTTGCTTAAACATACAATTTTACCCTTAATGGGAAGTTTTTATAACCACACAAATACTCTGGGCCCTTTTTGATTTGTTTAGGACCAGAAATTTCAAAAGTCTTCATTTTTTCTTAAATTTCATGCCCAGTCAAATAGGTTCACATAAATTGAAACGGAGGGAATAAATATTCTTCTAAAATTAAATTAATATATAACCTATTAGAAAATTTTGGGACCCCAAAAATTATGAGGCCCAAAGCAGCTGCTTTAGCGGCCTTACCCTTGGGCCGGCACTGAAGTTGGTAATGAAGTAGATTAATTTTCTGTATGCAATTGGGTCCTTATTTTTACATGTGACGTATGAGATTTAGAATTCATGGGTAAGCTCTATTTTTAATTTTTTAGCTAAATCCGATTCTGATTTTAGTGCAGCTTAAAAATGATATTCTATTACTTGTTAAGTTCACATTTGCTAGGAAACTGTTCTATTAATTTAAAGATCATTCTTTCGGAAAGTATTACATAGTGTTGTTCTTACTTGACTTTTTCATGATAGTCTTGGTAACATGGACTAAGTTTTCAAGTTAATCATGTTTCCATGTGCATTTGTTCCCTATATCATTGGCAACGTTAATAGGGTTGTTTTCTTGTCATTAAGGTAACAGAAAATCAAGTTAACTACGGTTAGTAGCAAATCTTTTTTTTTTTAATACTCAATAGTCATGGATTAATAACAACTAGATGTAAGTAGATTTTTCTTTTGTCATGCAAGCTCCACTACACTTTGGGCCAAATTAAGAATAATTTTGGCAAACCTAATGCCGACAAAGCAAATAAAATATGCTAGTGCATTCTCTTAAAATAATTCCAATTAGTTCTTACATTTTAGTTTAGTCAAATCATTTTAATAAAATTAGTTCTTTTTAATTATTGTTTAAATAAATAACTTAACTATTATTATTTTTAAAATAATTTAAATGCTTGGCAATTAGCAAGCGCGCCTTAACTTCATGGAATCGTTTGCATAGCGTGATGTTTAATATTCAATAAATTAATTCAATAACCTCATACCATACCCATCAATTTTAGTTAATTTTTAATTTAATTAATCTTTTTGCTAAAATCGCGGATTCGCTTGCGTAGCGCGATAGTTGACTTTTAATAATTTTCAAGAATTAATTTTATCAAATGTAGTAATTTCTCAAAAGTAATACAAATAGTTGATTGTCATGATTTCGGATTCGCTTGCGAGGCGCAATTATGATAAGTTAATTAATTTTGTTATTCGATCACGCATTCGCTTGCATAGCGTGATTATGACAATATAATATTATACAAATTATTTTTTTTATAAATCTAATAATCAAGAAATAAAAGCGGATAGGTAAAACATGAAAATCATATAAAGCACAGTTTGTCCAAAATTAATTCAAGCAAAGTTTTAAGTCAATAAAGCGACCGTGCTAGAACCACGGGACTCGGGGAATGCCTTATACTTTCTCCCCAGTCAACAGAATTCCTTACCCGAATTTTATTTTTGCGGACCGATAAGAATAGAGTCAAACCTTTCTTTGACTAGGGATTCAAATAAAAGGTGACTTGGAATACCGAAAAATCAATTTAAAGTGGCGACTCTCAAAAATAAAATAATCCCTATTCTAAAAACGTCACTTTAATTGTAAAAATTCTTTTACCCATAACAATCCATAAAACATAAATTTTTGGGAGTAGAAAAAGGGGTGTGACAACTCTGGCGACTCTACTAGGGACAACCAGAATTCGAGCTTGTACATGTTGACTTTTATTTGGCTTTATTAATTTTGTATATACTATAATTTATTTGGGTCTGATGTGCTATTTTTCTGCTTTTTACTGCTTTGATATTGTTGAGTTGTACATATAAACTGTCTTCTCACGCACCCCTCTGAGTCTTCTTGAAATTAAAAATTGGGTATTTGCTTGACATAGCCCGCTTTCTTTGAGGTAGCCGAGGTGCTTGTCACCTGGTGAAGGATTTTAGTCACACATGTTTTAGGCGGGGAGCACCACTAGTTAAGTCGGAAAGCAATGCTACCGGTACGCTGACCCTCATCGGCTTGAGTTGTCCGCTCGAGTAAGCCAGTCTAGATACCTTCTCTAATAGGATTTAAACCTAGAAGAACAAACATCATGCCTGATATCTCTAGTAGGTTCGCTTTATTTGCATCCTATGCATTTGACTTAGCGAAACTCGGCATAGGGACCGGGTCCGTATAAGACATGTATCCTCTTTGAGACCATCATGTTCACTTATATGCTACTTGCTACATCATTTGAAAGGTTTGCTTGCATTGTTGACCGGTTTTAGAAAATTAGTTGAGCGAAATTAAAAAAAATTAATTTTTTTTTACTAAAATTGTTTTGGGTAGTCTAGCATGAGGTGTAAAGATTAATTTTCATAAAAGTCAAAAGAGAACGTAGTCGGTTTTTACCGAACTACGCGGGTTTGATGTAACGACCCGATAAGTCATTTTGAGCTCTAGTGCGTCGTTCGGTAGTTTGAGGCCATGAACACCTTCACTTCAGGTATTTTGACTTGTACGCGTGGTCGGGATTGAATTTCGGAAAGTTCGGAGTTGAATTGGAAAGAAAATTCTCATTTCGAAAGATTTAAGTTGGAAGAATTGACTAAGATTGGATTTTAGAGTAAACGGCCTCAGAATTGGGATTTGAAGGTTCCAGAAGGTTCGTATGATGATTCAAACTTGAGCATATATTCGGATCGGGTTTTGGATGCCCCGGGAGCATTTCGGCACCTATTGTGGAAGTTAGCATTTTGGAAGAATTCCATAATGTTGGGTTGAAGTGCATTTCAATGTTATCGATGTCCATTTGAAATTCCGAGTCTGAGAATAGCTCCTTATGGTGATTCCGATATTGGGAGCACGTCCGGAAGTGTATTTGGAGGTTCGTAGGTCATTTTGGAGTCATTTGGCGAAAGTTAGAAATTTGAATGTTTTTGAGACGTTTGACCGGAAGTGAACTTTTTGATATCGGGGTCGGAATTCGATTCCGGAAGTTGGAGTAGGTCCGTAATGTCAAATGTGACTTGTGTGCAAAATTTGAGGGAAATCGGGCGTGATTTGATAGGTTTCGGCATCGAATGAGAAAGTTTGAAGTTCTAAGGTTCATAAAGCTTGAATTGGAGTGTGATTCGTGGTATTAGCGTTGGTTAATGAGATTTGTGGCCTCGAGCAGGTCCGCATTATGTTTTGGAACTTTTTGGTGTGATTGGACGGGGTTCCAGGGACCTCGGGTGGATTCCGGGTGGTTAACGGATCGAAAATGGAATTTGAGGAAGGGCCAAAACAGCTGGGCATCTGGTGTAATCGCACCTGCGTGAAGAGGGCCGCAGGTGCGGAAAAGGAGTCACAGAAGTGGATTTTGCTGGGGGAGGCATGGATCGCAGATGCGGTCGAGATCCACAGAAGCGGGACTGCACCTGTGCGCGTGGAGCCGCAGAAGCGGAGGCACATAAGCGGATGGTGGCCGCAGATGTAGAGTTGAGGGGTCTAGTGGAAGACCGCAGAAGCGGTAGTTGGGCCGCACCTGCTGAACCGCAGAAGAGGTCAAGTGACCGCAGGTGTGGAAGTCGGGGTTGGGCAGTGTCTTTTTTAAAATGAGGGTTTGGCTCTATCCCATTTCATTTCGCCCATGGGAGCCGATTTTGGAGCACATTGGAGTGCCATCTTCATCAATCATAATGGGGTAAGTGCTTTCTTCACAATTTTGAGTTAAATACATGAGTTTATATGGATTTGAACATGAGAATTAGTAGAAATTGGGGCTTTAGTGGAAAAACCTAGAATCTTGTATATTTGAATTTTGACCACGAATTTTGGACATGGAATTGAGAATAAATTATATATTTGAGTCCGTGATGTCATGGGCAAAGTTTATCTTTGAAATATTTTGGAATCCGGGCACGTGGGCCCAAGGATGATTTTATCGACATTTCAAGCGGAGTTGAGAATTACTGTCAATAGGATTATAATGAGTATTTGAGTATATATTAATGGGTTTGCATAATTATTGAC
Source organism: Nicotiana tomentosiformis (assembly GCF_000390325.3). Lineage (NCBI taxonomy): Eukaryota > Viridiplantae > Streptophyta > Magnoliopsida > Solanales > Solanaceae > Nicotiana > Nicotiana tomentosiformis. The sequence goes on along the minus strand of NC_090819.1, from coordinate 94,396,395 downwards.
TAGTTTTGGAGAGTTAGGCACCGGTTTGAGTCGTCGGAAGGGCTTGGGAGCCGGTTAAGGAACTTCGGAGTGAGGTAAGTCTCCTTTCTAACCTTGTAAGAGGGAATTAACCCCATAGGTGAACTAAAATATTATGCGCTTCTATTTGTGGGGGCTACGTACGCACGAGGTGATGAGAGTCCATACGTAGCTACTAACTATGCCTATGTCCGGGTAGTTTTAGGCTTACATCATGTCGTGTTGCTATTGTTGTTGAATTTATGTTTATTTGAACTTTGTATTTTTTAAAAGAATTGAGGAATACCATAATAACTTAAGAAATCTATGTGTAACCGCGTCGCAAGTATGATTCGCGAGTGGGGAAAAATTCCTTAAATTTATATTTGACCGCGTCGCACATATGATTCGCGAGCGGGGTATTTCCTTCTACTACTCTTATGGGATCAGGCCGTTTGCCTCGGTAGGATTTATGTACCACACTCTCATCGGAGCAGGCAATTTGCCTCGACAGGTTAATAGATGCATCTATGGTTCATGTCGTTCAACCCTCGGCAGTGCACAGTTTACTTTTATGTTGGATCGGGCCGTACGCCTCGACATTTCCTCTATATATATTATCCTCATGGAATCGTGCGTAACATTTGGCAAGAAGCCAGTGTATCTGAGGGTTGTTTTTCCCTGATTTGAATTATGATAACCTCTTTGATGAAATCCACTATATCTATATATATATATGCTCCGGTTACGGAGGGAACTTGCTAGTTGAGAGCTTGAGTAAATTGTAAAGAGGGAAATTGTACCACGTATTTTATACTTGTTTGTTTCATATATTTACTCTGTATCATGTTCATTCACTTCTTTACTGTACCTGCTATTATTGGACCACTAGTAAGTGTCGAAGTCGACCCCTCGTCACTACTTCTTCGAGGTTAGATTTGATACTTACTGGGTACATGTTATTTTCGTACTCATATTACACTTGCTGTATATTTTGTTGTACAGGTACTTATATACTTAGTGGTCATGTGGGCGCATCTGCCTGGTTGATGCAGGGACTTAGGCGAGCTGCATCTTATGCTACGATCCGCAGCCAACAGAGTCTTCTTCAGAGTATTTGTATTTTCTTTTCCTGTCCAAATTTGTATTCCGGACAGATGCTGTATTTTATTTTATTTTCCTAGTTGATTCTCATGCACTTGTGACGTGGGGTTTTGGGATGATTATGGGTTATTAAGTATTGGGATTGTGAAAATATTATTATTTACTCTGAAATTCCCATCTTCTATTATTTAATTGAAGGAAAACTATGATTTCAAAGATATTAAAAAAGAGAACCAGATTAACTAGTTATTGTTGGCTTGCCTGACAGCGGTGTCCGGCGCCATCATGACCTTTAATGGATTTTGGGTCGTGACAACATGGTATTAGAGCACTAGGTTCACTTAGGTCTCACGAGTCATAAGCAAGTCTAGTAGAGTCTTGCGGATCGGTACAGAGACGTTTGTACTTATCTTCGAGAGTCTACAGGGCTGTTGGAGCACTTCCCTTCTTGATTCCTTATCATGCGATTTGATTCCTTGAGGCTTATGCCTTTGTTTCTTTCCTATTCAATCTTATGCGACGTGAAGCACTTGTTATAAATAGAGAATTGAGGAATTGTAATGGTACTACAGATGCGACGTAGGATGTTACTCCCTGCATAGTTGATTAGGCTATCGTCGTCGCCTTGCGGAAGGATATTCTGTCATTTCAGCTCAGTAGTTGTACTTCTGGGAGATTTGAGGCTATGCACAAGTTTCTATGATGCTCATGAGTTGTTATCGCACAACATTGATGTGATGGTGGGATGCTTGCCTATGTGTCAGGGCAGTGAATGACTTGAAAAGAGGTTTACTCAGTGCATGATTCAGAGATTCGGTATTTTATTTCCGGCGGAGGAAAGGCAATCGGACTATAATTGTTCAGGTTTTTGTTGATGGAGTAACGGGACTTGGTACTTTCGAGCGTGGTGGAATTTTCATATGTGATGTTGTGTCCTTTTTTAATACGTTAAGTTTGTTGGTGTTATGGTTTCCTTCAATTCGCCTTTGGGCAGAGTAGCGTAAAAATAGTGTTGGAGAAGCAGCTATCAGAGATCGCGATGTGCGGTGGTTCAGGATCTAATCAGCGTTCCTAGTATTGATGGTTCGAGAAAGATGATTCTTGGAAAGGGTTAAAGTTAGTAGCAATCTATTGGTTCAAGTTCTACAGAGATAGATTTTGATTTAATGCAACAATTGGGCAGCGAAGGATGAGAAAGGACATGTGGGAAGTGTCATGCGGTGGTTAAATTTCTAGAAGGCCAGGTGTAAAAAGCAGAAGTCGAGTTGTTGCTTAAAAGAGAGGGTTTGACCAAAATGGGAAAGTGGCATGGTAGCATATGGGTTCGGTGGTTGGATGAATACACTCCTTGAGAAAAGTTTATAGTGATTTGGGATTCATGGTAGGCAGTGACTAGGTCTACGGACTTATTTTGAAATATTGGCTATTATACGGTAGGAGATTGGATACAACAGAAAGGAGTTGCTTGATATGAAGAAGGATACAACATGACTTTGGAATTGAAGGTACTGTCACACCTTTTAGTAGATGTCAAATGGGGAGTGAACGGTCTTGTACAACTAGTAAATGGGCACGGACCCGGGATGGTTTATTGGTTTCGTAGTAATTGTGCTCGGTGCAACATCGTTCGAAGATTTCGAGGAATTTGGTGGGTCGATAGTGTGGGGTCATGTCAGAGAGGAAGGATGAACCTTGGTGGATTTCAAAGTTATGCAGTGGTGGCTTCGAGCTAAGTGGGAGAGGCCCACTACCTACGATTGGATTGCATGGTTATCTATTTGTGAGGTTCCAGGTTATCGGTGTATTGGTGGGTTATTACGTCTAAGTAAAGAGAACATCAGTGGTGATTTGAGCAAAGGATTTGAAGAATGTTTGCTATAATTGACCTTATCAATTTATGTTCAGGCTTTGGGAAGACTCAGGATTTATGCTTCATGTAGAGGTGATCTGCAATGAAAGTGATCTAGTCGGGTGCTTCTTTGAGAGAGTGTTTAGGTGATAGCAGAGCCTTGGAGTCGATTATATTTGGGACCAAGTCAGAGTGGGCGACTCTCAGCCACGGTCCTAGTGGATTCAAAGGGTAAAGTGTGGTGCCTAAAGATTTCAAGTCCATAGTATGGTTGAGTATCGAGCTTTTGCAGCGGATTATGAAAAGGGACTTGGAGTGTTCTATGTTATCTTCAGTATGCGGTGTAGCATTGGAGGAATGGAAGAAAATAACTTCAGACTCATAGAGGAAGTATCAGAATGAGTGTATCAGTTAATAACGATTGAATTGGCATGATGGTGTAGTGATCAGTTCCCTCAGCGTGTTAAGTTATACGTGTGAATTGTGGCGGTGTGTGAGAGGCTTGACGGTCGCTGTAATTGATCTTATTTGGAAGCATTCAAGTATTATAACATGTTATGTGTAGACGTATCCCGGAAGGATTATGGTGGTTTAAACCACTACTCGAGATTTGTATAATCTGTGGTTATGGGAATTTGGCTGCGTGCTGCAATGGTTCTCTTGAAATGAGCTAAGTAAAATATTTCTATATGATGAAGTGTTTACCCTATTAGTGGTTCCGGAGTTATGATGAAAATCTTATGCTCTTGCGCATTGGCATGAATAAGTGCAGTGAGTAGCATGGGATTTGGAAGTTGAGGATCAAGGTTGCGGTTTGGTGTTGACAAGAATGTCACGAACTCGGATGAGCTAGAAAAGACTCAGATGATTAGAGTCAACTGGCATTATTTTTGGCGTCACCTGAGATCGGTATCTGGTGTGAAGAGGCTTTGCATACTGAATGCGGATTCTTGAATTGCTTTACAGCGTTGGTGTGGCCAGTAGTATGAATGTGCAGACTCGTTATCTAGTGCGGAAGATCGGGGGAGCGTGTCCTACGGAAAGATTGTATAAGTGTGATAGGTTGTCACTTAAATGATTAAAGATGGAAACCAAGTATGGAGGTTGTGGTACTATCGTTGATGTGAGAATTTATGCCTGAAGGGTGCTCGGTTCAATTGGTTGTGAACTGAGAATGTTTGTTCTGGATTTGGGGGCTATTCTTCTGTGTCATGGGAAAAAGGTTTACCCTGGATCCTTGAAAGGTTATTAGCCCAGTGCGGTACGGTCAGAATCGGCTTGAGGTCCGTGGATGGATCTAGATATGAATGTGGGCTCTATATCGGGCCAGATATGTTCATTTCAGCATAGCGCTCCTTGTGGAGGAGTATTCGGACGTTGGATGTTATTTCGCCGCTGACCATTTCGTGTAATACTATATTGTGACATGTGAGTTGTGAAACAGCTTGATGATTTCATATATGTTGAGGTTCCAAGTAACGATGGTGTTATGTGAGCAGGATGGCTCTCGAGAGTTAGATCATATATCGCACCTTAGTTGTGCTTGCATTTTGTAGCATATGGCGCTATCTGTCTCCCCAGGGATGGTATTATGCACTTGGCGTGTTTGTGGCCTTTATTCGGGTATTTCACATGTATGAGCATTTTAGCTCGGTAACTAATTCCTTACAGGTTATTATGTGTGAATCAGGTGGCATGCCGCCACGGACATGTTGTTTGGATCGGGTTGCACGCCGCAACAGTGTGATGTTGAGTACAGTTCCCTATATCTATTCTTGCGTATTTTGTTTCTCATTTTCTGAGGAACGTTTTTGGTTGTTTAATTAGTTACGTGGGTTGAGTTATTCTTTCCAGAGTTCGTTTTCCTTATGCGTCATATTCAAGTTTGTAGTTTGTCGGCACATTGTGGCATCATATGAGATTTTTGGCAGTCTGAGGTGACTTATTTCCTGGGTAGCTTATACTGGGAGAGACGGGATTATTGGACCTGGGGTTAGTGTGATCAGATCGGTATGAGCATAGTTAAAGAGTAAATATAGGTATTCAGTCCAGAATGAGATAATGGTTCTTGTCAAGGGGAGAAACTCAATGAATGGTTGACTCGGCAGTTGGTTGTAAATTTCTAAGCATCTTTTCCGCTGCGGCAGCATTACAAGAGTTGGAGCATGACATGTATGTGGCATGAGGTGTGTTGTGGACATCAAGTTCGTGGAATTTTGGTTATTGTTATCAGAGGATGTTATTATGGTCATGTGAATTATGCGGTGCATGGTGTGAATTCAGCAAAGGTATGTAGTCATGGTTTGGTACATCGTGTGGTGATTGATACAGTGATTGTATGTTGGAAACAAGCCTGACAGAAGATTCTGGATGTTGGAATTTGGCTCTAAAGCTAATTTGATTAAACAAAAGGGGAATCTTCAGATTTACTCGAGCCAGTGTGCTCAACTGAGTTGTGGTGGCATGGGTAGGTGCACGAGGTGCTAAACAATGATTTCGGACAACTCCAGCGCAGTTCTTAGCACGTTCGAGGATGAACATATGTTTAAGTGGGAGAGAATGTAATGACCCGACTGGTCGTTTTGAGCTCTAGCACGTTGTTCGGCGGTTTGAGGCCATGAGCAGCTTCACTTCAGGTATTATGACTTGTACGTGTGGTCGGGATTAAATTTCGGGAAATTCGGAGTTGAATTGGAAAGAAAATTCTCATTTCGAAAGCTTTAAGTTGGAAGAATTGACTAAGATTGTATTTTAGAGTAAACGACCACGGAATCGGGATTTGTAGGTTCCAGCAGGTTCGTATGATGATTTCAGACTTGGGCGTATGTTCGGATCGGGTTTTGGATGCCCCGGGAGCGTTTCGGCACCTATTGTGGAAGTTAGCATTTTGGAAAAATACCATAAATTTGGGTTGAAGTGCATTTCAATCTTATCGATGTCCGTTTGGAATTCCGAGTCTGAGAATAGCTCTGTATGGTAATTCCGGTATTGGGAGCGCGTCTCGAAGTGGATTTGAAGGTCCGTAGATCATTTTGGAGTCATTTGGGGAAAGGTAGAAATTTGAAGGTTTTTGAGAAGTTTGACCGGAAGTGGACTTTTTGATATAGGAGTCGGAATCTGATTCTGGAAGTTGGAGTAGGTCCGTAATGTCAAATGTGACTTGTGTACAAAATTTGAGGGCAATCGGGCTTGATTTGATAGGATTCGACATTGAATGAGGAAGTTTGAAGTTCTAAAGTTCATAAAGCTTGAATTGGAGTATGATTCGCGGTATTAGCATTGTTTGATGTGATTTGAGGCCTCGAGCAGGTCCGTATTATGTTTCGAAACTGGTTGGTTTGATTGAACGGGGTTCCGGGGGCCTCGGGTGAATTCTGGGTGGTTAACACATCGAAAATGGAATTTGAGGAAGGGCTGAAGCAGCTGGGCATCTGGTGTAATCGCACCTGCATGAAGAGGGCCGCAAGTGCGAGCCTGCAGGTGCGAGAAAGGACTCGCAGAAGCGGATTTTTCTGGGGGAGGCGTGGATCGCAGATGTGGTCGAGACCCGTAGAAGCGGGACCACACCTGCACGCGTGGAGCCGCAGAAGTGGAGGCGCATAAGCGGATGGTGGCCGCAGATGCGAAGTTGATGGGTCTGGTGGAAGACCACAGAAGCGGTAGTTGGGCTGCACCAGTGCAACTGCAGAAGCGGTCAAGTGACCGCAGGTGCGGAAGTCGGGGCTGGGCAGTGTCTTCTTTAAAATGAGGGTTTGGCTCTATCTCATTTCATTTCACCCATGGGAGCCGATTTTGGAGCACATTGGAGTGCCATCTTCATCAATCATAATGGGGTAAGTGCTTTCTTCACAATTTTGAGTTAAATACATGAGTTTATATGGATTTGAATAGGGAATTAGTAGAAATTGGGGCTTTGGTGGAAAAACCTAGAATCTTGTATATTTGGATTTTGACCACGAATTTTGGACATGGAATTGAGAATAAATTATATATTTGAGTCCGTGATGTCATGGGAAAAGTTTATCTTCGAAATTTCTTTGGAATCCGGGCATGTGGGCCTGAGGGTGATTTATCGACTTTTCAAGCGAAGTTGGAAATTGTTGTAAATAGGATTATAATGAGTATTTGAGTATATATTAATGGGTTTGCATAATTATTGACTAGTTTTGGAGAGTTAGGCCTTTTTGAAAAAGGTATGCCTCCGTCGAATTCCAATTGGTTGTTTGGAGGAAGGTTGGGTTCCGTTGGAATATTACTATGACAGATTTGGAGACAGAATTCATCAACCATTTGAGTTACGACGCTTAGAGGGAGTTGAGAATCTTTGCATTCATGATATCATTTTTGGGGACCATGGTCTTTCCAGAGTGTGGTGGGCACATCAGAATTCGATTGGCTGCGGTAGTCTCGTATTTGCAAAGTAGCAAGGATCATACCATTCTTCCCATGATTTTGGGAGATATTTTCCGAGCTTTGACCGTTGCCAAGAGGTTAAAGATTACTTCGAGGGATGCAACATTCTGCTGTAAATGTGGTTCATAAAGCACATTTATCATCATCCAATAGTAGTAAATTTCAATGATAATTGGCTGAATTACATTGGATGTCACCCGGACAGGGCCGCGGGTTGTAATCTTCCAGAGGGGGTGAGGGCCTGGCGGGCATTACTTGGTTCATTGAGTGCTGATAGAATTACTTGGAACTATTATTGGTTCCCTTCTTCTAGGGTCATGCATATGTCAATGTATCGCCCATTTTTATACTCATAGGTTTAAGAGGTTTCCAACCCTACGCACCCCTACGTGTCATGCGCCAGCTAGGGAGAGAGCAAATGAGGCCCCGATTGAAGACATGCGTCTGTTTGTGTGGGAATTCAAGGGAGAGGAACTTCCAAGGGAGTCATATGCACAAAATTTTTGGTTCAGTGGTCGATTTTACGACTTGGACGAGATGGTAGCTGATCGTGAACGTGGAGAGGTAAGCCTCACATACCTTGAGTGGTTTCACAACCAGGCTATCCCAGAGCAAAGGCCAGAAAAAGCCATACCGAATGCATTTGATTGGGAGGAAGAGATCAAGGCCAGAGTTAGAGAAACCGGAAGGGAAGTGGCACAAGAGTACCAATCTCGTATTGACATTTACAAGAAGATAAGGGCATTCTGGAGAAAGCCATGGACATATAACATGCTGATTTCGAGCTGGAAAAGGCTCAATGGGAACAACAGAGGTGAGCACTCAAAGCTCAAATTAGACAGAAAAAGTGATCACTACCGCTCAACAACAAGAAGAAAGAGAAGCCTAATTCAAGATGGTCCGTGATCATGAGCGCAGAGGTTTTGCTCCATTAATCCAAGGTCTGAGGGATCAGATAGGGGGAGTTGAGTCAAGCAAGGAGCGCCAGATCGCTGAGTTTGAAATAGAAAGACATCACTACCAAAGTATGATCAATCGGTTGGAGGGAGAGTCACTAGAAATTCGACGCCAGAGAGATATGGCCATGGAGCGCGAGCATGATGCGCTGGATCTAGCTGAGACACGTGGTCAGCGAAATCAAGAGTTGCATTTGGCTCAGGAACATATTAAGGGAAAGATCCTCGAGGTAGCCACATACACCTCCCGAGCATGCAGGAGTTGCCAGGGAATGACGCTTGAGCGGTTTGCAGAAGTATCATTGAACTTCGCCCGTCACATATCTGCAGACCTAGAGAGTTTATATCGTGATGTTGGGGGTCAGCAGCAGGAATAAGTTCTTTGACTACAATGATGTCGTTTGATTCTCCCGAAGAGATCAGAGTCTCCTTTTACTTGGCCGTCCATTTTGATTGTTCATTTACTGCCATTGAGTCTGTAAGAGTCGTTTGGTGTGTTAAGTCTTTTTGTTTTGCTTTTTATCTTAAAAAGTGTGTTCTTGTTTAGATGTTCGTCTTTATGTAATTTTTTTGGGTCTTGTATTAAAAAAACAATAAATAAATTTAAATAATAGAAGGATTTTTTTTAGAAAAATTTGAAAATGGTCATATTCCTGAACTACGTAATGATCTGATTCATGCGGCAACATGATACGTAGGCAACCCCCAAAAGGATCGATCAAAATATTTTTCAACGATTCTAAGATGAGGGATAAAATGAGGTGCGAGTAAAAAGTAAACAAACGGAGAGAAGAAAATAAGAGCATGAATAAGAAGCAACCTGGTAAGCCGGAATGAAACATGAAGCCTTCCAAAAGCATGTTAGAAATGGTGATGATGTTAGGAGCATGGCATATTACGTATGATTCATATCTATAAAATGCCTAACCCTAGCATGTTTGTTGTTTTGTATATAGTAAGCTTAAGGTGGCTGGTTTGTGGTGAAACTAGCAACACATCATTACTTCACCAGATCAAAAGGAACGGTAGTAATGGATAACAATGATAAAATCGAGTTGGTCAGTGACAAACCCCAGGGTCAGTCAGTTGAGCAAGAGTCGGAGGAAATAAGAAAATTGAGACAACAACTGTCTGATGTATATCAAGCATGGGTTTCCAGTCAGCCTCCACCCCAGGGTCCCTCTGAGAGAACTTCCACCATACCCCGGGCTACTCAACCATCGCTCCATGAAGTGAGCGATCATATTCTACCACCAGGGTATGTGCCAAACTACAGCCTCCATGCTGCCCCTGGTACCTCTAATATGCGACCTCCAGTCGCACCAGTCAGGAACACCCCTCTCGTCATGTCTGGTGCACCGGTATATACAATCCCGCTTCCACCTCCTTTGATGAGGCCAAACAATGAGCCACCACCTCAGGCTTATGATGGCCAATACTACTCTCCCAATATGGCTTTCAGGGTCTCGACTCCATACAAGTAGACTATTCAGTACGAATCACCAGTGGAAAGTGAAAAACTTGCCAAGACGGTTGAGCCGAATGAGATAGCCAGGAAAATGAAAAGTCTTGAATATAACATACAAGGACTAGGTAGTCACAAAAGTGTTTCGTTCAGCGATTTATGCATGTTCCCTCACATCCATTTCCCACCCGGGTTCAAGACCCCAAAATTTGAGAAGTATGATGGACACGACGACCCTATCGCCCACTTGAAAAGGTATTGCAACCAGCTGAGGGGTGCAAGTGGAAATGAGGAATTGTTGATGGCTTATTTTGGGGAAAGTCTTGTGGGGGTAGCCTCTGAATGGTTCATTGATCAAGATATCTCTCACTGGCATATCTGGGATGATATATCCCATGCCTTCATCAAACAATTTCAGTACAACATTGATATTGCACTAAATTGCAATTCCTTGTTCAATATAAAGAAAAAGTCGACGGAAATATTTAGGGAGTATGCCATCAAGTAGAGGGAGCAAGCGGCTAGATTTAAGCCACCCATGGATAATCATGAGTTGAACACTGTTTTCCTAGAGGCTCAAGAGCCTGATTATTTCCAAAATATGATGTCTGCAATGGGTAGGCCTTTTGCAGAAGCAATCAAGATAGAGGAAATGTTTGAAAATGGCCTCAAAACTGGCAGAATTGTAAGTCAGGCTACTCTCAAAGCCACCACCCAAGCAATCCAAAATGGGTCGGGAAGTTAGGCAAATAGAAAGAAGAGAGATGAAGGGTCCATGATGACTTCAGGATCCAGGGAAATTCAAAGAGGGGCATCGCACCCTTATGTGCAAGTTCAGCCTGGGCAATCCAGCTGCCCTCAACTTTATTATCCCCCGTCAATTCCTCACTACTCTATAGGGCCACCACAGTATACAATGTTTAATGCTCAATCCTATGATCGGCCACCCAATCAACAGGTACGGCACCAACTCCAAGGATCTCCCGACCTCAGCAGCAAAATTTTCGGGCAAGCTACAATGCTTGTCCCAGGCAGGATTATGGTCGAGAGCAGAGGTCGATGGAAAAATTCACTCCATTGGTTGAATCATACTCTAGTCTGTTCCAGAAGTTGAAGCAAATGGGCGTGATTGGACCCATGGCTCCACACCATATGCATCCCGATTCATATGGATTTCAAGTAAATGCTAGATGTGAATATCATTCAGGTGCCCCGAGGCACAATACTGATGACTATTGGACTCTGAAAAAGAAACATAGAAAGACTCATTGCTGAAAAATTGATTGTAGTGACGAATGGCGAGGAACCTCCTAATGTGACCAACAACCCGTTGCCAGTACACAATGATATTCATTTTGTGGGAATGATTGGCCGAGATCAAGAATACATGCTGGTTGGTCAAGCAAAAATGATAGCAGGAACGATTCAAGAGAGAACCAAACTGGAAGTAAGTCCAAGACAAAATGTGTCGTTGATTGTGAAAGGCGCCCCGAGCTTAGAAAAGGCATTTGTTCCCAAGGTCTCAAGGTTGGAATTTCGCTCCAATGTTCCAAGCCCAAGGTTGTATGTCCTTGAAAAGGCAGAATCAGGGTGGTACGAAGGGTATAACTGACTCAATCATAATCAAGCCTGCCATACAACCCCGTGTAAGAAACACGAAAACCATTCTATGGAACTACAACAAAATTGTGGTGACCTACAAAGCCAAGGAAATCATATAAGAAGTGGGGAAAACTAGATGTTTGACTCGATCAGGGAGGTTTTACTCTCCAGAAGAGTTGAGGAAGACCAAGCAAATCAGATAAGGCTAAATGCCAATAAAGAAACTAGTCACTAAAGAAGAGGCGGAAGAGTTTTTGAAAAATATGAAAGTTCATGATTACTCAATCATTGACCAGTTGAGAAAAACTCCTGCTCAAATCTCTCTGTTATCTCTGCTCATACACTCAGAAGAGCATGCCTGTGTACTAATCAAGATCCTGAATGAGGCATATGTCTCAGAGAAGACCGCCGTGAATCAGTTAGAGAAGGTGACTAACAGATTTTTCGAGGTGAACAGAATCTCCTTTACTGATGATGAACTTCCTGAAGATGGAGCCGGGCACAATAGGGCTTTGCACCTGATTGTCAAATATGAGGGACATTATGTAAAGCGAGTCATGGTTGATGGAGGCTCGAGTGTAGATGTATGCCCCCTCTCTACCTTGCAAAGCATGAAGATCAATACAAATAGAATCCGACCCAGCAATATTCACATCCGGGATTTTGATGGCTCAGCTAGAGATACCATTGGGGAGATCAACCTCACCATGACGATTGGGCCGGTCGATTTTGAAATTGTCTTCAAGTACTGGACATGGAAACTTCTTATAACTTTCTTCTTGGAACGCCATGGAACCATACGGCTCGAGCTGTGCCATCCACCTTGCATCAAATGCTCAAGTTCGAACATGGGAGGCAAGAGATTATTGTTCATAGAGAAGACGAATTATCCATTTATAAAGATCTGTTAATTCCGTGTATTGAGGCCAAGGAAGGGTGTGAGTCCATTGTTTATCAGGCTTTTGAAGTAGTTGTTGTGGACCACGTTAAGGAAGGAAAGCCCAATTTGCATCCTCATTTTTCCGTCACATTTCTAATGGTGGCTGCACATATGTTGAGACAAGGTTATGAGCCAGGAAAATGCTTGGGGGCATCATTGCAAGGAATTTCGGAACCCATCTCTCCCTTTAGCAACAAGGGTACTTTTTGGCTTAGGTTTCAGGCCAACACAAGCAGATGAAGATAAAGCTAAGCACTGCAAAAAGCGTGGTTGGGTCTTGCAGTAGACCATCCCTCACATTTTGTACACTTTTGTCAAGCCACGACTTCAAGAGGGTCAAAATTCCTCGGCGCATGTCAAAATTCCTTAGCCAGATGTTTTCTGAAGTGAATATGATCCAGACTGGTGAAGGCACTAGTCGTGCCGATGTGCAACTAATTTGCCTAGACACCATGCTCAACAATTGGGAAGAAACTCCTCTCCCCACAAGGAAGAAGTCTTGGTAGTTTGTTTTTTGCAGTTTTTTTTTTGTATTTTGGGTTACTTTCATGGTTGTAATCCAAACATCTCAGTACGATTATTTTGTTTTGATGTTAACCTTTCTACCCTTTCAAATTCAATGAAATGCAGTTCAATTTCGTATTAAGTATAGTATCTTTTCCTTTTCCTAATTCTTGTCATTTTGTTTTCCATTTCAGTTTTGTTAATGCCAACTTTAATAACATGACATGTATGCCGCATTCACACCAAGATCTTAAAAAGCTGTCTAATTTCGAAATAATACATCAAGAGGTCGAATATGATGAAAATGAAGTTATTGAGGAAATTAAAAGAGAGTTGGAACAATTTGAACACAAGCCTAGGCCCAACCTCAATGAAACTGAGCTAATTAATATCGGAGGTCATGAAGAAGTCAGAGAAACAACTATAAGAATTCACGCTGAACAAGAAACTAGAAATGCCTTGATTCAAATTTTATTTCAGTACAGAGATGTGTTTGCTTGATCTTATGATGATATGTCGGGTTTGAGTGTCAATTTAGTGGTTCATAAGCTTCCCACATATCCTTATTTTCCACCAGTCCAACAGAAGCAATGAAAATTTAAAACGGACATGAGTGATAAAATCAAAGAAGAAATAATGTAGCAACTGGGCGCCAATGTAGTCAGAGCCGTACGATACACCACCTGGGTGGAAAATGTTGTGCATGTGCCAAAGAAGGACGGAAAAACCAGCGTCTATATTGACTATAGGGACCTGAACAAAGCAAGTCCAAAGGATAATTTTCCTTTACCAAACATCCACATACTTGTAGATAACTGCACTAAGCATGAGATACAATCTTTTGTGGATTGCTATGCCGGATACCACCAGATTCTAATGGATGAGGATGATGCAGAAATGACCGCTTCACCACTCCATGGGGTACCTATTTTTACAGGGTCATACCATTTGGTTTAAAGAATGCGAGGGCAACTTACATGAGGGCCATGACCACCATTTTTCATGACATGATGCACAAAGAGATTGAAGTATATGTCGATGATGCCATCATAAAATCAAAGACACAGGTTGATCACGTGCGCGATTTGAAAAAGTTCTTCGAATGACTTCGAAGGTATGACCTTAAGCTCAATCCAAGCAAGTGTACATTTGGGGTTCCATTTGGGAAACTCCTCGGTTTTATTGTCAGCTGGAGAGGCATCGAATTGGATCAATCTAAGATAAAGTCCATTCGAGATCTGCTACCCTCGAAGAACAAAATGGAGGTCATGAGTTTGCTCGGGAGGTTGAACTACATCAGTAGGTTAATTGCTTAGCTTACAACCACATGCAAGCCCATCTTTAAGTTGCTGAAAAAGGATGATGCTACCAAGTGGATAGTCTATTTCCAAAAAGCTTTTGATAAGATCAAAGATTATCTGTCAAAACCCCATGTACTGGTCCCACCTGAACCTGGTAGACCTTTGTTTTTATATCTACCGGTGATGGATAATTTCTTTGGATGCGTTCCGGGGACACATGATGCGACAGGCAAAAAGGAACAGAAGCCAAAAGCCAGAATGGATCCTTTGAAGTACATCTTCCAAAAGCCAATGCCCACTGGCAGGCTCGCAAAATGGCAAATCCTACTCACAGAGTTTGACATCGTCTATATCACTCACACCGCAATGAAAGCATAGGCTTTGGCAGATCATTTGGTAGAGAATCCAGTTGATGATGATTAGAAGCCACTTAGCACATACTTCCCAAACGAAAAGGTCAACTTAATAGAGGAAGTAGTTCTGAACGACAGCCATGTATGGAAAATGTATTTTGATGGGGCTATCAATATCAAAAGAGTTGGGATCGGGGCAATCCCCATCTCACATATTGGACAGCATTACCCTGCAATGGCCCGACTTCGGTTCTTCTGTACCAATAATACGGCAAAATACGAAGCTTGTATCATGGGTTTGAAAATGGCCCTCAATATGGATATGTATGAACTATTGGTTATGGGAGATTCCGACTATCATGACATAAAATGATTCCTGAAAATAAGGGAATACCCAGAGTATGCCAAAGGAGATAAAAAAAGAACTATAAGATGGCTCGTTAGCGGTTTCTTCCTGAATGGGGAAATTTTGTACAAAAGGACCCCCAGATTTGAACTTGTTGAGATGCATAAATACCAAAAAAGCCGAGCGGATCATAGTTGAAGTGCATTCGGGGGTATGCGGACCTCACATGAATGGATATGTTTTGGCGAAGAAGATTTTACGGGCAGGGTATTATTGGCTCACTATGGAGAGAGATTGCTTCAGTTTTGTTAGCAAGTGTCACCTATGCCAAATTCATGGTGACATGATATACTCGCCTACTTCGGAGTTGCATCCCATGTCCTCTCCTTGGCCTTTCATTGTTTGGGGAATGGATGTTATTGGGCCAATCGAGCCAAAGGCTTCAAATAGGCATAGATTCATTCTGGTTGCCATTGATTACTTCACCAAGTGGGTGGAGGCAGTTACTTTCAAAGCAGTCACCAAGAAAGATGTAGTAGACTTTATTCATTCCAACATCATATGTCGCTTTGGTATCCCGAAGACCATTATCACTGAAAATGCAGTCAATTTAAATAGTCATCTGATGAAGGAGGTATGCGAGCAATTTAAAATTATGCATCGCCATTCTACCCCTTACAGACCTAAAGCCAATGGAGCCGTTGAAGCGGCCAACAAGAATATCAAGAAGATCCTTAGGAAGATGATCCAAGGGTCCAGGTAATGGCATGAAAGTTACCTTTTGCTCTTTTGGGATACCGTACGACTGTTCGCACATTTGTTGGTGCAACTCCTTATCTGCTGGTATATGGGACGAAAGTTGTAATACCGGCTGTAGTCGAAATACCCTCCCTCCGAATCATTGTGGAATCGGAGATTGAGGATACAAAATAGGTAAAGACCCGTTTGGAACAACTGATGCTGATTGATGAAAAACGGCTAGCAGCAGTGTGTTTCGGCCAATTATACCAGCAAATAATGGCACGGGCTTACAATAAGAAAGTGCGTCCAAGGCACTTTGAGGTAGGCCAACTCGTTTTGAAATGCATTCTTCCACACCAAGTAGAAGCTAAAGGAAAGTTCACCCCGAACTGGCAAGGACCCTACATCATCAAGAAAGTGTTAGTGAAAGGGGCCTTGCACTTGGTAGATGAAGAAGGACTGGTACCATACATGACTATCAACGTAGATGCAGTCAAAAGATATTATGTTTGATACATACCCACTACAGAACTTCCATGCATGATTTTCTCACTACCCCAAATAGGTGTCACCCTTTTGTTAACCTTTTTGAGCCATATTTGTCTTCTTGGTTTTCCCTCAAGATCATCCGAGCGAGCTGCTATAGAGGAGCCACTAGCAGCTCCAGTCAGAGCACATGAACTTGATATTCCTACTATTACTACTCCAGCACTTCAGGAGACCTTAGCATAGTTCCTGATCATGTTTGGTACATTGGTTTAGGCGGGATTGATTCCGGTTGTACCAGCTACTTCACAGACCGGGGGAGGGACCCAGAGTCCCACCACCCACACTCCAGAGTAGTGAGTTCATGTTGGTCAAGTTCCAGGTGTCATGGCGACACAACTTGTGGTCCCATTTCAGCAGGTGGTAGGGATTGCTTGCCGGGTAGAGGACGGGTGGGTCCAGGCAAGAGAGGATAAACGAGGTCAGGAGAGAGAATACAGGGAGGCGAGGAGACCTTATAGACTGGAGAGATCCACTGGTCCTTATTTTGGAGGCAGGGTATGACATGGTTGAGGTTTTGAGGGTCAGCCAGTTCAATTTGCGTTTCCGGCTTCGCATAGTGTTTTAGGTATTCATGGGCCTTAGGGGACCCGTATCGCACAGTTTCCACAACCACTTCAATTGCGAGGTTATTTTGAGTGTGGCGATACTCGCCACATGGTGAGGGATTTCCCTAGGATTAGGAGGGGTGAACCTCCACAGACTTCTCATCCACAACGTGCTCCACCGGGTCCTCAGGCTATGATTACAGCACCAACCACCTGCTCAGCCAACTCGAGGTGGAGGTCGGGAAGGTCGAGGTTGCCCTAGAG
This sequence comes from Nicotiana tomentosiformis, assembly GCF_000390325.3. Lineage (NCBI taxonomy): Eukaryota > Viridiplantae > Streptophyta > Magnoliopsida > Solanales > Solanaceae > Nicotiana > Nicotiana tomentosiformis. The sequence continues at coordinate 94,379,466 of NC_090819.1, read as the reverse complement.
GGGGAGGCCAGGTCAGATATTACACACTTCATGCTCTTACAGAGGCAGTTGCTTCTGATTCTGTCATTACAGGTATTGTTCCAATCTGTCATAGAGATGCGTCGATATTATTTGACCCAGGCTCTACGTATTCATATGTGTCCCCTTATTTTGCCCCATATTTGGGCGTGTCTCGGGATTCTTTGAGTTCCCCTATTTATGTGTCTAATCCTGTGGGAGATTCTCTTGTTGTGGACCGCGTGTATCGGTCGTGTTTGATTGCTCTTAGTGGTTTTGAGGCCCGAGCCGATTTATTATTACTCAGCATGGTAGACTTTGATGTTATCTTGGGCATGGACTGGTTGTCGCCCCATTATGCTATTCTTGATTGTTACGCTAAGACCGTGACACTAGCTATGCCAGGTTTACCCCGATTAGAGTGGAGAGATACCTTAGAGTATACTCCGAGCAGAGCTATTTCTTTTCTTAAAACACAATGAATGGTTGAGAAGGGGTGTGACACGTATCTAGCTTATGTGAGAAATGTCAGTATTGATACCCCTACAGTTGAGTCAGTTCCAGTAGTGAGGGACTATCCGGATGTGTTCCCATCTGATCTTCCGGGCATGCCGCCCGACAGAGATATTGATTTCGGCATTGATTTGTTGCCGGGCACTCAGCCCATCTCTATTCCTCCATACCGTATGGCTCCTCCTGAGTTGAAGGAGTAGTTGTAGGAGTTGCTTGATAAGGGCTTCATTCGGCCTAGTGTGTCACCTAGGGGTGCTCCTGTCTTATTTGTGAAGAAGAAGGATGGTTCCATGCGGATATGTATTGATTACCGCCAGTTAAACAAAGTCACAGTGAAGAACAGGTATCTATTTCCTCGTATTGATGACTTATTTGATCAATTACATTGTGCCAGAGTATTTTCCAAGATTGACTTACGTTCAGGTTATCATCAGTTGAAGATTCGGGATCCAGATATCCCGAAGACTGCTTTCAGGACCAGATATGGTCACTATGAGTTTCTTGTTATGTCTTTTGGGCTAACCAACGCCCCATCAGCTTTTATGCACTTGATGCACAGTGTGTTCCGTCCTTATCTTGACTCATTCGTCATCGTGTTTATTGACGACATTCTGGTATACTCCCAGAGTAGGGAAGATCATGAGCAGCACCTGAGGACTGCACTTCAGACTTTGAGAGAAAAGAAGTTATATGCAAAATTTTCAAAGTGTAAGTTTTGGCTAGACTCAGTGGCATTCTTGGGTCATATAGTATCAAGTGCCAGGTGGATCCGAAAAAGATTGAAGTAGTGTAGAGTTGGCCCAGACCATCCTCAGCTACAGAGATTCAGAGTTTTCTTGGTTTGGCGAGGTATTACCGCTGATTTGTAGAGGGTTTCTCATCTATTGCAGCACCTATGACCAGGTTGACCCAGAAGGGTGCTCCGTTCAGGTGGACAGAGGAATGTAAGGAGAGCTTTCAGAAGCTCAAGACAACTTTGACTACAGCCCTAGTATTGGTATTAATCTTTAGGTTCGAGGTCTTATACTGTATATTGTGATGCATCGCGGATTGGTCTCGACGCGGTGTTGATGCAGGACAGTAGGATGATTGCCTACGCGTCCAAACAACTGAAGGTGCACGAAAAAAACTATCTTGTCCACGATCTTGAGTTAGCAGCTATTGTTCATGCCTTGAAGATATGACGGCATTATTTGTACAGTGTTCCATGTGAGATTTACACCGATCATCGGAGTTTGCAGCATTTGTTTAAGCAGAAAGATCTTAACTTACGTCAGCGGGGGTGGTTGGAGCTACTTAAGGATTATGATATCACTATTTTGTACGACCCTGGGAAGGCCAATGTGGTGGCCGATGCTTTGAGTCACCGGGCAGAGAGTTTGGGGAGTTTAGCATATCTACCAGCAGCAGAGAGGCCATTGGCGTTGGATGTTCGGTCCTTAGCCAGCCAGTTTGTGAGATTGGATATTTCTGAGCTGAGTCGAGTATTAGCTTGTGCGGTCTCTCGGTCTTCTCTTTATGATCGTATCAGGGAGCGTCAGTGTGATGACCCCCATCTGCTTGTCCTTAAGGACACGGTCCAGCACGGTGATGCTAAAGAGGTTACTATTGGAGATAATGGTGCATTAAGGATGCATGGCATGATATGTGTGCCCAATATAGATGGTTTGTATGAGTTGATTCTTCAAGAGGCTCACAGCTCACGGTACTCCATTCATCCGGGTGTCGCGAAGATGTATCAGGACCTGAGGCAACATTATTGGTGGAGGAGGATGAAGAAAGACATAGTAGAGTATGTGGCTAGATGTCTAAATTTCTAGCAGGTGAAGTATGAGCATCAGCGACCGGGTGGGTTTCTTCAGGAGATAGAGATTCCATAGTGGAAATCGGAGCGGATCACTATGGACTTCGTTGTTGGTCTCCCATGGACTCAGCGAAAGTTTGATGCAGTTTGGGTGATTGTGGATAGGTTGACCAAGTCGGCTTATTTCATTCCTATGATGACTACCTATTCTTCCGAGCAGCTAGCTCGAATCTACATCCATGAGATCGTCAGGCTTCATGGCATACCGGTATCTATTATCTCTGACCGGGGTACGCATTTTACATCACGATTCTAGAGAGCTGTACAACATGAGTTGGGTACTAGGGTTGAGTTGAGCACAACATTTCACCCTCAGACGGACGGGCAGTCCGAGCGCACTATTTAGATATTAGAGGATATGCTTTGTGCGTGTGTGATATATTTTGGGGGTGCTTGGGACCAGTTCTTGCCACTTGCGGAGTTTGCTTTCAACAACAGTTATCAGTCCAACATTCAGATGGCACCGTATGAGGCTCTGAACATAGGCGGTGTCGGTCCCCAGTGGGTTGGTTCGAACCCGGTGAGGCCAGATTTTTGGGTACGGACTTGGTTCAGGATTCCTTGGAGAAGGTTAAGGTGATTCAGGATAGACTTCGCACGGCCCAGTCCAGACAGAAAAGTTATGCAGACCGGAAGGTTCGTGATGTTGCATTCATAGTTGGTGAGCGAGTCTTGCTCCGAGTTTCGCCTATGAAGGGCGTTATGAGGTTTAGAAAGTAGGGCAAGTTGAGCCCAAGGTTCATTGGTCCATTTGAGGCATTGTGTCGAGTTGGGGAGGTTGCTTATAAGCTTGGCTTGACTCCCAGTCTAGCAGGAGTTCATCCGGTATTACATGTTTCTATGCTCCGAAAGTATTACGGCGATCCGTCTCATGTGTTGGATTTCAGCTCAATTCAATTGGACAAGGATCTATCCTATGTTGAGGAGCCAGTGGCTATTTTAGACAGGCAGGTCACAAGGCTAAGGTGAAAGAACATTTCTTCCGAGAAGGTTTAATGGAAGGGACAACCGGTCGAGGAGGCAACTTGGGAGGCCGAGCAGGATATGCGCATCCAGTACCCTCATCTTTTCACAGTTTCAGGTATGTCTTTATACTCGTTCAAGGACGAACGATTGTTTTAAGAGGGGGATGATGTTTCTACTTTTGGGAATGGAGGGGACAACCAGTCGTTTTGAGAATTAGAGCCCCGATCCCCTAATATCTGCTTTCCCCATATTTGTTTCTACTTTTTGGATTTTTCGGAATGATTGGTTATGGAATTCGGGGCGTTTTGGGACACTTAGTCCCTAGTTGTGAGTTTAAGCCTTAGAAAATGGACCATAGTTGGAACTGTGTGAAGACGAATCCGGAATAGAATTCTGTCAACTCCGTTAGCTCCGTTGTGTGATTTTGAGCTTAGGAGCGCATCCAGAATAGGTTTTGGAGGTATGTAGTAGATTAAGGCTTGAATTGGCGAAAGTTAGATTTTTCGGCGATTTCGGCCGATAGTGGAAATTTTTTATATCGAGCTCAGAATGGATTTCCGAAAGTGGCTGTAGGTTTGTAGTGTCATTTGTAACCTGTGGGTAAAATTTGAGGTAATTCGGACTAGATTTGACGTGGTTCGGCGTCGTTTGTAGAATTTGGAAAATTCTAAGTTCTTAGGCTTGAATCCGTGCTTAGTTCATGATTTTTGGTGTTGTTCGATGTGGTTTGAAGACTCGACTAAGTTTGTATGGTGCTATAGGATTGGTTGGTAGGTTTGGTTGAGGTCCCGGGGGCCTCAGGTGCATTTCGGATGCTTAACGGAATGAAATTGGATTTAGGAAAATCTGGTGCTTTTGCTGGCTTCCGTAATCGCACCTGCGCAAGGCTGCCCGCAGGTGCGAGCAAATTGGCGCAGAAGCGGTAAAATGGAGGAGTGCCAGGGGTCGCAGGTGCGAGGTGATTTCCGCATCTGCGATGCCCGAAGATGCGTTAGGGGTCTTCGCACGTGCGCAAGGTCCGCAGAAGTGGAAGGAAATTCCGCAGGCGCACACGCGCAGATGCGGCCCTTTCATCGCAGGTGCGAAGGCAGAGGGGGCAAGTGAATTGCGTATATGCGCACAATTTCCGCACAAGCGCACCCGCAGTTGCGAGCCTAGGTTCCGCAGGTGCGGAAATACCTGGGCAATGGTTAAAACCGAAGGGCTTCGTGATTTTTGTCATTTTTGACTTTGCAAACACGGTTTAGGGCGATATTTGAGAGCATTTTCGAGGCATTTCTTGAGGTAAGTCCCTTGTGCTTATTTTTGATCAATAAACTTGCTTTGCCATGTATTTTCCCACCTAGTAAGTGTGTATTTAAGGTGGAAATTGAAAGTTGGAGGCTAGGGATTTGGAAGTTAGGTTTGTGGATTTGGAGGACCATTTGGTATCAGAATTTAGTAATTTTAGTATGGTTAGACTCGTGGTGGAATGGGCATTCCTATTTTGTAATTTTTACCCGATTTCGAGACGTGGGCCCCACGGGCAATTTTTGAATTAATTTCGGGATTTTTGTTAAAGTGTTGATTTCATTAATTAGATGAGTCTATTATTGTAGTATTTATGATATGTAATTGCTTTTGGCTAGATTTGGGCCATTTGCAGCCGAATATTCGTGGGAAAGGCATTGTGACGGATTGATTGAGCTTGGTTCGAGGTAAGTGGCTTGCCTAACTTTGTGGGGGGGGGGGGGGGGGGAGAATCCTCTTATGATTTGGAACTATTGTGATATGTGAGCGCCGTGTACGTAAGGTGACGAGTACGTACACGGGCTAGTTGTAGAAAACCCAATTTTTCTTACTGAGAAGCAACATGTTTTCCTATTATTTTAAGTTATACCATTTTAATGAGTACTAATCTATTTTCATTCTTAATTGAGTTATTCCAATATGTGTAGCTATCATGTTTAGTCTAATACAACATGTCTACGTGTCTTACTTGTTTATGTGCATTATGTGCAGCATGCTTAATGAATTTCCTGCTTCTTCCCTGACTGGTACTTAGTCTAAATTGTAAGAATTTCGTGATGTAGTTGTATTTCTATCATTCGCACTGCATATTTACTTTGGGACTACGGAACGGTATTCCGGGAGATCCCCCATGTCTTGCATATTTACTTTGATACTACGGAACGGTATTCCGATAGATCTCCCCTGCACATTTATTTCGGGACTACGGAACGGTATTCCGAGAGATCCCCCTGCACATTTACGTTTGGGACTACAGGACGGTATTCCGGGAGATCCCCCTGCACATTTACGTTTGGGACTACGGGACGGTATCTTGGGAGATCTCCTATTGTGTTTCTGTGTACTAAGCTATTACCTTCTATGATTTCGTTGTTGTTAAATTTCAACCTTTATTTTATTGCAGTATTACACTCTATATTGTTTTATTACATATTTACCAGTAGGGCCTTGACCTGACCTCGTCACTACTCGATCGAGGTTAGGCTTGACACTTACTAGGTACCGATTATGGTGTACTCATGTTACTCTCTGCACATGTTTTTCGTGTGCAGATCTAGGTGTACCTTATCAGCTGCATTGTCAGTGAGCCGAGACAACTTTGGAGACTTCAAGGTATATCTGTCGTATCCGCAGACCTCAGAGTCCCCTTCTACTCTTTCTCATGTCCATTATCTTCTGTATTTTTCCTTGTTAGACTCTAATGTATTGAGACACTAGATTTTTCTTTATGTAGTTTATGATTCACGATGTTCCGGGTTTTGGGACTTGTTGTGTATTTTTGAATAATTGGTTAAATTCATATTTTTATTTCATTATTCCGTAAATATTAGGCTTACCTAGTTGTAGAGACTAGGTGTCGTCACGACGTCACACGAAGGGGAAATTGGGTCGTGACAGTAAGTTCCTCAAAATATCCATTTTTCTTTTATTTTTAGCATGCATCACTACTGTTCTTATAGACCACTCTCGTAGCTTAACCCAGGTAGAACTGTTTCGCCTAGGGGATCTAGCTCATATTTTAGGGTAGAAGTACTCTTCGCCCAGGCTTGCTTTTCTTAGCTTAACTCACATAGAACCTTTTCGCCTAGGGGATTCAGCTCATATTTTCGTGTAGAAGTAGTCTTTGCCCAGGTTTGTTTTACGTAGTTTAATCAAGGTAGAACCTTTTCGCCCAGGGGATTCAGCACCTTATCAGTAATACAAGGTACCAACCCCTCGTTACATTTCCTTTTCAGTAATACAGGGCGTCAACCCCTAGTTACATTTCCTTTTCAGTAATACAGGGCACCAACCCCTGGTTATATTTCCTTTTCAGTAATACAAGGCACCAACCCCTGGTTACATTTCCTTTTCAGTAATATAGGGCGCCAAACCCTGGTTATATTTCCTTTTCAGTAATACAGGGCGCCAACCCCTGGTTACATTTCCTTTTCGGTAATACAGGGCATCAACCCCTGGTTACATTTCCTTTTCAGTAATACAAGGCACCAACTGTCACGACCCAAACTGCAGGGCTGCAACGGGTACCTGGTGCCTTACACAGCCGAGTACCAACGTAACATATCTTTCTTATCTTATTGTCATGCGTAAGTGGCCCAGAAAGGCCGTCATGAGACAACAAGAATAAAACATAAGGAAATACTAGACATAGGACGATCCAACATGATATAGAAACTTATACATGTGACATACGGGCCTATAAGGCCGACATGATCATTTGTATACTCAAGACATAGGCCGATAAGCCCATACAAGTATCTATATACATGTTATCTGTCTACAAGCCTCTAAATGTACATAAATGTCTTAAAGGTTGGGACAGGGCCCCGCCATACCAATCAATACATATTCAAATCATACTAACGAAATAGGCAACTCCGGAGCAAGTGGAGTGCACAAACACCTTTTGTTGAGTCGATAGCCTACTAAGAGAACTCTCAACCTGTCTATCGAGACCCGCGGGCATGAAACGCAACGTCCCCATGCAAAAAGGATATCAGTACAAATAAAGTACCGAGTATGTAAGGCATGAAATAAACATAGAGTAAGGAACTCAACCTGTAAGTCTGAATAGCTTTGTGAATCATGAAAATATTTATAATGTCATGCATGTGCGTATGAATGCCATACCATGCATAAGTATATGCATACATAACATTATCAAGCCTCTGAGGGCATCTCATCATATCATCTCAGCCATTGTGGGCGAAATCATCAACGTATACCAGTTGATCAGGTGGTGGTGCGTATATAACGCCATAACCCTTTCCATATCCCATATACATATAATATACGCGTATATAACGCCATCTGGTCATGGGTCAATATACATATATAAATGAAAGCAATGCATAAGGAAGTAAATCTATAAGATCTCTCGAAATATCATAAGACCCATGAACAGACGATATGATAGTAGGACATATGTGGAATCAAGAACATAGGCAACCCTAATACTTCTAGGAATAGAATTATTTGTGAAAGTTGCGTACTTGCTCATTTCTTGCATCATATGGATCATGCCAAAAAGGAAATAATGGATAGCCTTAACATACCTTATCACAATATTTCCAATCACCAAGTTGAACTCGCCTCTTCGTACCTTAATTTACAACAACAATAATAATACTATCATTATGTTACGAAAGATACAACCATCGCACAACGAACGACAAACTTATTTTGTATTAAAACGGACAGCATCTCCCCTATAATCCCTACTTCCTTCAAATTCAAGATAACACCAAACACAACAATATCAACATGTATACATTATTTTCCAACACACTCAATCTCTTCATACACAAAACGACCACTGTAGTAGTGTCAAACGGTCCGAAAATATTACGACGAATGACCAACCCACCACCCTGCATTTATGTGGTGTTTCTATACAACCTTACTCCTCCAAAACTCCAAAAAATAGTAATAAATCACGCAGCCCAACATCGACACAAAACAGACCGCTAAAAGTAAAAAACTCGAACTCACAGCTTCCGATCACCGTTCCGTCAGTTCTAACTATTAGGAAATAAATTTATCAACCTTCCTTGATATTTAAACACTTAAATACAGAAAGTACATATTTTCTTAACCATGAATTACCTTAAAAAACTCAAACTACAAAGAAAAAAAGAGGCGATATAGCGATACTTACGTCGTAGGGATCGTTATAATGTTATCGTTTCTTGATTCCGTGCCCGGGATGATAATCTTGTTTGAAACTCTTGCAGAGAGCTTAAAAGTAAATTTAGGGGTCTTATTTGGTTGTGTGTTCTGGAAAATTGGAGAAAGAAATGAGATAAGGATATAAATATCCATTTTGTTTGAAAAGTCAAAAGGTGCTACTTGGTACCCTAGCATTCGTCCTTCTTCCAACGCTTATAACTTTTTATCCGGATATTGTATGAATGAACGGTTAAGAGCATTGGAAACTAAATTCCAAAACCTTCAATTTGGTATATAATATGTCCCAAAAAGTCCTCATATAGTATACGAAATTTATTTCTCAAAAATTTCTGTTACAAGGCAAATCCTTAGTCGGTTTTTCCGCAACTTTAATCCGATTTTTCCCAAACATCATATATAGCCATATTATGACTTTAAAATCATTTAAATAATGATTAAAAAGTCTCATATTCATTACGTCACTTTGGGACGCACATGGTGTAACACCAACTCCTGGTTACATTTCCTTTTCAGTAATACAGGGCACCAACCCTTGTTTACATTTTTTTTTCAGTAATACAGGACGTCAACCCCTGGTTACATTTCCTTTTCAGTAATATAGGGTTTCAACCCCTGATTGCATTTTCTTCTCAGTAATACAGGGCACCAACCCCTAGTTATATTTTCTTTTCAGTAAAACAGGGCGCCAATCCCTGGTTACATTTTCTTTTCAGTAATACAGGGCGCCAACCCCTGATTACATTTCTTTTTCAGTAATACAGAGCATCAACCCCTGGTTACATTTCCTTTTCAGTAATACAGGGTACCAACCCTTGGTTACATTTCCTTTTCAATAATACAGGGCGCCAACCCCTAGTTACATTTTCTCGCGACAAACCCTGGTTAGATTTCCTTTTCAGTAATACTGTTACAACCCAAATTCGCGTACCTTAGATCACGCCGTAAGTTAGTCGACGTAAATCCAAGAAGTGATTATCTTTGAGATGATAAGAAGTTAATCCTATTGGTCTTAAACGATACAAGGATGTATAAGAGTGGTTAACAAGTATTAGAGTTAAACGAATTAAGGATGTTGTAACCCGTATTTTCGGGTAACACTAGAGGTGATTAATTGTCCCAAGAGGTCATGTTTTAATGTATTTGAATCATATAATATCCGTATCATAAGTCTTGAAGTCAAGCGAGTTATGAAACAAAGTCGATAAAAGTTGTCGCAACTTATGTTTATAATTTTACTTAAACTTTAGGTCAAATGTTACTACATTTTTCTCCCAATATACTTGGAATTATGGGGTGATCTACCTATAAAATTGAAGATCTATGAGTCTAGTTTCTAACGCATTAAACCGTTCATCGGTACAATCTCCGAATAGAGAGATATTCGCATTTTCGTGAGAGTGCGCCAAGCAGCTCTCTATGGGGCCCACATAGGCGGTTTAAGACATATGGATATATATAAGATACCTCAACCCCGTTTTAAGTCATTATATTTCAGTATATTCAGACCTTAGAACCCTAAAAACACTCTCTCAAGGTTCTCTCATGATCCAAGACCCAAACAAAGGGCAAACAACACAAATCAAGTGTCGAGAATCCCGTGGCGCTAGAAAGTTTCTTGTTCTTCTTGTTGTTGCTGATTTTTGTGTTGTTCCAGCTCGTGTGGGAGGTTGTTTTAAGTGTTTTATGTTCTGTAAATACTCCTTCAAGTTTTTAATATCAACCCTAGGTGATTTCAAGTCTTCTAAAGTAATTCTAGTGCCGAAAAACCCGAATTGATAGCTAGTTTCGCTTCCTTGTTCTTGTGGCAGAATTGGAGAAATATTTCGTGGAAAATTAAGGTCAAATTGGAGTTGTTATTTCTGTTTAAAGGTAAGGAACCTCTTACTCTATATATATATATTTAAGATTATCCAAGTTGCGGCTAAGTCGTTGAAGCTAGAACTTGTGAAATATATATCGAAAGGCTTGGTAGTAATGTTGTTGGTTGGTGGACTGTTTTGGGAGGCTCAATATGATTATTAATGATGTTGTTTGGGCTGTTTGGTGATTGTATTGACTTGTGTGAAGTCATATAAATAGGGGAGGTGCTGTCCGTTTCATCGTAAAATAGGTTGCGGTCGATACATAATAGTTACGACGCTTAAACGATAATGATAGTGTCATTTCTCTTATTGTAGACTAAGGAGTCGTGACATTTGCATAGCTTGAGGTTGGGCAGTATATACAAGGTATGTGAGGCTATCCCCTTCATTCTTTTGCACGACTCCGATTGTACATAATGTAATGAACGAGCTCCCAAAGATACTCTACTCTTAGAAGCTAGCAGTACTTACATTGCTGCCCTTCTTATGAAATGATTGATATTGATGTTACTTCTCTTATTCTTATATTATCAATGTTGTTGGTAGTTCCTGATTCTTATAAGATTCTTGATGAAGATTTAATCCTAATAACGTGTACGAAGGATACCGACCTTACGTCACTCCGAAAGGTTCAAAATATGATTCCAATGAGTCCAGCATGCATCATATATATGTATCTATTTTACTCTACCGAGCCGCGCTATAGTCGGCCGGGTACGGCACCTATTGTGCAACCACTGATCAGTTGGGTTTTACCGAGCTCCACGTGGCCGGGTATGATTCTACCGAGCCCTATGATGGCCGGGTATGTTTTACCGAGCCTATTATGGCCGGGTACGATATGATGATGGTGATGCCACAAAGGCGTATGTTTTAAAAGTTTATGTATATATATGTATGTATCATGTGTTTCATGTTAGTAGCCCTCAGAGGTACCCAGATGTCACAGGTTGTATATTCCCTATCCCTGTTTACATTACTGTTCTTACTTATGCTTTCCTGCCTTACATACTCAGTACTTTATTCGTACTGACGTCCCTTTTATTTGTGGACGCTGCATGTCGTGCTGCAGGTCCTGATAGACGGGTAGACGCAGCTCCCCCACCACAGTAGGCTGTCCAGTTTATCGATTATTGGCGAGATCCCTTCTCCGGACTTGTCGTGGTCTTGGTATGCATTTTTGTTATAGACATTATGGGTATGTCGGGGCCCTGTTCCGGCAATGTTTTAGAACTTATGTTCCTTTAGAGGCTCATAGACAGGTGTCGACTCATGGTAGCTCGTACCTTATATATAGTTTCTTGACAGTCTTGTCGTCCCATGTTATGTATGTTCATGACATTATCTTTCATTGTTGGATGTTCATGATCCATGTCTACCATTTATATTGATCTTGTCAGCCCTTAAAGATAATAAGGAAGGTTAGATAAAATGTACGTTGGTTCTCGGCAAGTATGGCCCGGGTGCTAGTCATGACCCTCCAGTTGGGTCGTGACAAACTTGGTATCAGAGCAAGTCTGTCCTAGGGGTTGTCTATGAGCTGTGTCTAGTAGAGTTTTGATTATAGATGTGTAGCGCGCCACATTTATAATCAGGAGGCTACGTGACATCTAGGGTTGTTACCTTCTTCCTGAATCTAGATCGTGCGTAGAGTTGAGTCATAAGTGTTCATATCTAATATTCACCTTGTTTTCTTTTAGCGATGCCTTCGACTAGGAAGCAAGCGATTAGTAAACGGCTTGATACAGCTGTAGGAGAGGGTAACATTCAGGTGCCTCCAGCCATAGCAGGCCAAAGTGAGCCTCAGAGTGAGATGCCGTCTCATACCTCTCTGTCTCCTCCAGAGGATATTAGGAGGCACCCAGTTCATCCAGTTCCTCCGTCTGGCACTACAGACCACGATATGCGCAGTGCAGTGCAGTTGTTGAGTAGCTTAGTAGCTGCTCAGGCTCAGAGGCAGAATACCGGTGCTGCTGATAAACCGGTTAGTGCGAGAGTTCGTGATTTTATTAATCTAGACCCTCCAGTGTTTACCGGATCAAACCCCAAGGAGGACCCGCAAACATTTATTGATCAGGTTCATTGTACATTGCGTGTTATGCATGCTAGTGATACAGAGGCAGTAGAGTTGGCTTCTTATCGGTTATGGGATTTAGCGATTTTATGGTATGATAGTTGGGAGAGATCTAGGGGTCCGAACGCTCCTCCAGCCGTGTGGAAGGAATTTTCTGAGGCCTTTCTTCGTCACTACTTTCCAGTTGAGATACGACGAGCTAGAGCTGATAAGTTCTTGAACCTTCGACAGGGTAATATGAGTGCATGAGAGTGTAGTATATAGTTTGATTCTTTATCAACGTATACTCCCCATATGGTGGCCGAGATGAGTGATAGGGTGACCACATCAGATAAATGAGTGCACAACAGCCTCCTTGGTAGAGGGCATGGATATTTCCCGTATTCAGGCTTATGCCCAGACCCTTCAGGATCATAAGTTATATGCTAAGCTCTCTAAATGTGAATTCTTGCTGAACTCAGTAGCATTCCTTGGCCATGTGATATCTGATGAGGGTATTAAGGTCGACACTCAGAAGATCGATGCAGTGAAGAATTGGCCGAGACCTACAACACCGTCAGAAGTCCGCAGCTTCCTGGGGCTAGCAAGATATTATAGGCGGTTTGTAGAAGGGTTTTCCTCTATATCAGCACCATTGACTAAGTTAACATAGAAAACTAAGTTCCAGTGGTCTGATGCTTGTGAACATAGTTTTCAGGAGCTAAAGAATCGATTGACATCCGCGCCAGTGCTCACTCTCCCAGAAAGGAATAGAAGGTTATGTGGTATATTGTGATGCCTCAGGTATAGGTTTGGGGTGCGTATTGATGCAACGTGGGAAGGTGATTGCTTATGCATCAAGATAATTAAAGAAGCATGAAAAGAATTACCCGACTCATGATTTGGAATTGGCTGCAGTAATATATGCTTTGAAGATATGGCGACACTACTTATACGGCATCCATGTTGACATCTACATAGATCACAAGAGTTTACAATAAATCTTCAAGCAGAAGGAGTTGAATTTGAGGCAGCGTAGGTGGCTTGAATTACTGAAAAACTACGACATCGAGATATTGTACCATCCCGGTAAAGCCAATGTTGTGGCAGACGCTCTAAGCCGTAAGTCAATGGGAAGCTTAATACATATTGAGGCAGGTAGACAAGGGTTGACCAAATAGCTTCACCAGCTGGCCAATATGAGAATCAGATTGTTGGACTCTGATGAAGGAGGTGTTACTGTACAGAATACAGCAGAATCATCTTTGGTAGCCGAGGTAAAAGCACGACAATATGAAGATCCTACCTTAGTAAGATTGAGAGAGGGAATTCAGCAGTGTAAGATTACATCTTTCAAGATCGGAGAAGATGGGACACTGAGATACCAGGGCCGATTATGTGTGCCTAGTGTGGCAGGGTTGCGAGAGAAGATTATGATTGAGATTCATCAGTCCCGATATTCTATCCATCCCGGCTCGACAAAGATGTATCATGACGTTAAGGAGCAGTATTTGTGGGATAACATGAAGGAGTCTATTGCAGAATTTGTAGCTCAGTGTCCTAATTGTCAACAAGTAAAGATCGAGCATCAGAAACCCAGTGGATTGATTCAGAATATAGAGATTCCGACCTACAAATGGGAGGTGATTAATATGGACTTCATTATTGGATTACCTCGCTCTTATCATAAGTTTGACTCCATCTGGGTGATAGTTCATCGACTTACAAAATCTGCCCATTTTTTGCCAATTAAGACAACTTACACGGCTGAAGATTATACGAAGTTGTATATCAAGGAGATTGTTAGGCTTCATGGTGTGCCGGTATCTATTATATCAGACCGAGGAGCTCAATTTACGGCTAACTTTTGGAGGTCTTTTCAGAAGGGTTTAGGCACACAAGTAAATCTCAGCACTGTATTCCATCCGCAGACTGACGAACAGGCTGAACGTACCATTCAGACGCTTGAAGATATGCTACGAGCATATGTTCTAGATTTCAAGGGGAATTTGGATGACCATCCGGCACTTATAGAATTCGCCTACAATAATAGCTACCATTCCAATATTAAAATGGGCCCGTATGAGGTACTGTATGTGAGGAGATGTAGATCACCAGTTGGATGGTTCGAAGTCGGTGAGACAAAATTATATGGGCAAGATTTGATTCACCAAGCCATTGAGAAGGTGAAAGTGATACAACATCGACTGAGGACGGCACAAAGTAGGCAAAAGTCTTATTCCGATGTCCGACGTCGTGATCTGGAATTTGAGGTTGGTGATTGGGTTTTCCTGAAGATCTCGCCAATGAAGGGTGTTATGCGTTTTGGGAAAAAGGGTAAGTTGAGTCCGCGGTATATTGGGCCGTACAAAATTCTTCGACGAATTGGACAGGTTGCTTATGAGTTAGAATTGCCATCCGAATTGGAATTTGTACACCCGGTATTCCATGTATCTATGTTGAGGAAATGTATTGGAGACCCTTCTCGGGTCGTCCCTATCAAAGATGTACAAGTTACAGAGGATCTATCATATGATGAAGTGCCAGTGGCTATATTAGATCGACAAGTCCGCAAGCTAAGAATAAAGGATGTAGCTTCCGTCAAAGTATTATGGAGGAACAAGAATATAGAAGAAATGACATGGGAAGCAGAAGAGGAGATGAAGTCTAAATACCCTTACCTATTCCAGAGTGAAGATAACAAGGATGCCGGGGGAAAGAAGGACGCATTATAAGGTGGAACGGCTCTATGAGGTAGGCAATAGCTTGTGAATACTTTTTTTTAATACAAAATGGTGATATGCAGATAATGTACATATCCATAATGCTTTGTATAGTCTTGTAAGGCCATAGGTTGGGTTTAACTGCTTGCAAGTTTGGCTAGTGTCCATTTTATAGGGGAAGCTCAGCCGGAAATTTCCGTCGGAATCCACGATGAGTTAGACACCCCATAAACCCTTACATTCGAGGACGAATGTTCCTAAGGGGGAGAGGGTGTTACAACCCAAATTCGCGTACCTTAGATCACGCCGTAAGTTAGTCGACGTAAATCCAAGAAGAGATTATCTTTGAGATGATAAGAAGTTAATCCTATTGGTCTTAAACGATACAAGGATGTATAAGAGTGGTTAACAAGTATTAGAAGTTAAACGAATCAAGGATGTTGTAACCCGTATTTTCGGGTAACACTAGAGGTGATTAGTTGTCCCAAGAGGTCATGTTTTAATGTATTTGAATCATATAATATCCGTATCATAAGTCTTGAAGTCAAGCGAGTTATGAAACAAAGTCGATAAAAGTTGTCGCAACTTACGTTTATAATTTTACTTAAAATTTAGGTCAAATGTTACTACATTTTTCTCCCAATATACTTGGAATTATGGGGTGATCTACCTATAAAATTGAAGATCTATGAGTCTAGTTTCTAACGCATTAAACCATTCATCGGTACGATCTCCGAATAGAGAGATATTCGCGTTTTCGTGAGAGTGCGCCAAGCAGCTCTCTATGGGGCCCACATAGGCGGTTTAAGACATATGGATATATATAAGATACCTCAACCCCGTTTTAAGTCATTATATTTCAGTATATTCAGACCTTAGAACCCTAAAAACACTCTCTCAAGGTTCTCTCATGATCCAAGACCCAAACAAAGGGCAAACAACACAAATCAAGTGTCGAGAATCCCGTGGCGCTAGAAAGTTTCTTGTTCTTCTTGTTGTTGCTGATTTTTGTGTTGTTCCAGCTCGTGTGGGAGGTTGTTTTAAGTGTTTTATGTTCTGTAAATACTCCTTCAAGTTTTTAATATCAACCCTAGGTGATTTCAAGTCTTCTAAAGTAATTCTAGTGCCGAAAAACCCGAATTGATAGCTAGTTTCGCTTCCTTGTTCTTGTGGCAGAATTGGAGAAATATTTCGTGGAAAATTAAGGTCAAATTGGAGTTGTTATTTCTGTTTAAAGGTAAGGAACCTCTTACTCTATATATATATTTAAGATTATCCAAGTTGCGGCTAAGTCGTTGAAGCTAGAACTTGTGAAATATATATCGAAAGGCTTGGTAGTAATGTTGTTGGTTGGTGGACTGTTTTGGGAGGCTCAATATGATTATTAATGATGTTGTTTGGGCTGTTTGGTGATTGTATTGACTTGTGTGAAGTCATATAAATAGGGGAGGTGCTGTCCGTTTCATCGTAAAATAGGTTGCGGTCGATACATAATAGTTACGACGCTTAAACGATAATGATAGTGTCATTTCTCTTATTGTAGACTAAGGAGTCGTGACATTTGCATAGCTTGAGGTTGGGCAGTATATATAAGGTATGTGAGGCTATCCCCTTCATTCTTTTGCATGACTCCGATTGTACATAATGTAATGAACGAGCTCCCAAAGATACTCTACTCTTAGAAGCTAGCAGTACTTACATTACTGCCCTTCTTATGAAATGATTGATATTGATGTTACTTCTCTTATTCTTATATTATCAATGTTGTTGGTAGTTCCTGATTCTTATAAGATTCTTGATGAAGATTTAATCCTAATAACGTGTACGAAGGATACCGACCTTACGTCACTCCGAAAGGTTCAAAATATGATTCCAATGAGTCCAGCATGCATCATATATATGTATCTATTTTACTCTACCGAGCCGCGCTATAGTCGGCCGGGTACGGCACCTATTGTGCAACCACTGATCAGTTGGGTTTTACCGAGCTCCACGTGGCCGGGTATGATTCTACCGAGCCCTATGATGGCCGGGTACGTTTTACCGAGCCTATTATGGCCGGGTACGATATGATGATGGTGATGCCACAAAGGCGTATGTTTTAAAAGTTTATGTATATATATGTATGTATCATGTGTTTCATGTTAGTAGCCCTCAGAGGTACCCAGATGTCACAGGTTGTATATTCCCTATCCCTGTTTACATTACTGTTCTTACTTATGCTTTCCTGCCTTACATACTCAGTACTTTATTCGTACTGACGTCCCTTTTATTTGTGGACGCTGCATGTCGTGCTGCAGGTCCTGATAGACGGGTAGACGTAGCTCCCCCACCACAGTAGGCTGTCCAGTTTAGCGATTATTGGCGAGATCCCTTCTCCGGACTTGTCGTGGTCTTGGTATGCATTTTTGTTATAGACATTATGGGTATGTCGGGGCCCTGTTCCGGCAATGTTTTAGAACTTATGTTCCTTTAGAGGCTCATAGACAGGTGTCGACTCATGGTAGCTCGTACCTTATATATAGTTTCTTGACAGTCTTGTCGTCCCATGTTATGTATGTTCATGACATTATCTTTCATTGTTGGATGTTCATGATCCATGTCTACCATTTATATTGATCTTGTCGGCCCTTAAAGATAATAAGGAAGGTTAGATAAAATGTACGTTGGTTCTCGGCAAGTATGGCCCGGGTGCTAGTCATGACCCTCCAGTTGGGTCGTGACAAATACAGGGCGCCAACCCCTGGTTACATTTTCTTTTGAGTAATACAGCGCGCCAATCCGTGGTTATATTTTTTTTCATTAATATAGGGTACCAACCCCTGATTACATTCTTTTTCCGTAATACACGGTACCAACCGATGATTATATTCTTTTTTCGTAATACAGGGTACCAACCCTTGGTTACATATCCTTACCAGTATAGGGTACACCAATCCCTAGCTATGTTTTCCAACATAGGGTCTCCACTCCCTGTTTGATGTGAGCTTAAATGTAGGGTACACCACTCCCTGATCTCCTTACCAGTATAGGGTACACCAATCCTTAGCTGTATTTTCCAACATAGGGTACACCACTCCCTAGTTGATTTGATCTTTAATGCAGGGTACACCACTCCCTGATATCATTGCCAATATAGGGTATACCATTCTCTGGCCAATATTCCCAACATAAGGTAACCCCATCCTTAATTGAGACATCTTTTTTTACAATAAAGGAACACCATCCAAAAAAATAATTATTATCATGATCTTTTTACGGTACACCATTCCCGATCTTTTATTGCTTTCAATAAAGAAATAGTTTAGAATTTTGTTACCATAACTCACGAAATTTTCCTAGTGAAAACTAGAGCAAAAAAATTTTGTTCGTTTGTTTGTTTTGGTGTCTGAGCAGGTTTTACCTCGAGGCAAAGGGTTTGAGATGACCAAAAGAATAATTCTCTATCGAGAATAAGGAAAAGAACAGGAAAAGAAGTGAATTCAAATGCAGAAGAAAATTGAAAGGATATGGACTGCTCAAGACATGACTGAAGTTACGAGCCTTACATTTTCCGTTTTGCTTAGAAGAAGCCGTAGAAGAATGAACTAGCACCTGTAGGTAGCAAGCATCAAGGTTCAGATCAGAGTCTGCATGAAGAACCAGTCAAGACTCAAGATCAAGTTTTAGAAAACTTAACAAATAGGAATCTTGTAACTGATAGTTGATAGGCTTGTTTAGTTTCTTTTGATTTTTATGTAATAACAGGACTACAGACCGGAGCCTTGACGGAACCTCACTCGACTCTCCAACTCAGCATGATATCTTTTTCCTTGAACTACACGTGGCATGATCCCTTATAACCCGGGATATGTAGGTTGTCCAAAATCAGGACTCAGTTGCACTCTTTTCTCTTATTCCCTTTTGAATAATGGTATGGCCAAAAATTAGTCATATCGCTCATCTCTTCTTTGCCTAAAAACTCTTCATATTTCCAAGTAAAAATGGACATGTTGTGAGCACCTAATTTTTTATCATGCTCGATTTCTTTTTTTTTTACCATTTATTTTATGTAAATATATTTTAAGTTTAATCTACATATTTTAGCTCTTATTTCACCTTTCATAGGTATTATTTAAGAAATTTATATCCCACTTCCCCCACCAACTCCCTCACGTCACACACTCATAATCTCTTTTCCCATCTTCCTCACGTCACACACTCATAATCCCTTTTTCCTATCTTCCTTAGAGCAAACACTCACTTTATCCCTTTTCCCTTAACTCCCTCACGTGCACACACTCACTTTCCACTACTCATCGTTGGCTCACTCACAAATTATTCTTGACAATTATTCTCTCACAACCCACACTCTTACTCTTCCTCTTTAACAACTATACTCCCTCGTCTCTCTTCTATAAAAAAAAAACACACACTCATCACACAAGCAGGACACCTGAAAAACAGAAGAGGAACGAGAAAGGAAAAATTAGATCCGGAAAAAGAGAGAAAACGAGAAAGCTAAGGAGACCTTTAAAAAAAATCAGAGAGGAAGAAAGAGCTGTTGGAACTAGAAAAACACTAAAGAATTTTTTTTTCTTTCAGAAAGTTTTCCTTTTAAAGTCTTGTTGGTTTGGATAGAAGTTGTATAGAACTTTGACTTTGGTTTTAAGTTTCTGGGTTTCTGTTTGTTACGAGTTTGCCGTTGTCCGCTCCAAATCGCTGCTACTTGTCTGCTGTAATTTTCGACACTCTTGTTGCGCTTATTGGCTAGTGGATAACAAAGTTCTTCCTTTTTGCCTCCTTTGCTATTTCTGCGGTCTAAGGTACTTTTCTTAACATTGTAATGTAGTTTTCATGATATGAATGGAACGAGGAAGACTTGATTACTTGAAATCATATTAGTTTCTTCTGCTTCTTATTCTATCTCTTGGTTGTTAAAAGTAAATGTTAGAGTTGCTAAATCTTTTATGTTTGGTTGTAGTCTCAATAAATATAGAGGCCTAAATCAAAACTTTAATGAGTGGCCTTTTTTTTAATATATAAAAGAAAAAATTCATATATAATTTCATTTAAATTCTGTATTTTTAGTTATTTCATGTTCAAAGTTATTAATAATTTCATCTAATCCATTTAATTTCTCTTGAGATATACACGCTGTGGGACTGTATTAAGGTTTTAACCTTTTTTGAGTTATGAATTAATAATCGAATCCTTTCTCAATTTATGGTGTAGAGAGTGATTCCCAAAAAGATATTTTTTCTCAATTTATGAACAATTTAATCCTACTTTTTTACTATGAAAAATTGTACTTTCAAATTCAAAATACTACTCACTTTGTTCCAGTTTATGTGAACTTATTTCCTTTTTGGTCCGTTCCAAAAAGAATGACTCATTTCTAAATTTGAAAATAATTTTGCTTAAACTTACAATTTTACCCTTAATGAGAAGCTTTTATAACCACACAAATACTCTGGGCCCCTTTTTGACTTGTTTAAGACCACAAATTCTAAAAGTCTTCATTTTTTCTTAAATTTCGTGCCCAGTCAAACAGATTCACATAAATTTAAAAGGAGGGAGTAAATATTCTTTTAAAAATAAATTAATATATAACCTATTAGAAAAATTTGTGGTCCCAAAAATTATGAGGCCAAAGCAGCTGCTTTAGCAGCCTCACTGAAGTTGGTAATGAAGTAGATTAATTTTCTGTATGCAATTGGGTCCTTATTTTTACATGTGATGTATGAGATTTAGAATTCATGGGTAAGCTCTATTTTTATTTTTTAGCTAAATCCGATTCTGATTTTAGTGCAGCTTAAAATTTTTATTCTATTACTTGTTAAGTCCACATTTGCTAGGAAACTGTTCTATTGATTTAAAGATCATTCTTTCGGAAAGTATTACATAGTGTTGTTCTTACTTGACTTTTTCATGATAGTCTTGGTAACATGGACTAAGTTTTCCAGTTAATCATGTTTCCATGTGCATTTGTTCCCTATATCATTGGCAACGTTAATAAGGTTGTTTTCTTGTCATTAAGGTAACAGAAAATCAAGTTAACTACGGTTAGTAGTAAATTTTTTTTTTTTAATGCTCAATAGTCGTGGATTAATAACAACTAGATGTAAGCAGATTTTTCTTTTGTCATGTAAGGTCCACTACACTTTGGGCTAAATTAAGAATAATTTTGGCAAGTCTAATGCCGACAAAGCAAATAAAATATGCTAGTGCATTCTCTTAAAATAATTCCAATTAGTTCTTACATTTTAGTTTAGTCAAATCATTTTAATAAAATTAATTCTTTTTAATTATTGTTTAAATAAATAACTTAACTATTATTATTTTAAAAATAATTTAAATGCTTGGCAATTAGCAAGCGGGCCTTAACTTCACGGAATCGTTTGCATAGTGTGATGTTTAACATTCAATAAATTAATTCAATAACCTCATACCATACTCATCAATTTTAGTTAATTTAACTAATCTTTTTGCTAAAATCGCGGATTCGCTTGCGTAACGCGATAGTTGACTTTTGATAATTTTCAAGAATTAATTTTCTCAAATGTAGTAATTTCTCAAAAGTAATACAAATAGTTGATTGTCATGATTTCGGATTCGCTTGCGAGGCGCAATTATGATAAGTTAATTAATTTTGTTATTCGATCACGCATTCGCTTGCGTGACGTGGTTATGACAACATAATATTATCCAAATCATTTTTTTTATAAATTTAATAATTAAGAAATAAAAGCGGATAGGTAAAATATGAAAATCATATAAAGCAGAGTTTGTCCAAAATTAATTCAAGCAAAGTTTTAAGTCAATAAAGCGACCGTGCTAGAACCACGGGACTCGGGGAATGCCTTACACTTTCTCCCCAGTCAACAGAATTCCTTACCCGAATTTTATTTTTGCGGACCGATAAGAATAGAGTCAAACTTTTCTTTGACTAGGGATTCAAATAAAAGGTGACTTGGAACACCGAAAAATCAATTTCAAGTGGCGACTCTCAACAATAAAATAATCCCTATTCTAAAAATGTCACTTTAATTGAATTTTTTTTTACCCACAACAATCCATAAAACATAACTTTTTGGGAGTAGAAAGAGGGGTGTGACAACTCTGGCGACTCTGTTGGGGACAACCAGAATTCGAGCTTGTATATGTTGACTTTTATTTGGCTTTATTAATTTTGTATATACTATGATTTATTTGGGTTCAATGTATTATTTGCCTGATTTTTACTGCTTTGATATTGTTGAGTTGTACATATAAGCTGTCTTCTCACGCACCCCCTCTGAGTCTTCTTGAAATTAAAAATTGGGCATTTGCTTGACATAACCCGCTTTCTTTGAGGTAGCCGAGGTGCTTGTCACCTGGTGAAGGATTTTAGTCACACATGTTTTAGGCGGGGAGCACCACCAGTTAAGCCGGAAAGCAATGCTACAGGTACGCTGACCCTCATCGGCTCGAGTTGTCCGCTCGAGTAAGCCAGTCTAGATACCTTCTCCAATAGGATTTAAACCTAGAAGAACAAACATCATGCCTGATATCCCTAGTAGGTTCGCTTTATTTGCATCCCATGCATTTGACTTAGCGAAACTCGGCACAGGGACCGGGTCCGTATAAGACATGTATCCTCTTTGAGACCATTATGTTCACTTATGTGCTACTTGCTACATCATTTGAAAGGTTTGCTTGTATTGTTGACCGGCTTTAGAAAATTAGTTGAGTGGAATTAAAAAAAATTAATTTTTTTTTACTAAAATTGTTTTTGGTAGTCTAGCATGATGTGTAAATATTAATTTTCATAAAAGTCAAAAGAGAACATAGTCGGTTTTTACCGAACTACGCGGGTTTGATGTAACGACCCGACCGGTCATTTTGAGCTCTAGTGCGTCGTTCGGCAGTTTGAGGCCATAAGTAGCTTCACTTAAGGTATTATGACTTGTACGCATGGCCGGGATTGAATTTCGGGAGGTTCGGAGTTGAATTAGAAAGAAAATTCTCATTTCGAAAGCTTTAAGTTGGAAGAATTGACTAAGATTGTATTTTAGAGTAAACGCCCTCGGAATCGGGATTTGAAGGTTCCAGCAGGTTCGTATGATGATTTCAAACTTGGGCATATATTCGGATCGGGTTTTGGATGCCCCGAGAGCGTTTCAGCACCTATTGTGGAAGTTAGCATTTTGGAAGAATTCCATAATTTTGGGTTGAAGTGCATTTCAATGTTATCGATGTCCATTTGGAATTCCGAGTCTGGGAATAGCTCTGTATGGTGATTCTGGTATTGGGAGCGCGTCCAGAAGTGTATTTGGAGGTCCGTAGGTCATTTTGGAGTCGTTTGGCGAAAGTTAGAAATTTGAAGGTTTTTGAGAAGTTTGATCGGAAGTGGACTTTTTGATATCAGGGCCGGAATCTGATTCCGGAAGTTGGAGTAGGTCCGTAATGTAAAATGTGACTTGTGTACAAAATTTGAGGGCAATCGGGTGTGATTTGATAGGTTTTGGCATTGAATGAGGAAGTTTGAAGTTCTAAAGTTCATAAAGCTTGAATTGGAGTGCGATTCGTGGTATTAGCATTGTTTAATGAGATTTGTGGCCTCGAGCAGGTCCGCATTATATTTCAAAACTGGTTGGTGTGATTTGACGGGGTTCCGGGGGCCTCAGGTAGATTCCGGGTGGTTAACGGATCGAAAATGGAATTTGAGGAAGGACTAGAACAGTTGGGTATATGGTGTAATCGCACCTGCGTGAAGAGGGCCGCAGGTGCGGGAAAGGACTCACAAAAGTGGATTCTGCTGGAGGAGGCATGGACCGCAGATGCGGTCGAGATCCGCAGAAGCGGGACCGCACCAGCGCGCGTGGAGCCACAGAAGCGGAGGCACATAAGCGAATGGTGGCCGCAGATGCAGAGTTGAGGGGTCTGGTGGAAGACCGCAGAAGTGGTAGTTGGGCCGCACCTACTGAACCGCAGAAGAGGTCAAGTGACCGCAGGTGCGGAAGTTGGGGTTGGGCAGTGTCTTCTTTAAAACAAGGGTTTGGCTCTATTTCATTATCCTAGAATCATGGGAAGGATGGTATGATCCTCGCTACTTTGCAAATACGAGACTACCACAGCCAATCGAATTTTGATGCGCCTACCATACTCTGGAAAGACCATGGTCCCCAAAAATGATATCATGAACGCGAAGATTCTCAACTCCCTCTAGGCGTCGTAACTCAATTGGTTGATGAATTCTGTGCTCGAGAAGTTCTCAAACCCTTTCTCGTCTCCAAATTTGTCATAGTAATATTCCAACGGAACCCAACCTTCCTCCAAACAACCAATTGGAATTCGACGGAGGCATACCTTTTTCAAAAAGTTGTTCACGCCACCTTTTCTCGGAGCAGAAAGTTTTTTCCCACGAAGGACTCTCCCCAATCAGGTAAACCCACCTAATTCTTCCAATGTATGCATCATTTCATAATCTTTGAACCTGAAGACATTGTTTACGGGGTCCCAAAAACCCACTAGGGACTCGATTAAATCTCCGTTAGTCTTAATTCCCATGATGTTTGGGAGGAACCTGAGGTGCTTAAATACTTGATTCCGTTCCCATGTAGCAAAACTAGCCCACCAATTACAGAGACTACTCGGAGTCTTATCTATGATCAAGAACATAAGAGGTGTCTCGTCCCTTACCCTTTTCTGACTGCTTCTTTGTGGAGAATTCATGGTGAACCTAAGAATAAAAAGGGGTCAGGACTTACCTAAATTATATGCAAAAGATAAAAAAGGGTTAGGACTTGATCTATTTTTTATTATTATTTTTTGAAATTAGCAGACACAAAAGGTGAAATGATAAAAGTAGGAAAAATGACTATTATTACGAAAATAACCCTTTGATACTTCCACGGAAGGCTTAAAGGGTGTCTCGGCAAAAACGGCAAAATATAGGGACAAAATGATAAAAAGTAAATAAAAAGGCTATTTTTACGAAAACGGCCCTTCGGTACTCCCAAGGGAGGTTCAAAGGTTGTCTTGGCAAAACGGCCAGAATACGAGGGCAAAATAGTAAAAGGTGACAAAAATAACATTTTTTTTGAAAAATGTAGGATGAACCCGATGGAGGTTGACTACGTATCTCACATCCGATGAGAATCAAATGTCACGACCCAAAATCCATTAAAGGTCATGATGGCGCCGGACACCGCTGTCAGGCAAGCCAACAATAACTAGTTAATCTGGTTCTCTTTTTTAATATCTTTGAAATCATAGTTTTCCTTCAATTAAATAATAGAAGATGGGAATTTTAGAGTAAATAATAATATTTTCACAATCCTAATTTTTAATAACCCATAATCATCCCAAAACGAGCTTTGACCGTTGCGAAGAGGTTAAAGATTACTTCGAGGGATGCAACATTCTGCTGTAAATGTGGTTCATAAAGCACATTTATCATCATCCAATAGTAGTAAATTTCAATGATAATTGGCTGAATTACATTAGATGTCACCCGGATAGGGCCACGGGTTGTAATCTTCCAGAGGGGGTGAGGGCCTGGCGGGCATTACTTGGTTCATCGAGTGCTGATAGAATCACTTGGAACTATTATTGGTTCCCTTCTTCTAGGGTCATGCATATGTCGATGTATCGCCCGTTTTTATACTCATAGGTTTCAGAGGTTTCCAACCCTACGCACCCCTACGTGTCATACGCCAGCTAGGGAGAGAGAAAATAAGGCCCCGATTGAAGACATACGTCTGTTTGTGTGGGAATTCAAGGGAGAGGAACTTCCAAGGGAGTCATATGCACAAAAGGTTTGGTTCAGTGGTCGATTTTCCGACTTGGACGAGATGGTAGCTGATCGTGAACGTGGAGAGGTAAGCCTCGCATACCTTGAGTGGTTTCACAACCAAGCTATCCCAGAGCAAAGGCCAGATAAAGCCATACCGAATGCATTTGATTGGGAGGAAGAGATCAAGGCCAGCGTTAGAGAAACCGGAAGGGAAGTGGCACAAGAGTACCAATCTCGTGTTGACATTTTACAAGAAGATAAGGGCATTCTGGAGAAAGCCATGGACATACAACATGCTAATTTCGAGCGAGAAAAGGCTCAGTGGGCACAACAGAGGTGAGCACTCAAAGCTCAAATTAGACAGAAAAACTGATCACTACCGCTCAACAACAAGAAGAAAGAGAAGCCCAGTTCAAGATGGTCCGTGATCATGAGCGCAGAGGTTTTGCTCCATTAATCCAAGGTCTGAGGGATCAGATAGGGGTAGTTGAGTCAAGCAAGGAGCGCCAGATCGCTGAGTTTGAAATAGAAAGACATCACTACCAAAGTATGATCAATCGGTTGGAGGGAGAGTCACTAGAAATTCGGCGCCAGAGAGATATGGCCTTGGAGCGCGAGCATAATGCGCTGGATCTAGCTGAGACACGTGGTCAGCAAAATCAAGAGTTGCATTTGGCTCAGGAACATATTAAGGGAAAGATCCTCGAGGTAGCCACATATACCTCCCGAGCATATAGGAGTTGCCAGGGAATGACGCCTGAGCGGTTTGCAGAAGTATCATTGAACTTCGCCCGTCACATATCTGCAGACCTAGAGAGTTTATATCGCGATGTTGGAGGTCATCCGCAGGAATAAGTGCTTTGACTACAGTGATGTCGTTTGATTCTCCCGCAGAGATCAGAGTCTCCTTTTACTTGGCCGTCCATTTTGATTGTTCATTTACTGCCATTGAGTCTGTAAGAGTCGTTTGGTGTGTTAAGTCTTTTTGTTTTGCTTTTTATCTTAAAAAGTGTGTTCTTGTTTAGATGTTCGTCTTTATGTAATTTCTTTTGGGTCTTGTATTAAAAAAAAAAAAAAATTAAAATAATAGAAGGATTTTGTTTTAGAAAAATTCGAAAATGGTCATGTTCCTGAACTACGTAATGATCTGATTCATGCGGCAATATGATACGTAAGCAACCCCCAAAAGGTTCGATCAAAATATTTTTTTAATGATTCTAAGATGAGGGATAAAATGAGGTGCGAGTAAAAAGTAAACAAACGGAGAGAAGAAAATAAGAGCATCAATAAGAAGCAACCTGGTAAGCTGGAATGAAACATGAAGCCTTCCAAAAGCATGTTAGAAATTGTGATGATGTTAGGAGCATGGCATATTACGTATGATTCATATCTATAAAATGCCTAACCCTAACATGTTTGCTGTCTTTTATATAGTAAGCTTAAGGTGGTTGGTTTGTGGTAAAACTGGCAACACATCATTACTTCACCAGATCGAAGGGAACGGTAGCAATGGATAACAATGATGAAAGCGAGTTGGTCAGTGACAATCCCCAGGGTCAGTCAGTTGAGCAAGAGTCGAAAATAAGAAAATTGAGACAACAACTGTCTGATGTATATCAAGCTTGGGTTTCCGGTCAGCCTCCACCCCAGGGTCCCTATGAGGGAACTTCCACCATACTCCGGGCTACTCAACCACCGCTCCATGAAGTGAGCGATCATATTCTACCACCAGGGTATGTGCCAAACTACAGCCTTTATGCTGCCCCTGGTACCTCTAATATGCGACCTCCAGTCGCACCAGTCAGAAACACCCCTCTCGTCGTGTCTGGCGCACCGGTATATACAATCCCGCTTCCACCTCCTGTGGAGAGGCCAAACAATGAGCTACCACCTTAGGCTTATGATGGCCAATACTCCTCTCCCAATATGGCTTTCAGGGTCTCAACTCCATACAATCAAACTCCTCATTACGAGTCACCAGTGGAAAATGAAAAGCTTGCCAAGACGGTTGAGCCGGATGAGATGGCCAGGAAAATGAAAAGTCTTGAACATAACATACAAGGACTAGGTAGTGACAAAAGTGGTTCATTCAGCAATTTATGCATGTTCCCTCATATCCATTTCCCACTCGGGTTCAAGACCCAAAAATTTGAGAAGTATGATGGACACGGCGACCCTATCGCCCACTTGAAAAGGTATTGCAACCAGCTGAGGGGTGCAGGTGGAAATGAGGAATTGTTGATGGCTTATTTTGGGGAAAGTCTTGTGCGGGTAGCCTCTGAATGGTTCATTGACCAAGATATCTCTCACGGGCATGTCTGGGATGATATATCCCAGGCCTTCATCAAACAATTTCAGTACAACATTGATATTGAACCAGATTGCAATTTCTTGTCCAACATGAAGAAAAAGCCGACGAAAAGCTTTAGGGAGTATGCCATCAAGTGGAGGGAGCAAGCGGCTAGAGTTAAGCCACCCATGGATAATCATGAGTTGATCACTATTTTCCTAGAGGCTCAAGAGCCTGATTATTTCCAAAATATGATGTCTGCAATGGGTAGGCCTTTTGCAAGCGCAATCAAGATAGGGAAATGGTTGAAAATGGCCTCAAAACTGGTAGAATTGTAAGTCAGGCTACTCTCAAAGCCACCACCCAAGCAATCCAAAATGGGTCGGGAAGTTTGGCAAATAGAAAGAAGAGAGATGAAGGGTCCATGATGACTTCAGGATCCAGGGAAATTCAAAGAGGGGCATCGCACCCTTATGTGCAAGTTCAGCCTGGGCAATCCAGCTGCCCTCAACTTTATTATCCCCCGTCAATTCCTCACTACTCTATAGGCCTACCACAGTATACAATGTTTAATGCTCAATCCTATGATCGGCCACCTAATCAATAGGTACGGCACCAACTCCAAGGATCCCCCGACCTCAGCAGCAAAATTTTCGGGCAAGCTACAATGCTCGTCCTAGGCAGGATTATGGTCGAGAGCATAGGCCGATGGAAAATTTCACTCCATTGGTTGAATCATACTCTAGTCTGTTCCAGAAGTTGAAGTAAATTGGCGTGATTGGACCCATGGATCCACACCATATGCATCCTGATTCACATGGATTTCAAGCAAATGCTAGATGTGAATATCATTCAGGTGCCTCGAGGCACATCACTGATGACTATTGGACTCTGAAAAAGAACCATAGAAAGACTCATTGCTGAAAAATTAATTGTAGTGACGAATGGCGAGGAACCTCCTAATGTGACCAACAACCCGTTACCAGTACACAATGATGTTCATTTTGTGGGAATGATTGGCCGAGATCAAGAATATAGGCTGGTTGGTCGAGCAGAAATGACAGCATGAACGATTAAAGAGAGAACCAAACTGGAAGTAAGTCCAAGACAAGATGTGTCGTTGATTGTGAAAGGCGCCCCGAGCTTAGAAAAGGCAACTTTATTTGTTCCCAAGGTCTCAAGGTTGGAAGTTCGCTCCAATGTTCCAAGCCCAAGGTTGTATGTCCTTGGAGGCCACCTCATCACAAGGCAAAATCAGGGTGGTACGAAGGGTATAACAGAGCCAATCATAATCAAGCCTGTCATACAACCCCGTGTGACAAACACGAAAACAATTCCATGGAACTACAACAAAATTGTGGTGACCTACAAAGGCAAGGAAATCATAGAAGAAGTGGGGGAAACTAGAGGTTTGACTCGATCAGGGAGGTTTTACTCTCCAGAAGAGTTGAGGAAGGCCAAGCAAATCAGAGAAGGCCAAATGCCAATAAAGAAACTAGTCACTAAAGAAGAGGCGGAAGAGTTTTTGAAAAAGATGAAAGTTCATGATTACTCAATCATTGACCAGTTGAGAAAGACTCATGCTCAAATCTCTCTGTTATCTCTGCTCATACACTCAGAAGAGCATTCCTGTGTACTAATCAAGATCCTGAACTAGGCATATATCTCAGAGAAGACCACCGTGAATCAGTTAGAGAAGGTAGCCAACAGATTTTTCGAGGTGAACATAATCTCCTTTACTGATGATGAACTTCCTGAGGATAGAGCCGGGCACAATAGGGCTTTGCACCTGATTGTCAAATATGAGTGGCATTATGTAAAGCGAGTCATGGTTGATGGAGGCTCGAGTGTAGATGTATTCCCTCTCTCTACCTTGCAAAGCATGAAGATCAATACAAACAGAAGGCTCGGGTGTAGATGTATGCCCTCTCTCTACCTTGCAAAGCATGACGATTGGGCCGGTCGATTTTGAAATTGTCTTCCAAGTACTGGACATGGAAACTTCTTATAACTTTCTTCTTGGAAGGCCCTGGATCCATACGGCTCGAGCTGTGCCATCCACCTTTCATCAAATGCTCAAGTTCGAACATGACAGGTAAGAGATTATTGTTCACAGAGAAGATGAATTATCCATTTATAAAGATCTGTTAATTCCGTGTATTGAGGCCAAGGAAGGGTGTGAGTCCATTGTCTATCAGGCTTTTGAAGTAGTTGTTGTGGACCACGTTGAGGAAGGAAAGACCATTTTGCATCCTCATTTTTCCGTCATATTTCTAATGGTGGCTGCACTTATGTTGAGACAAGGTTATGAGCTAGGAAAATGCTTGGGGGCATCATTACAAGGAATTTCGGAACCCATCTCTCCCTTTAGCAACAAGGGTACTTTTGGCTTAGGTTTCAGGCCAACACAAGCAGATGAAGATAAAGCTAAGCACCGCAAAAAGCATGGTTGGGTCTTGCAGTAGCCCATCCCTCACATTTTGTACACTTTTGTCAAGCCACGACTTCAAGAGGGTCAAAATTCCTCGGCGCAGGAAAACATTGATGAAATTTGCCATGGCCTCCGCCAGATGTTTTCTAAAGTAAATATGATCCAGATTGGTGAAGGCACTAGTCGTGCCGATGTGCAACTAATTGGCCTAGACACCATGCTCAACAACTGGGAAGAAACTCCTTTCCCCACAAGGAAGGAGTCTTGGTAGTATGTTTTTTGCAGCTTTTTTTTGTATTTTGGGTTACTTTCATGGTTGTAATCCAAACATCTCAGTACGATTATTTTGTTTTGATGTTTACCTTTCTACCCTTTCAAATTCAATGAAATGCAGTTCAATTTCGTATTAAGTATAGTATCTTTTCCTTTTCCTAATTCTTGTCATTTTGTTTTCCATTTCAGTTTTGTTAATGCCGACTTTAATAACATGACATGCATGCCGAATTCACGTCCAGATCTTAAAAAGCTGTCTAATTTTGAAATAATGCATCAAGATGTCGAATATGATGAAAATGAAGTTATTGAGGAAATAAAAAGAGAGTTGGAACAATTTGAACACAAACCTAGGCCCAACCTCAATGAAACTGAGCCAATTAATATCGTAGGTCATGAAGAAGTCAGAGAAACAACTATAAGCATTCACGCTGAACAAGAAACTAGAAATGCCTTGATTCAAATTTTATTTGAGTACAGAGATGTGTTTGCTTGATCTTATGATGATATGTCAGGTTTGAGTGTCGATTTAGTAGTTCATAAGCTTCCAACATATCCTTATTTTCCACCAGTCCAACAAAAGCAATGAAAATTTAAAACGGACATGAGTGATAAAATCAAAGAGGAAATAATGAAGCAACTGAGCGCCAATGTAGTCAGAGTCGTATGATACACCACCTGGGTGGAAAATGTTGTGCATGTGCCAAAGAAGGACGGAAAAACCAGCGTCTGTATTGACTACAGGGACTTGAAAAAAGCAAGTTCAAAGGATAATTTTCCTTTACCAAACATCCACATACTTGTAGATAACTGCACTAAGCATGAGATACAATCTTTTGTGGATTGCTATGCCGGATACCACCAGATTCTAATGGATGAGGATGATGCAAAAAAGACCGCGTTCACCACTCCATGGGGTACCTATTATTACAGGGTTATGCCATTTGGTTTAAAGAATGTGAGGGCAACTTACATGAGGGCCATGACCACCATTTTTCATGACATGATGCACAAAGAGATTGAAGTAAATGTCGATGATGTCATCATAAAATCAAAGACACAGGTTGATCACGTGCGCGATTTGAAAAAGTTTTTCGAACGACTTCGAAGGTATGACTTTAAGCTCAATCCAGGCAAGTGTACATTTGGGGTTCCATCTGGGAAACTCCTCGGTTTTATAGTCAGCCGAAGAGGCATCGAATTGGATCCATCTAAGATAAAGTCCATTCGAGATCTGCCACCCCGAAGAACAAAATAGAGGTCATGAGTTTGCTCGGGGGGTTGAACTACATCAGTAGGTTCATTGCTCAGCTCACAACCATATGCGAGCCCATCTTTAAGTTGCTGAAAAAGGATGCTACTACCAAGTGGACAGTCGATTGCCAAAAAGCTTTTGATAAGATCAAAGATTATTTGTCAAAACCCCATGTACTGGTCCCATATGAAGCTGGTAGACCTTTGTTTTTATATCTATCAGTGATGGATAATTCCTTTGGATGGGTTCTGCGGCAACATGATGCTTCAGGCAAAAAGGAACAGAAGCCAAAAGCCAGAATAGATCCTTTGAAGTACATCTTTCAAAAGCCAATGCCCACTGGCAGGCTCGCAAAATGGAAAATCCTACTCACAGAGTTTGACATCGTCTATGTCACCCGCACCGCAATGAAAGCACAGGTTTTGGCAGATCATTTGGCAGAGAATCCAGTTGATGATGATTACAAGCCACTTAGCACATACTTCCTAGACGAAGAGGTCAACTCAATAGAGGAAGTAGTTCTGAACGACAGCCATGTATGGAAAATGTATTTTGATGGGGCTGTCAATATCAAAGGAGTTGGGATCGGGGCAATCCCCGTCTCACCTATTGGACAGCATTACCCTGCAATGGCCCGACTTTGGTTCTTCTGTACCAATAATACGGCAGAATACAAAGCTTGTATCATGGGTTTGGAAATGGCCCTCGATCTGGATATATGTGAACTATTGGTTATGAGAGATTCCGACTGTCATGACATAAAATGATTCCTGAAAATAAGGGCATACCCAGAGTATGCCAAAGGAGATCAAAAAAGAACTATAAGGCGGCTCGCTAGCGGTTTCTTCCTGAATAGGGAAATTTTGTACAAAAGGACCCCCCCAGATTTGAACTTGTTGAGATGCATAAATACCACAGAAGCTGAGCGGATCATGGTTGAAGTGCATCCGGAGGTATGCGGACCTCACATGAATGGATATGTTTTGGCAAAGAAGATTTTACGGGCAGGGTATTATTGGCTCACTATGGAGAGAGATTGCTTCAGTTTTGTTCGCAAGTGTCACCTATGCCAGATTCATGGTGACATGATATACTCGCCTAATTCGGAGTTGCATCCCATGTCCTCTATTTGGCCTTTCGTTGTTTGGGGAATGGATGTTATTGGGCCAATCGAGCCAAAGGCTTCAAATAGGCATAGATTCATTCTGGTTGCCATTGATTACTTCACCAAGTGGGTGGAGGCAGTTACTTTCAAAGCAGTCACCAAGAAAGAAGTAGTAGACTTTGTTCATTCCAACATCATATGTCGCTTTGGTATTCCGAAGACCATTATCACTGAAAATGCAACCAATTTAAATAGTCATCTGATGAAGGAGGTATGCGAGCAATTTAAAATTGTGCATCACCATTCTACCCCTTACCGACCTAAAGCCAATGGAGTCGTTGAAGCGGCCAACAAGAATATCAAGAAGATCCTTAGGAAGATGATCCAAGGGTCCAGGTAATGGCATGAAAGTTACCTTTTGCTCTTTTGGGATACCGTACGACTGTTCGCACATTTGTTGGTGCAACTCCTTATCTGTTGGTATATGGGACGGAAGCTGTAATACCGGCTGAAGTAGAAATACCCTCCCTCCGAATCATTGTGGAATCAAAGATTGAGGATACAAAATAGGTAAAGACCCGTTTGGAGTAGCTGATGCTGATTGATGAAAAACGGCTAGCAGCAGTATGTTTCGGCCAATTATAATTAGCAAATAATGGCACGCGCTTACAACAAGAAAGTGCGTCCAAGGCACTTTGAGGTAGGCCAGCTCGTTTTGAAATGCATTCTTCCACACCAAGTAGAAGTTAAAGGAAAGTTTGCCCCGAACTGACAAGGACCCTACATCATCAAGAAAGTGTTAGTGAGAGGGGCCTTGCACTTGGTAGATGAAGAAGGACTGGTACCAGACATGACTATCAATGCAGATGCAATCAAAAGATATTATGTTTGATACATACCCACTGCAGAACTTCCATGCATGATTTTCTCACTACCCCAAATAGGTGTCACCCTTTTGTTAACCCTTTTGAGCCATATTTGTATTCTTGGCTTTCCCTCTAGAGCACCCGAGCGAGCTGCTACAGAGGAGCCACCAGCAGCTCCAGTCAGAGCACAGGAACCTGATACACCGACTATTACTACTCCAGCACTTCAGGAGACCTTAGCCCAGTTCCTGAGCTGTTTGGTACATTGGTTCATGCGGGGTTGATTCCGGTTGTACCAGCTACAGGCGGGGTTGATTCTGGTTGTACCAGCTACTTCACAGACTGGGGGAAGGGACCCAGAGTGCCGCCACCCACACTCCAGAGCAGCGAGTTCATGTTGGTCAGGTTCCAGGTGTCATGGCGACACAGCTTGTGGTCCTATTTCAGCAGGTGGTAGGGATTGCTTGCGGGGTAGAGGACGGGTGGGTCCAGGCAACAAAGGACAAACGAGGTCAGGAGAGAGAGTACAAGGAGGCGAGGAGACCTCGTAGACTGGAGAGATCCACTGGTCCTTATTTTGGAGGCAGGGTACGACATGGTAGAGGTTTTTTATGGGTCAGCCAGTTCAGTTTGCTTTTTCGGCTTTGCACAGTGTTTCAGATGTTCATGGGTTTCAGGGTACCCGTACCACACAGTTCCCACAGCCACGTCAGTTGCGAGGTTGTTTTGAGTGTGACGACACTCGCCACATGGTGAGGGATTGCCCCAGGATTATGAGGGGTGCACCTCCACAGACTTCTCAGCCACAACGTGCTCCACCGGGTCCTCAGGCTATGATTACAGCACCAGCTACTGCCCCACCTGCTCAGCCAACTCGAGGTGGAGGTCGGGGAGGTCGAGGTCGCCCTAGAGGGGGAGGCCAGGCTAGATATTACGCACTTCCTGCTCGTACAGAGGCAGTTGCTTCTGATTCTATCATTACAGGTATTGTTCCAGTCTGTCATAGAGATGTGTTGGTATTATTTGACCTTGGCTCTACGTATTCATATGTGTCCCCTTATTTTGCCCCACATTTGGGCATGTCTCGGGATTCTTTGAGTTCCCCTATTTATGTGTCTACTCCTGTGGGAGATTCTCTTATTGTGGACCGCGTGTATCGGTCGTGTTTGATTGCTCTTAGTGGTTTTGAGACCCGAGCCGATTTATTATTACTCAGCATGGTAGACTTTGATGTTATCTTGGGCATGGACTGGTTGTCGCCCCATTATGCGGTTCTTGATTGTTACGCTAAGACCGTGACGCGGCTATGCCAGGTTTACCGCGATTAGAGTGGAGAGGTACCTTAGAGTATACTCCCAACAGAGTTATTTCTTTTCTTAAAGCACAACGAATGGTTGAGAAGGGGTGTGACACGTATCTAGCTTATGAGAGAGATGTCAGTATTGATACCCCTACAGTTGAGTCAGTTCCAATAGTGAGGGACTATCCAGATGTGTTCCCATATGATCTTCCGGGCATGCCGCCCGACAGAGATATTGATTTCGGCATTGATTTGTTGTCGGGCACTCAGCCCATCTTTATTTCTCCATACCGTATGGCTCCTCCTGAGTTGAAGGAGTTGCTTGATAAGGACTTCATTCGGCCCAGTGTGTCACCTTGGGGTGCTCCTGTCTTATTTGTGAAGAAGAAGGATGGTTCCAAGCGGATGTGTATTGATTACCGCTAGTTGAACAAAGTCATAGTGAAGAACAGGTATCCATTGCCTCGTATTGATGACTTATTTGATCAATTACAGGGTGCCAGAGTATTTTCCAAGATTGACTTATGTTCAGGTTATCATCAGTTGAAGATTCGGGATCCAGATATCCCGAAGACTGCTTTCAGGACCAGATATGGTCACTATGAGTTTCTTGTTATGTCTTTTGGGCTGACCAACGCCCCAGTAGCTTTTATGCACTTGATGCACAGTGTGTTCCATCCTTATCTTGACTCATTCGTCATTGTGTTTATTGACGACATTCTGGTATACTCCCGGAGTAGGGAAGATCATGAGCAGCACCTGAGGACTGCACTTCAGACTTTGAGAGAAAAGAAGTTATATGCAAAATTTTCAAATTGTGAGTTTTGTCTAGACTCAGTGGCAATCTTGGGTCATATAGTATCAAGTTAGGGGATCCAGGTGGATCCGAAAAAGATTGAAGCAGTGTAGAGTTGGCCCAGACCATCCTCAACTACAGAGATCCGGAGTTTTCTTTATTTGGCGAGGTATTACCGCTGATTTGTAGAGGGTTTCTCGTCTATTGCAGCACCTATGACCAGGTTGACCCAGAAGGGTGCTCCGTTCAGGTGGATAGAGGAATGTGAGGAGAGCTTTCAGAAGCTCAAGACAACTTTGACTACAGGCCCAGCATTGGTATTACCTGCAGGTTCGAGGTTTTATACTGTATATTGTGATGCATCGCCGATTGGTCTCGGCGCAGTGTTGATGCAGGCCAGTAGGATGATTGCCTATGCGTCCAAACAACTGAAGGTGCACGAAAAAAACTATCTTGTCCACGATCTTGAGTTAGCAGCTATTGTTCATGCCTTAAGATATGGCGGCATTATTTGTACAGTGTTCCATGTGAGATTTACACCGATCATCGGAGTTTGCAGCATCTGTTTAAGCAGAAAGATCTTAACTTACGTCAGCGGGGGTGGTTGGAGCTACTTAAGGATTATGATATCACTATTTTGTACCACCCTGGGAAGGCCAATGTGGTGGCCGATGCTTTGAGTCACCGGGCAGAGAGTTTGGGGAGTTTAGCATATCTACCAGCAGCAGAGAGGCCATTGGCATTGGATGTTCGGTCCTTAGCTAGCCATTTTGTGAGATTGGATATTTCTGAGCCGAGTCGAGTATTAGCTTGTGCGGTCTCTCGGTCTTCTCTTTATGATCGTATCAGGGAGCGTTAGTGTGATGATCCCCATCTACTTGTCCTTAAGGCGGTGATGCTAAAGAGGTTACTATTGGAGATAATGGTGCATTAAGGATGCAGGACAGGATATGTGTACCCAATGTAGATGGTTTGCATGAGTTGATTCTTCAGAAGGCTCACAGCTCGCGGTACTCCATTCATTCGGGTGCCGCGAAGATGTATCAGGACCTGAGGCAACATTATTGGTGGAGGAGGATGAAGAAAGACATAGTAGAGTAATGTGGCTAGATGTCTAAATTGCCAGCAGGTGAAGTATGAGCTTCAGCGACTGGGTGGGTTGCTTCAACACATAGAGATTCCGTAGTTGAATTCGGAGCGGATCACTATGGACTTCGTTGTTGGTCTCCCATGAACTCAGCGGAAGTTTAATGCAGTTTGGGTTATTGTGGATAGGTTGACCAAGTCAGCTTATTTCATTCCTGTGATGACTACCTATTCTTCCGAGCAACTAGCTCGAATCTACATCCGTGTGATCGTCAGGATTCATGGCGTACCTGTATCTATTATCTCTGACCGGGGTTCGTAGTTTACATCATGGTTCTGGAGAGCTGTACAGCATAAGTTGGGTACTAGGGTTGGGTTGAGCACAACATTTCACCCTCAGACGGACGGGCAGTCCGAGCTCACTATTCAGATATTATAGGATATGCTCTGTACGTGTGTGATAGATTTTGGGGGTGCTTGGGACCAGTTCTTGCCACTTGCAGAGTTTGCTTACAACAACAGTTATCAGTCCAACATTCAGATGGCCACCGTATGAGGCTCTGTACGGTAGGCGGTGTCGGTCCCCAATGGGTTGGTTCAAACCCGGTGAGGCCAGAATTTTGGGTACGGACTTGGTTCAGGATTCCTTGGAGAAGGTTAAGGTGATTCAGGATAGACTTTGCACGGCCCAGTCCAGACAGAAAAGTTATGCGGACCGGAAGGTTCGTGATGTTGCATTCATGGTTGGTGAGCGAGTCTTGCTCCGAGTTTTGCCTATGAAGGGCGTTATGATGTTTGGAAAGAAGGGCAAGTTGAGTCCAAGGTTCATTGGTCTATTTGAGGTGTTGCGTCGAGTTGGGGAGGTTGTTTATGAGCTTGCCTTGCCTCCCCGTCTAGCAGGAGTTCATCCGATATTCCATGTTTCTATGCTCCGAAAGTATCACGGCGATCCATCTCATGTGTTGGATTTCAGCTCAGTTCAGTTGGACAAGAATCTATCCTATGTTGAGGAGCCAGTGGCTATTTTAGACAGGCAGGTCACAAGGATAAGGTCAAAGAACATTTCTTCCGAGAAGGTTCAATGGAGGGGACAATCGGTCGAGGTGGCAACTTGGGAGGCCGAGCAGTATATGCGCAGCCAGTACCCTCATCTTTTCACAGTTTCAGGTATGTCTTTATAGTTGTTCGAGGACGAACGATTATTTTAAGAGGGGGAGGATGTTTCTACTTTTGGGAATGGAGGGGACAACCGGTAGTTTTGAGAATTAGAGCCCCGATCCCCTAATATCTGCTTTCCCCACATTTGTTTCTACTTTTGGGAATTTCCGGAGTGATTGGTTATGGAATTCGGGGAGTTTTGGGACACTTAGTCCCTAGTTATGAGTTTAAGCCTTAGAAATTGGATTGTAGTCGGAACTGTTTGAAGACGGATCCGGAATAGAATTCTGTCGACTCCGTTAGCTCCGTTGAGTGATTTTGAGCTTAGGAGCGCGCCCGGAATGTGTTTTGTAGGTCTGTAGTAGATTTAGGCTTAAATTGGCCAAAGTTAGATTTTTTGGCAATTTCGGCCGATAGTGAAATTTTTTGATATCGAGCTCGGAATGGATTTCTGAAAGTGGTTGTAGGTTCGTAGTGTCATTTGTGACCTGTGTGTAAAATTTGAGGTAATTCAGACTAGATTTGACGTGGTTCGGCGTCGTTTGTAGAATTTGGAAAATTCTAAGTACTTAGGCTTGAATCCGTGCTTAATTCATGATTTTTGGTGTTGTTCGATGTGGTTTAAAGGCTCGACTAAGTTCGTATGGTGTTATAGGATTGGTTGGTAGGTTTGGTTGAGGTCCCGAGGGCCTCGGGTGTGTTTCAGATGCTTAACAGAATGAAATTGGACTTAGGAAAATCTGGTGCTTTTGCTGGTTCTGCTGTAATCGTACATGCGCAAGGCTGCCCGCAGGTGCGAGCAAATTGGCGCAGAAGCGGGATAATGGAGGAATGACAGGGTTCGCAGGTGCGAGGTGATTTCCGCATCGGCGATGCC
The DNA here is from genome assembly GCF_000390325.3 of Nicotiana tomentosiformis. Taxonomy (NCBI): domain Eukaryota; kingdom Viridiplantae; phylum Streptophyta; class Magnoliopsida; order Solanales; family Solanaceae; genus Nicotiana; species Nicotiana tomentosiformis. The sequence continues at coordinate 94,340,093 of NC_090819.1, read as the reverse complement.
CGCAGATGCGTTAGGGGTCTTCGCATGTGCGCCAGGTTCGCAGAAGCGGAAGGGAATTCTGCACGCGCGCACGCGCAGATGCGGCCCTTTCATCGCAGGTGCGAAGGCAGAGGGGGCAAGTGAATTGCACAGATGCGCACAATTTCCGCACAAGCACACCCGCAGGTGCGAGCCCAGGTTCTACAGGTGCGGAAATACCTGGGCAGTTGTTAAAACCGAAGGGCTTCGTGATTTTTGTCATTTTTGACTTTGCAAACACGGTTTAGGGCAATTTTTGAGAGCATTTTCGAGGCATTTCTTGAGGTAAGTCCCTTGTGCATATTTTTTATCAATAATCTTGCTTTTCCATATATTTTCCCACCTAGTTAGTGTGTATTTAAGGTGGAAATTGAACGTTGGAGACTAGGGATTTGGAAGTTAGATTTGTGGATTTGGAGGACCATTTGGTATCAGAATTTAGTAATTTTGGTATGGTTAGACACGTGGTGGAATGGGCATTCCTATTTTGTAGCTTTTATCCGATTCCGAGATGTGGGCCCTACGGGTAATATTTGAGTTAATTTCGGGATTTTTGTTAAAGTGTTGATTTCATTAATTAGATGAGTCTATTATTATTGTATTTATGATATGTAATTGCTTTTGGCTAGATTTGGGCCATTCAGAGCCGGATATTCGTGGGAAAGGCATTGTGACTGATTGATTAAGCTTAGTTCGAGGTAAGTGGCTTGCCTAACTTTGTGTGTGGGTGTGGGGGAAATTCCCTTAAGATTTGGAACTATTGTGATATGTGAGCGCCGTGTACGTGAGGTGACGAGTACGTACACGGGCTAGTTGTGGAAAACCCGATTTTTCTTACTGAGCATCAACATGTTTTCCTGTTATTTTGAGTTATGCCATTTTAATGAGTACTAATCTATTTTCATTCTTAATTGAGTTATTCCAATATGTGTAGCTATCATGTTTAGTCTAATACAACATGTCTACGTGTCTTAATTGTTTATGTGAATCATGTGCAGCATGCTTAATGAATTTCCTGCTTCTTCCCTGACTGGTACTTAGTCTAAATTGTAAGAATTTTGTGATGTAGTTTTATTTCTATCATTCGCGCTGCATATTTACTTTGGGACTACGGAATGGTATTCCGGGAGATCCCCATGTCTTGCATATTTACTTTGGTACTACGGAACAGTATTCCGGTAGATCCCCCCTGCACATTTATTTTGGGACTACGGAGCGGTATTCCAGGAGATCCCCCTGCACATTTACGTTTGGGACTACAGGACGGTATTCCGGGAGATCCCCCTGCACATTTACGTTTGGGACTACGGGACGGTATCTCAGGAGATCCCCTATTGTGTTTCTGTGTACTAAGCTGTTACCTTCTATGATTTCATTGTTGTTAAATTTCAGCCTTTATTTTATTGCGGTATTACACTCTATATTGTTTTATTACATATTTACCAGTAGGTCCTTGACCTGACCTCGTCACTAATCGATCGAGGTTACGCTTGGCACTTATTTCTGTTTGTGGAGAAAATGAAATTTTTATTGAATTGTGACCGAACCCGCAGGGTTGCCTACGTATCCACTCTTAAACGAGAATCAAGTCGAGCATAGTTCAATTACATCAGATGAAGAAATGCGAACATTCTAAACATAATATCTTTTGACTGCGTCTAAATTGATAGGCTTGGCCAAACCTCTCCATCCATTTCTGCGAGTATGAGTGCTCCTCCTATTAGTACTCTGTGAACCATGTAGAGCCCTTGCCAATTGGGCAAAAATTTCCCTTTGGCTTCATCTTGATGCGGGAAGATCCGCTTCAGTACCAGCTGCCCCGGTGCGAACTGTCTAGGTTTGACCTTTTTTTTGAAATCTATGGACATCTTATTCTGATAGAGTTGACCATGACACACTGCATTCATTCTTTTCCCATCAATGAGAGCTAATTGTTCATAGCGGCTTCTTATCCATTCTGCATCACTGAGTTCAGCTTCTTGTATAATTCTTAAAGAAGGAATTTCAACCTCGACAGGAATGACAGCTTCGGTACCGTAGACCAGCAAATAGGGAGTTGCCTCGGTTGATGTGCGTACTGTGGTACGGCACCCCAATAAGGCAAATGGTAACTTCTCGTACCATTGCTTGTGGCTGTCTACCATCTTCCTTAGTATTTTCTTGATATTCTTGTTTACGGCCTCCACGGCTCCATTCATTTGAGGCATATCTGTTGTGGAATTCTTGTGCTTAATTTTGAAGGTCTCGCACATAGCTTTCATTAGGTCACTGTTGAGATTGGCGGCGTTGTCGGTGATGATGGACTCTGGAATCCCGAATCGGCAAACAATACGATCTCTGACAAAATCTGTGATGACTTTCTTGGTTACAGCTTTGTAGGATGCATCTTCGACCCATTTTGTGAATTAGTCTATGGCCACTAAAATGAACCTATGCCCGTTTGAAGCGGCATGCTCGATTGGTCCAATGACGTCCATTCCCCAAGCGGCAAAAGGCCAAGGTGCACTCGTTGCATTGAGTTCATTTGGCAGCACCCGTATCATATCTGCGTGTATTTGGCACTGATGACATTTCTAGACATACCTGATGCAGTCTGTTTCCATAGTCATCCAAAAATAACCTGCTCTCAGTATCTTCTTGGCTAAAAGGAAATCATTCATGTGTGGTCTGCAAGTTGCAGAGTGTATCTCTTCGAGCAATTTGGAAGCTTCCTTGGCGTCAACACACCGTAATAACCCTAAGTCTGGAGTCCTTCTATACAGAATTCCTCCACTTTGGATGAAATGGTTGGAAAATCTTCGGAGCGTGCATTTTTTTAGTATGATTTGCATGCTCCGGGTACTCTCCTTTTGCCAAGTACTCCTTGATATCATGGAACCATGGATTCCCGTCTGCTTCTTCTTCAACATGAGCGTAGTAAGCTAGCTGATTATGAATCTTTACCAGAATGGGGTCGATGAAATTCTTGTCCGGATGCTGTATCATGGAGGACAAATTGGCCAATGCGTTTGCGAACTCATTCTGGATTCTCGGGACATGTCTAAACTCTATCTTCGTGAACATCTTCATCATATCTTGCACATGATATAGATATGGTAATATCTTGGTATTCTTTGTAGCCCATTGTCCATGCACTTGATGTACCAGAAGATTTGAATCACCAATTACCAGTAATTCTTGGATATTCATGTCAACGACCAAATTGAGCCCCAATATGCAAGCCTCATATTATGCCATATTATTGGTGCACGGAAATCTGAGTTTTGCGGATACCAGATAATGTTGACCTATTTATGACACCAAAACGACTCCAATACCCACTCCTTTGAAGTTTGCAGCTCCATCAAAAAACACTCTCCATCCGTCGTAGGCTTCGGCGATATCTTCTCCGAAGCATGATACTTCTTCATCAGGAAAATACATTTTTAGTGGTTCGCATTCTCCTCATACAGGATTTTGCGCAAGATAATCCGCTAATGCTTGTCCCTTAACCGCCTTCTGAGTCACATAGACAATGTCGAATTCACTCAACAATATCTGCCATTTTGCCAACTTCCCTGTAGGCATGGGTTTCTAGAAGATGTACTTCAGAGGATCCATCCTTGATATGAGATATGTGGTATAGGCACAGAAGTAGTGCCTCGGTTTATGGGCTATCCAGGTCAAAGCATAGCAGGTGCGTTCCAGCAAAGAATACCTTGCTTCGTAGGGTGTAAACTTCTTACTCAGATAGTATATGGCATGTTCTTTCCTTCCCGTCTCATCGTGTTGTATCAGGACACAACCGAAAGCCCCATCTAATACGGAGAGATAGAGTAGCAGTGGTCTACCCGGTTCTGGCAGGACCAGGACTGGCGGTGTGGACAAATATTCTTTGATTCTGTCAAAAGCATTCTGGCAGTCTTTAGTCCAACTGGTTGCGACATCCTTCTTTAACATTTCGAAAATTGGCTCACAGATCACGGTTGATTGTGCTATGAAGTGGCTGATGTAATTAAGATGTCCCAAGAAACTTATCACGTCTTTCTTGTTCTTTGGAGGTGGCAAATCCTGGATAGCCTTGACCTTTGATGGGTCTAGCTCAATTCCTCGGCGGCTGATGATGAATCCTAATAACTTTCCTGCGGGGACCCCGAAGGTATATTTTGTGGGATTCAATTTCAAATTGTACCTCCGAAGCCGATCAAAGAATTTCCTCAAGTCTACTATGTGATCTGTACACTTCTTGGATTTGATGATGACGTCATCTACATATACCTCTATCTCCTTATATATCATGTCTTGGAAAATAGTTGTCATGGCCCTCATATAAGTGGCCCCAGCATTCTTCAGACCATACGACATCATTTTATAGCAATACAACCCCCCCCCCCCCACGGTGTAATAAAAGTTGTCTTTTCGACATCCTCTTCATCCATCCAGATCTGATGATATCTCGCGAAGAAATCCATAAAGGATTGGAGTTCATGCTTGGCACAGTTGTCGATTAGTATGTGTATGTTGGCTAACGGGAAATCATCTTTGGGACTTGCTTTGTTTAGGTCCCGATAATTCATGCATACTCTGACTTTCCCATCCTTCTTCGGAACTGGCACGATGTTAGCCAACCAATTTGGATATTCAAACACTCTGAGAACCTTAGCTTTGATCTATTTGGTGACTTCTTCTTTGATTTTCAAACTCATATCTGGCTTGAACTTTCTGAGCTTCTGCTTTACCGGCGGACACACTGGGTTGATCGGTAGTTTATGAGCCACTATGGACGTGCTCAAACCGGTCATATCATCATAGGACCATGCAAAGATATCCTCATATTCCTTCAGGAAACGAGTGTATTCTTCTTTCTCTGATGGTGACAGGTGAATGCTTACACGTGTTTCCTTGACTGTTTCAGAGTCTCCTAGATTAACTGTTTCAGTCTCATCCAAATTGGACTTAGGCTTTTTTTCAAAGTTTTCCATTTCTCTGACAATTTCCTCGGGTATTATATCCTCTTCCAGATCCTCTAAATCATTATCCTTATGTTGCGTTGTCTCATTACATGTCACAGTCGTAAGTTCATCGGAAAGGTAATAATAATGTTGTAGAGAAAAACATAAAGAATAATAACAAATACAAAAAAACACCAATGCATTAGATAAATCTTGAAAACGTCAAACAGGTACGACTCGATGACCGAGCAATTATTTCAAAACAAAACATGCTTAAAAAATGCTGCAAATATCTTAAATACTCATAAAAATTGCTTTTATAATAAATGATGATAATTGCCAGGCTACCAAGGAACTTGACGGGCCCTTGATAGTGCAGCAATCCAGTTCTTGAGAATGACTCCCTTCTCCACGGTCTGAATAATGAGGCCTTCCTCCTCCTCCTCCTCCTCCTCCTCAACTATTGCACTACAATCCATGTCTTCATCATCCAGAAACAGATTCCTTATACCAGCTAGAACTTCACCTTCTTCGGACTCCCACATCATGTCAGCTTGATGAAATGACTGGCTCAAATGTGGTACTGGTTGCCCTAGAGAGTAATAAGGACCACGCCATGGTGGTGACCAATTCTGAGATTCTTACTGAGACCTTTGCCAGGCTCATACCTTGTCCATGACAATATGCCTTCTATCTTACTGCTCCACTATTTGTCCTTTTCAATTGCGTTGACGCGCTCGATGCGATGGTTTGTTTCTCCACCCAACTTCCTTCTATTCTCGATGAACAAAACTGTTTGACTGATGTAAATGGGATTACTTCCGTCCCCATGGATGATCACTTCCTGATGGTTCCACTCAAATTTCATGACCTGATGTAGAGTAAAAGCTACGGCCCCATCGGCATGTATCCAAGGTCGTCCCAATAGCATATTGTATGAGGCAGATATGTCGAGTATTTAGAATTAAACATCAAACCAAGTTGGACCCATTTGTAAGCAGAGGTTGGTTTCTCCGATTGTGGCCCTTTGAGATTCATCGAACGCTTTTACGTTCATAGTTCCTGCTCGTATCTCATGCAAACCTTTACCTAACCTCTTCAAAGTAGTCAACGGGCAGATGTTGAGACTTGAACCCCCATCTATCAGGACCCTAGCAATGAATTTCACTTCGCACTGTACTGTGATATGCAACGCCTTGTTATGGCTCAACCCTTCTGGTGGCAATTCATCTTCGTGGAAAGTGATCTTATGGCTTTCCAATAATTGTCCTACCATGTTGTCAATCTCTCCACTGGTAATGTTGATGGGCACATAAGCCTCATTTAGCACTTTTATCAACGCGTTGTTGTGTGCCTCAGAATTCTGCAGTAGAGATAGAATGGATATCTGAGTAGGGGTTTTGTTCAAATGATCAACCACAGAATACTCCCTTGCTTGCACCTTTCTCCAAAGATCATCCGGGCCGGTTTCAATGATAGGCTACCTGGAAGTGGCTTCTTTACTTGTTTCCCCCAACTGCTAGGTCATGTAAACCTTACCAGTTCTGATCATACCTTGTGCTGCACCAGTTTCTTCCATTTTCCCCTTTTCTTTCCTTCTCTCATATGCGGTGTAGTCCCAAGGTACATCATTGGAATTAAAGGATGGTGTGGGTGCTACCATTATAGTGAATGGTGTAGTCACTTCTACTTCAAACGGAGCAGGCGCAGCTGAAGGTGTTGCTACTTCAACTTCGAACGGAGTTGGTGCGGCTACCTCAACTTCAATCGGTGACTGTATCTGTACCACAATAGGTGTGAGAGTGACTAGAGATGTTTCAGGATTATCCCCTTCTTGAGTGAGTCCAATTGACCCCTCTGAGTCCCATTCTTCATCGGTCTCTATCATGTTTACCTCTCTGCCCATGTGATCTGGGAGAGGATTGTTACGGACATTGGGTGCAGCCTCATTTGCCTGTATGACTTTGGTGTCAATTAATGTCTGAATCATATCCTTCAAAGTACGACACTCATCAATAGTATGACCTTTCATGCATGAGTGATAGACACGTGTCTTTTTTGGATTAATCCACTGGGAAGAGTTTTCCATAGAAACAACGGGAATGGGAGTGTTATAACTGGCAACCTTTAGTCTCTCGTACAGTTGGTCTATAGGTTCAACAATAGGGGTATATTGTCTGGGTGGTCTGCGGTCGAAATTTGGTATGTATTTTTGATAGTTTTGGCGGGCTGGTGGTGAGTAGTAGTATGCTGGTTGTATGTTATAGGTATGGTAAGTGGTGGCAGGTTATTGGTATCTGGTAGGTGAAGGCTGATATGTGAGTGGGGGTATTTTGTATGTGAGAGGAGACTTTGGACCTTGGGCTACCATTACTGTTCCTACTTCTTTCTTCTTGGAGATACCTCCTGACTGCAGGGCCTTATTTGTGGCTTGGAGTGCTTCAAAATTTGTCACCATTCCGCTTTGATCCCTTCTTCTATTCTCTCTCCTAACTTGATGATATCAGAAAATTTATGGTTTTCAATAACCATCAATCTTTCGTAGTATTGCGGATCCTGAGCTCCGACGAAGAACTTATTCATCTGTTCTTCTTCCAGCGCTGGCCTTACTTTTGCAACTTCAGAACTTTACCGAGTAGCATACTCGTGGAAAGTTTCTGTTGGCTTCTTCTTGAGATTTTGAATGTAGAAAACATCTGGTGCATTTTTTGTGTTAAACCTGAACCGATCCATGAAATCTGATGCCATGCTTACCCAGTTAACCCATTTCTTTGGGTTCTGACTGATGTACCAAGACCTGGCATCTCCAGTGAGGCTTCTCATAAACAGCTTCATGCAGATTCTTTTATCCATGCCAACCCCTACAAGCTTGTCACAATATGTTCTCAAGTGCACCTTTGGATCACCAGTTCTGTCGAATATTTCGAACTTAGGAGGTTTGTAACCCTCTGGCAGTTCTACATCTGGCTGAATACACAAATCATCATAACTCAAACCCTCAATGCCTTTGAGTTCCTCTGCCATGTTCTTGATGAGCAGGTCCTTCTCGGCGGATTCAGGTATGTATAGGGTCTGTTGTGAGGTGTGGGGTAAGGTTTCCAAATATATGGGATTACTTTGGTGGACTCCGGGAATCTGGGCGTAATGGTGGTCATTGGTTGAGTAATTCGGGTCAGGAGTAGGATGTGGTGCATTCTGAGGAGTGTGATAGGTGGTAGTTTGTGGGTACTAGTTCGGATGATGATGATGCTGTGGAGGAGTTGGTATTGGTGGAGGATTAGGATTTTGGGGAGGCGTGGTGTATTGGTGAGGTGCAGGAGGATTTTGCGGGTGCTGGTTTTATGTGTTTTGAGGAGGTGTTGAATTTTGGGCGTTTTGTTGGTTGATGTCGGGAACATTCAGGGTAAGGAAAAGGTTTGCCAAGTTACGGACCTGCTCAAGTTCCCCTTGTAACTCCAATATCTTCTGTTCTAACTGTAAAACCAATTCATTCTGCACCGGAGTACTCCAACCATCCGAAGTTTTGACATTCTCGGCGTGCGTAGCGTTGTCTTTCCTGATACCACTCATATCTTCTATCTTAGCTTTTCCTTTGTTCTTAGGATCACTTGGAGGAGGAGGAAGAGGAGGAGGAGGACCTCTAGATCTGGTATGATATGGTGATGATGCCAGTATGCACGAACCAACCTTAGGGGATGGGAATAAACAAAGAAAAGAAGAAAAAACAAAAGGTAAACAAGTCAGTAAGGAGTATTAAAAAGATATTTACGATATTTAAACATGTATTGCGGAATTATCAATTCGCGTCCTAATTTGGGGACCTCATCGTACCCGAGGTAGGCCTAGCGACATATAGCTTTGGAGAAAACTCAATGTCGATAACTGCGTCATTTCATTAATAATATAAATAGATAAAATCTCTACTAAAACGACAATAATTATAAAGAGTCACTAGTGGTATTTGCCTTATTACAATCAAATTCTAAGACGAATCTAGAAAATATCATTCCTAATCTACTCGGTCCCGGAGGAACCTTCTCCAAGCTTGGCCTTCTTAGCCCCGTCAATCAGATTCCCCAGGCCACACATGTCCAATAGCAGATATGCCCTTGCTAGATGTCCTCCTTCATTGCCCTGTGCGTTCTAACAATCCGAGACCATTTTCCTCTTCTTTCCCTCAAGTTCCATCAAAACCTGCTCCAAATACTCCAACCTTTATGTTGATTTAGTAGCGATTCCCCTCCATTCATTGATTGCTTCCATGTCCACTTTATGTTGTTCCAAATGCCTGGCCTCAAATTCAAAGACCCTTTTGTGCAACCTCCTGTATTTGACTTGTGCTTCAGCAACGTTGTGTATGACCCTGTTTGTCAAATCAATCCCTGGCTTGACCTATCCTGCTATGTCATCGACCAACCATGATGGGTAGAAGTACATATAGCCGGCAGGATACCTGTCTGGTTCGATGGTATCTTTCTCCACAATAATATTTTGATGCCACATGTGCTGTGCCTCGAACTTGAATGGAATGACATTTCCTTGGAAGTCTTCTTTGTAATGAATCATTTTGGAAACTCGTGGTATAACCTGTTTTCTCTCAGCTTGCCTCATGACTCTGATAGGAGCATAAGGATTGATTCCCCTTAATCCTATTAGCACTAGATGAGGAACATCTCTCGACCTGATAATGAATTCACTGCTAGAGAACCACTCGAACATCCAATGTAACTTGTCATCAGTCAAATTACTAAAGAAATGTACCTAGCTCATAGCGTTTCCTGGTTGTGCAAATCCGTCTGGGATAAAAGTCATTCTCTTCGGATGGTGATAAGCTATGTGGTCATTCCATGGTCGTTGCGGAAATTCTTTACGGTATTGTCCTCTCTGAAGGTGTTCCAATAACCATATTTGTAGCAACAGATTGCAACCCTCGAAATGCCTATATCCCTTTTTGCAACGGTCTAAGGCTCGGTACATCTCAGCCACGATCATTGGGACAATAGTGTAAGTTTAACCCTCAATTCCTTCCATTAGGGTTTTAGTGACCATAGCTAGGCGAGTGTGGATCCTTTCTCCTTGTATCGGGAATATCAACATCCCCAGAAAACAGACAATGAATACAAAAACCCGGTGGTGAGTCCAACCCAAAGAAGAGATGGCAAATTCATCATAGTAAAGATGATATGACTTGTTGTGACCATAACGCTCGTAAAGGAAGTCGAATGGTATGTAAGATTTTTTCAGACAGACTAACTCATCATTTTTCCTGAACCCATCATTTTTAGGAAACCTCGAGAAGTATGGCTTTCCGGTACCAACAAGCCAGGGCTATCCCATGGGAGCCCAGCGAAGCCTCCTATTTCCTCTAGAAAGGGAGTCATTTATATATCACCAAAACGGAAGACGACCCTCTTCTCATCCAAGAACATGGTGGCAGCCTCAATTAAAACATTATTAGGCTGAATATCTAACAAAGAAGGTAAATTCTCGAGAACTCTCATCACATGGTTTTTGTCACTTGGCGAGAGATTTTCCCACTAATCTAACAACAAAGGTGGGATACTTCGAACCATGCCGAACCTGGGGACTCCGTGCCTCATTTTTGTAAAACAAATAAAGTTAGCCCTTTTCCCCTCCAGATTCGACTATTTACACATTAATAATTAGCATATCGGCACGTTTTCTCCAAATAATGCACATATGATGATTGTACCCATTGGAATTTAAGGAAATCCCGATGGGCTTTGGACAAGGCTTGCCTTAGAGAGTTATTACGTGGACAGCGTTCTAACCCATACTAGGTTTAGATATGATGCATGCACAGTTAATATTAGAGTGGGGGTTTCTAGAAGATTCTAGACCGGTACCTTCAAGTGGACAGCTTGAGAGGGGAAGGCACGGAACCGTCGATTGCACTGCTGATCGACTAGTTTTACTGCAAATAAGCCTTTCCAAACTTAAAGGGTGATTTAGGAAGAGCGCGGACACTCATCAAGCGTCGCTATGGTATTAATTATGCACAAGTGGAATATGATATGGAGCATGCTTTATGTAAAGATAAAACAACATGTTGTCAAGTATTTTGCATGATGATGACAATAAATGCAGTATTAAATGGAGCGTCATAAAAATAAAGGAAAACAAGGAAGAAGTTAGTTCGCGTAATATGAAAGAATTGTAATAAAGCAAGCAAAGGGGGTAGGGGTAGGGAGAGACATGATGTAGCAAATTTAAAAATGATTCGGAGAAAGTGAACATGACTAGAAAATAAAGGAAAACGCATACTGTAACCAAATTAAGCAAAGATTTGCTTGTTAATACAAATTCAAAATAGAGGGAAATAGGGGAAAGGGTGTGCATGTAGCCATAAAAAGGGAAAATGGAAGCGGGATGTTCATGTAACAATAAAGAACAAGGAAACACATTCATCAAAGAAGACTAATTCATATAGACCAAGTTCGCTATGGTAAGAGCCTAAAAATATCCCCAGCAGAGTCACCATGCTATTGCGCCCCTTCTTTCTCGCGAAATCGGGCTTCGACACGTGACAACTCTTTCAAAGGAAGGGTGTTAAAAGAGAGATTCGCCACCTAACGAGTTTGAGGTGCGTTAGGGAACCTATTTGCAAATAACTCTGGTTTAACCAGTTTGCACCACCAAAGATCGGGTAAGGGCTCAAATTACCTCGAGGAGAAGGTGTTAGGCATTCCTCGAATTCCACAACTGTGGGTCCCGGCCGAACTCGAATTATATGAATTAGGCAAAAACAAGAGGGGAGGACAAGAAGTTTGGGCAATTATTATCAAAAGTCTACAAATAAACACAAATAATTGTTTTAAGACAAGATGGGGGGTCCTAAGTTTTTTAGCCTAAAGGATTACCCCCGTGCAACATAAATAATACTTTGTAACTCCCTCGAGGTGGGGTGTTACTCGTATTATTCAGAGGTCACAGACTATCATCTCCTTCTACTCGATTACTATCTTTAAGTTGTTACCTAAGGCGAACTAGTTTGTTCTAAGCTGTGCCTTATGCGTGCACTACCCATCCCATGCCTATGGTCCAGGAGGCGTTTGGACCTCTATTTTGGGTGGTTCTAGACTTAACTTAGGTTGCTCAAAATGATAAAACTAGGTGACATACAAAACAAGTTGGACTTCATGTGAAGGCAATTAGGGGCTCAAGTTAGCCTCCACACTTAGACAACAAATGCACGCAAACTAATTAACATGTGACAGTTGCAGATTTTAGAAAAATTAAAGTTATTGAATCCTATAGGCATGATCTCTATGTGATTTTTAATGGACGGACAGTTTCATATGTAGAAGCCATTTTCTTAATACGATTTCTAAAAGACTACACAGTTGCCCATTGATTATAAGTATAAGATGTTAAACCTATAGGCATAATATCTAGGTGATTCACGCAATAACTAACAATGGTAATCACAGGAATATATTCAGAACTGTTTAGTCGAGTTCTATAGGCATGCTTTCTAATAATAATAATCAGCACAGTGTTGAAAGTTCAACCTTAGCACTTGAAAGAAACGAGCATGATAATAATTAAGACTGGTTTTAGACCCTATAGGCAGGATTTCTATAGTCATAATTGAGACTGATTTTAGATCCTATTGGCATAGTATCAAAATTGCAGATTAGGTAGCATATAAATTAACAGGATCCTATACAGCCTAATGCATGTGCTCATTGAGATATTGGTCATTTAATATCCTATGGGCATTGTTTCTAACAGGTAAAAGCATAACACATTTGAGCAAAGAAGAGAACCTATTGGCAGGATTTCTAACGCATAATAACTGAACACATTTGAGCATAATAACGCATTTGAGCAAAGTAGAGCACCTATAGGCAGAATCTCTACCCATTTCACTACAAGTATTAAGATAAACCCCCTTTTCATAATTTTTACTAATACCCCAATTGTTATTACAGAATTATTACAGGCCCCATACTGAATAAAATTACAAAAAAAAAATGATACAAATAAATGTAGTGGGCCTAAGACAGGCCCAAAGTGTACCCAGCCCAGCCAGGCCTTTAGTTTTGTATCCATACAAGTTTCAACACAGCCCATAAACCACAAGAGAACTTGGATGATACCCAACATCCATAGTTGATCAAAAGATTCAGAAAACAGTCATTTACACAAGCCGATTAGCTTATTCAGTAGGCATAGAGAGGGACAGAATTGAGCAGTCAAGAAGAAAGTGGCCAAGAACCTTAGGCCCTAGTATGTCAGAGTTCACAAGGGTCTCAAAGTGGACTCCGAGAAGTGCTCGCACTAGGGAGGTTAATAGAGAGGTTTTAGGAGGCCTTGGCTTTCAGCCGGCCAAGAATTAGAGACTCAGAACAGGGAAACAACATATGAATATAGTAGAAAAGTAACAAGGTTTAGAAAAGTGCATTTACATTTTTTGGAGTCAAACACTACAAAGTGATCACATAATGGACATATCAACACAGAGGGTGCATGAGTTCAAGAAACTAGTTGATGCTGCAAGTTGTCACATAACACATTGGGGCAGGGTATATTTGTAAGAGGCAAGAAGTCTTAACTTCTGGGATTACAAATTTAATGAGCAAAGAGACATTAGGCCAGCAAGACAAACAGTTATCACTAAATCAATAAGTTCAATCCTAAAGGATCAAACTATGCTAAAAGATTAAACAGTACAACTTATACCAGCAAGGCAGATAGAATCGCATATTATAGGGGAAACAAGTCAGGAAAGACTAGTCTAAGATAATTGGCTGTTAGGGGTACAGAATTGGCAGGGTAAGAACATACTAAGTGACAAACATAGTCATAGGAGCAAAATTACAGCTAGAGTGAGGGTTTCAATGCGGATTAGGGCATATCATGGGTGTAAAATAGTCACTTTAGAGATCCAGAACAAGGCAGGAAACATAATGAGGCCATGTAGCCAAGGCAAACACTCAATTACCAATACATTAGGCTAAACATGCTTCAAACTTTCCAAATTGCCTAAGATAAATACAAATACATCTTCTAGGACTAACAGTTTAGGCATGATTCAATGATAGAGAGGTTTACATCGTAACAGAATCACACATAAACAGAGTCGAGAAATTACATCAAGTCATGCAATTTCAGAAACATAGATATGCTAATTATAACATAATGGAATGGACATTGCGAAGGTTGAGAACTAACCAGTTATTGCTCAACAGGTAGACAAACAAGAAAAGAACAATAATATGACCCAGAATCTCATATGCGTCAAGTTCCCCAAGGGGTTCAAAGAACCCAGGGCAGTGCTCACACCCAATGAAGGTCGGAAAATAGGAAATTCGGTGGCCTTGGCTTTCAGCCGACCAAGAGCCAAAATAGAACAAAAGGATAAACGAACACAAATAAAAAAAAACCTTAGTGTTTTAGTGGGAATTTTAGCGATTAAGAGTCTGTCTAAAAGGGAATGGGGGGGGGGGATTATATAGTAGTAAAAATTGAAAAGTAAACAAGGGAAACAGAGTAATTTAAGCAACAAATAAGGTAAATAAATATGCAAATCGGTCTAAAAATCAATTTAAAGGATAAATCTATAAACCCTAGTTTTTTTAGGGAAAGTGAAAATTGACAGAATCTAAACAAAAATTGAACTCACACAGTAGTCTGAACGTATAAAGACAGAATAGCGTTCAAAATCAGAGATTTGAATCATTTTGGTTCGATCTCAGAGGAGATTTGCTTTCCATATGTTAGGCAAGAACTTAGGTAATACCATAGGAGAACAACCAATACCAAAAGGGGGTAGGATATGGCAAGAAATGGCAATCGAATCCCATATTCAGTGGGATTAGGAGAAGGTTTTAGGGGGAGACGATTAGGGTTTAGTTGAAGAAGAAGAGGGGGGCTGAGAGAGTGTGAGGGCGGCGGATTGGAGGGGAATGATTAGGGTTTGGGGGTGATTGGTTAATTAAATAGGCGGATTAGATGTGGGATGTTGATCTTAAAGATCAACGTCCAGGATTAAAAAGGGGTTGAGTCGGGTCGTTTCCAATGGGTTACTGGCCAGGTTTAGAGGGTTGGGTCATTTCGGTTTGGGCTGGGGTATTTGGTCTATGTTTTGAGGTTTTTGAGCCATTATTTGGTCCGAAATTGGTTTATAAGTGGGGCTGTTATTTAAATACCCAATATTTATCAAAAATCATTTATAAAAGTAATTAATAAATAACAAAAAATATTATTTGTGTACTAAAATGATTAAAATAACTACTTAACATTATAAAAATATAAAAAATCATCTTCTGCATAAATAATGTAATTATATATGCATGTGGGCTATTATTGCAAAAATATGCAATTTAGCCTTAAAATGCAAATGTAGTTATAAGAAATGCACTGAAAGATATTTAAAATCTCATGCTGGTGTAAATGATAAGTTTAGATAATTAAATCATCATAAAATAATTTGGAGGATAATTATTGAATATTTATACAATAAAAATGCAGAAATAAATTGGCTTAAAGTCTTTAAAAATCATGGAAAATTATAAAAAAAATACTTGTGTATGCTTATAGATCAAATGATGATGCATATGTACTATTTTGAAAGTATATATATATATATATATATATATATATATATATATATATATAAAATATAAGGGAAAAATTGGGTATCAATATTGATTATATTCGGGACCAGGTCGGAATGGGTGACTCTCAACAACGGTCCTAGTGGATTCAAAAGTTAAGGTGCGGTGCCTAAGGTTTTCGAGCTTGTAGTATGATTAAGTATCGAGCTTTTGTAGCAGATTATGAAAGGTGCTTGGAGTGTTCTACGTTATCTGCGGGTTGCGGTGTAGCATTGGAGGAATGGAAGAAAATACTTCGGATTCATAGAGGGGTCTTTCTAGAATGGGTGTATCTATTGAAGACTCGATTATGCGCACAAGGAGGGTATGGAATGATTCGTGGGTTTTGGGGACAATGTGGTCTCGTGAAATGGGGTCACTCGGGATGAGTGCGGATTGAGTTCGTTATATTGATAAAGGAGCTGTTGTTATTTCTAAGGAAGATCCAGAGTAAACTAGGAGAAGTCGGGTTTGGTTAGCAATGGTTGAATCGGCATAATAATGGCAATGATTAGCTCCTTCAGTGTGTTGGGTTATTCATGTGGTTTGTGACGGTACGTGCGAGGTTTGACGGCCGCCGTAATTGATTTTATTTGGGGGCATTCGAGCATTATGGCATGTTATGTGTAGACGGATCCCTGAAGAGTTATAGTGGTTTAGACCACTACTTGAGGTTGGTATTTCTGTGGATATGAGAATTCAGTCACGTGTTGCAATGGTTCTTTTGAAATGAGTTAAGTAGAAGGTTTCTATATGATGAAGTGTTTACCCTATTAGTGGTTCAGGATTTATGATGAAATTCTTGTACTCTTGTGCATTGACATGATTAAGTGCAGTAGTCGGCATGGGATTCGAAAGTTGAGGATCACGGTTGCAGTTTGGTGTCGACAAGAATGTCAAGAGCTCGGATGAGCTGGAATGGATTCAGATGGTTAGAGTAAGCTAGTATTGTCTTTAGCGTCACCTGAGATCGGTGTCCTGTGTAAGAGGCTTTGAGTAGTGATTTCAGATTTTTGATTTTCTTTACAGCAATTGTGCGGCCGGTGATATGGATGTGCAGACTTGTTATCTGGTGCGGAAGGTCGTGGGAGCACGTCCCGCGGGGAGATTGTATAAGTGTGACATATAGTCACTTGATTGATCGAAGATTGGAACAAAGTATGGAGATTGCGGTACAATTGTTCATGTGAGAATTTATGCTTAGAGGGTGCTCAGTTCATTTGATTGTGGGCGGTGGAGGTTTGTTCCGGATATGATGGTTGTTCTTGTGTGTTATGGGTAAAAAGGGTTATTATGAGCCCTTGAAAGATTATTAGACTAGTACGGTTCGATCCGAATCGGCTTGAGGTCCGTGAATGGATCTAGGTATGAATGTGGGCTCTATATCGGGTCGGATGTGTTCATTTCAGCTTAGCGCTCCTTGTGGAGGAGTATTCAGACATTGGATGTTATTTTGCCATCGGCTACTTCATGTAAAACTATATTATGTTGTGTGAGTTGTGAAACGGCTTGTTAATTTCATATGTGTTGAGGTTTCGCATAGCGATGATGTTATGTGAGCAGGATGGCTCTTGAGATTCAGATCATATATCACACCTTAGTTGTGCTTGACCTTTGGTAGCGTATGGCACTATTTGTCTCCCCTAGGATAGTATTATGCACTTAGCGTGCTAGTGTCCGATATTCGGATATTTTGTAGTAATGAGCGTTCTAGCTCGATAAGTATTTCCTTATAGATTCTTTTTGTGCGGATCGGGTGGCATGCCGCCACGAGTATGTTGTTTGGATCGGGTTGCACGCCGCAACAGTGTGAAGTTGAGTACAGTCCCCTATATTCTATTTTGCATGTTTTGTGTCCCATTTTCTTAGGAAAGGTTCATGACACCTTTTCGGTTGTCTAATTAGTTACGTGGGTTGAGCAATCCCTTCAAGAGTTCATTTTCCTAATGTATCACGTTCGAGTTGGTAGCTTGTTGGCACATTGTGGCATCACATGAGACTTTTGATCGTGTTTGAGGTGGCTTATTGCCTGAGCAGCTTGTACTGGGGTGAGGCGAGATTATTGGACCCGGGATCAGTGCGATTGGATTATATGAAGTATAGTAAAGAGCAAATACCATCATTTGGTTATAATGGGGTGATAATTCTAGTCAGGAGGAGAGACTCAATAATTTGTTGACTCGGCAGTCGGTTATGAATTTCTACACGTCTCTTCTGTCGTGGCGGTATTGCAAGAGTTGGAACCAGACTTATATATGTCATGAGGTGCATGGTGAACCTCAAATTCGGGGAATGTCGGCTATTAGGATCAGATAATGTTATTATGGTAATGTGAATATTGTGGTGCATGGTGTGAATTCAGCAAAGGTATGCAGTCATGCTCTGGTACATCGCGTGGTGATTGATACGGTGCTCGTATGTTGGAAGCAGGCCTGAAAAAGAATTCTGGATGATGGAACTGGGCTCTAAGGCATATTTTGCCTAAATAAAAGAGAATATCTTTAGGTTTGATCAAGCTAATGTGCTCAACTAAGTTGTGGTAGCACGGGTAGGTGCACAAGGTGTTAAACAGTGATTTCGGACAACTCCAGCGCAATTCTTAGCACATTCGAGGACGAACGTATGTTTAAGTGGGAGAGAATGTAACGATCCGACCGGTCGTTTTGAGCCTCGTTGCGTCATTTGGCGGTTCGAAGCCTTGAGTAGCTTCACTTCAGGTATTATGACTTGTACGTGTGGTCGGAATTGAATTTCGGAAAGTTTGGAGTTGATTTGGAAAGAAAATTCTAAAATTTTAAGTTTTAAGTTGGATGAGTTGACCAAACTTTGACTTTTGAGTAAAAGATCTCGGAATCGGGATTTGAAGGTTCTAACAGGTTCGTATGATGATTTTGAACTTGGGCGTATGTCCGAATCGAGTTTTGGATGACCCGGGGGCGTTTCGGCGCCTATTATGGAAGTTGGCATTTTGGAAGAATTTCATAAATTTGGGTTGAGGTGCAATTCAATGTTATCGATGTCCGTTTGGGATTCCGAGTCCGGGAATAGCTCCGTATGGTGATTCTGGTATTGGGAGCGCGTCCGGAATTGGATTCGGAGGTCTGTAGGTCATTTTGGGGCCATTTGGCGAAAGTTAGAAATTTGAAGGTTTTTAAGAAGTTTGACCGGACGTGGACTTTTTGATATCGGGGTTAGAATTTGATTCCGGAAGTTGGAGTAGGTCCGTAATTTCAAATATGACTTGTGTGCAAAATTTGAGGTCAATCGAACGTGATTTCGTAGGTTTCGGGATCGATTGTAGAAGTTTTAAGTTTCAAAGTTTATTAAGTTTGAATTGGGGTGCGGTTCATAAATTTGATGTTGTTTGAATTGATTTGAAGGCTCGAGCAAGTTAGTAATGTGTTATGTGACTAGTTGCTATGATTGGTTGGGGTCCCGAGGGACTCGTGTGGATTTCGGATGGTTAAGGATTGAAATTCGACTCGGGGGATCTGCTGAAGTTGCTATCACAGCTATTGCTAGTTTCCTTATACACGATCGCGATAGGAAGTCCGCGATCACGTAAAGTTGTTTGGGGCATCTGGTGTTGTGCATCGCGATCGCGGGTGGATGTACGCTATAGCGAAGAAGGAACTGATGGACCGTGGATTTTTTCCTTATGCGAACGCGTTCTTGAGGACGCGAACGCAGTGAAGAACGGGGCCTGGAGCAATAGGCCTTCGCGAAGGCGGCTAATGGACCGCGAACGTGGAGGGTGGTGATCAGAAGGCTACACGAACGCGTCCAGGCAGACGCGAACACAAAGAGAAAGTTGGAGGCAGTGTGTTTGTTTGGCCTTCGCGATAGCGATGATCTTTCCGCGATCGCGAAGAAGGGCGGACCTGGGCAGTGAAGTTTAAAACGGGAATTTGGGCCATTTTCACTTCATTTTCTCCGTGGGAGTCGGTCTTGGGGCGATTTTGGAGCTCCATCTTCATCGTCTATGTCAAGGTAAGTGATTCTCACCTATTGCAAGTTAAATACCTGGCTTATATATGGACTTAGACATGGAAATCTGTAGAAATTGTAGGGTTTTGGTAGAAAACCTAGAAATTGGTATTCTTGGATTTTTATCACACATTGGGCATGAAACGGAGAATAAATTATATATTTGAGTTCGTGGGGTTATGGGTAAAGTTTATCTTCAAATATTTTCTGAATCTGGGCACGTGGGCCTGAGGGTGATTTTACCGACTTTTCAAACGGAGTTGGAAATTGTTATAAAATGATTAATTATTAGTATTTGAGTATATTTTGATTCGGTTGCGTCATATTTGACTAGTTTTGGAGCGTCGGGCATCAGTTTGAATTGTCGGAGCAGCCTTGGATCCAGTTATGGAATTTCGGAGCAAGGTAAGTCTCCTTTCTAACCTTGTAAGAGGGAATTTACCCCATAGATGAAATAAATCAATATGTGATCCTTTTTGTGGGGCTACGTACGCACGAGGTGACGAGAGTCCGTGCGTTGCTACTATTATGTCTAAGTTCGGGTAGTCTAGGACACCAAAAGCATGCTTTACTTGTAATATTTGCAATCTTGTTGTCAATTGAAATGCCTAAATCATACCGAACTTGGTAAATAAACTTTCTAAAAAGCTAAACATCATTTCTTGACTATTAAAAGAGCAATTGCCATTTCCTTGGAAAATTTCCCCTTGATGAAGTCTTGATTGACTGTTTGAATGTGTTTATCTTTGTGGAACGGGCCGAACGCCTTGGTAGATTAAATACATGCATCTATGGTTCGCGCCATTCGACCCTCTAGTAGTGCACAATTTAAATATTTGTTGGATCGGGTCGTACGACCTCGACATGATTTGCGCATGCTTGTATTTCTTGCCTTGAAACTTATAGATAATGATATTGCCTCCTCGGCCCGAGTTAAATTGTTAAATAATGGGAGATAAATTTGGAGATTTCTCATTTATGAAAGAACTGCTTACTTACTTCAAAATATTGAGCTTACAACCGTTCATATAATCCATACTTAATTATATCATTGATACCCCATTTATATCCCATAGTAAGTGTCGAAGTTGACTCCTCGTCAATACTTTTTCGGGGTTAGGCGGGATACTTACTGGGTACGCGTTGATTTACGTACTCATACTACACTTGCTGCACATATTTGTGCAGGTACACATATGTTTGGTGGCCTTGTGGGAGCAGAGGCGCGATTCTGGAGGGGACTTAGATGAGCTGCATTCTATATGACGCGCCGTAGTCAACAGAGTCTCCTTTAGAGTATTGTATTTTCTTTCCTGTCCAATTTGTATTCCCGACAGTTATTGTGTCTTATTTTAAATTCCTAGTAAATACTCATGCACTTGTGACACCGGGTTCTGAGATGATTATGGGATGTTCAGTATTGAAATTGGAGAACATTGTTATTATTCTGTAAATTCATCTTTTACTAGATAAATTGAAGAAAATTTACGATTTAAAAAATATTAAAATGAGGGTTTAATTAACTATTTAGTATTGGCTTGTCTGACAGTGGAGTCTGGCGCTATCACGACCTTCATGGATTTTGGGTCGTCACAGTAAGTGATTCTAAACCACATTCTTTCAATTTCCCATTATAGTTTATGAATTTTCAACAAAAAATTTAAGGTTTTCATGGTGGAGTTGGGAATTGTTTGGTAGAAACTAGGGATTTCGAAATTTGGGGATTTAGACCTCAAATTGAGGTCGGATTCCAAAACCAATTATATATCCGGGCTCGGGGGTGAATGGTAAATAAATTTTGGTCCGAACCTTGGGTTTTGACCAAGCGGGCCCGGGGTCAGTTTTTGACTTTTTGGGCGAAAGTTTGGAAAATCTAAATTTATGCAATGTAATTGATTCCTTTAGCAACATTTGATATTATTTAGTCGTTTTTGAATAGATACGAGTGGTTTGGAGGTGGATTCTAGAGGAAAAGCTACGATTAAGTATTGAGTGGCCTTCGGAGCGAGGTAAGTGTCGTGGTTAACCTTGGCTTGAGGGATTAGGTATTGTTCGATTATTTGCTACGTGTTTGTATGTTGAGTACAACATATAGGTGAGGTGACGAGTACCTATGCATTGTTGTTGGGTCATAACCTGTGAGTGAGTCTTATTATTGTAATCATAGTATTCCTTGATCATATTATTTATGATTAGACTAGCTATTCGTTATATTGAACAACTCTTATTATGTTTTACGAAAATTGGTATTGATTGAGTATTGACTCAAAGTTGAGGTTAGTAATGTGGAATTGAATGTTGAAGTAAGACTTGTTCTTGATATTTCTATCTCCATGTTGTTATTGTTCATTGTCTCAGTGAGGGAGAGTGTTAAAGCACGAAGGGTGATATCGTGCCATGTTATGAAAGAGTTAAAAGCACGAAGGGTGATGCCGTGCCATTTTTATTTTTTTCTTATGGTGAGGATGAGAGTAAAAGCACGAAGGGTGATGTCGTGTCGTTTCTATTATTTTTTATGGTGAGGTTAAGAGTAAAAGCACGAAGAGTGATGCCGTGCACTTTCCTTTACTGTGTTTACTTGTTTCTTTCTATTAAAGATATATCGATTGATCATGTTCTCATTCTTATTGTGATTCCTTGCCATGTAATCCCCTTAGCATGTCCCCTTCCCAATATTTCTTGCCTTGCTTCTTTAATTGTTATTATGGTTGTATATATTGATATATTGTATAGATTTATTTGTAGGTATCTTGTCCTAGCCTCGTCACTACTTCTCCGAGGTTAGACTCGACACTTACCGCTACATGGGGTCGGTTGTACTAATACTACACTCTGTACCTTTTTTGCAGATTTTGGTACCGGACCAAGTTGACCCTGAGTCTAGCTGCTGGCTTGATCCGTTTGGAGACCCAAGGTAGTCCTGATGGCGTCTGCAGGCCCTGGCGTCCCCTTCTATGCATTTCCCTTACTGTTTTATTTGTATCGAAAACAGTTGTATTTCCTTCAGACATTTACTTGTAGTGAAATCTTAAAAGTTCGTGAATTGTGACTCCAGATCCGTGTGGTAGTAATTAATACAGTTTTTATATTGATCCGCACTCACTATATTTCATCTTAGCTAATTTGATGTTATTTACTAAATGGAATAAGGATTGGTTTAATGATTCTCTAACGTTGGCTTGTCTAGCAAAGTGAAATGTTAGGCGCCATCACGGTCCCAAGAGTTGAAATTTCGGTTCGTGACAGAACGATATTCTGGTAGATCCCCCCTGTCTTGCATATTTACTTTAGGACTACAGAACGGTATTCCGGTAGATCCTCCTGTTCTGCATATTTTACTTTGGGACTACGGAACGGTATTCCGGTAGATCCCCCATGTCCTGCATATTTACTTTGGGACTATGGAACGGTATTTTGGTAGGTCCCCCCTGCATATTTATGTTTGGGACTACGGGACGGTATCCTGGGAGATCCCCTGATGTTATCATTGTGTTCTGAGCTGTTGTCTTTCATTGATTCTATTCCTGTTAGATTTCCGTATTTATTTTTATTGCGATATTTCATCCTATCTTGTTTCATTATATTTATACCAGTAGGGCCCTGACCTGATCTCGTCACGACTCGACCGAGGTTAGGCTTGAAACTTACTGGGTACCGATTGTGGTGTACTCATGCTACTCTTCTGCACATATGTTTCGTGTGCAGATCCAGGTACTCCTTATCAGTCGCACTATCAGTGAGCGGGGACAGATTTGGAGACTTTAAGGTATATCTGGCGCGTCCGCAGACCTTGGAGTCCCCTTCTACTCTTCCCCTTGTCCATTATCTTCTGTATTTTCTTTGATAGACTCTGATTTATAGAGACACTGGATTTTTCTTCTGTAGTTTATGATTCACGATATTCCGGATTTTGGGAATGATGTGTAGTATATTGAGGAGTTGGTTATTGTACATGCCAAGTGGTATGGTATACAATTAGTTTTTAAATTTATGTTTTCCATATCATTATTTCGCAAATGTTAGGCTTACCTAGTCGTAGAGACTAGGTGCCATCACGACGTCATACGGAGGGAAAAATTGGGTCGTGACAAAACTGTACAAAGGTCTTTGTAATTTGATTGAATATATTTCCCGAGATTTTGAATTTGCTTCAGGCATTTTAAATCCTTCGGGTATTTTCATTATCAAGTGAACCGTACAGATAAGCTATAACTACATCCATTAGATGTATTTCAAGATTTTCACATAGTGCTAAACTGATGAGATATTGAATTGTTATGGCATCCGTAACAGGTGAATATGTTTCATCGAAATCAACTCGAGGTCGTTGTGAGAATCCTTGTGCGACAAGGCGAGCAATGTATCTTTCAATTTCATTTTTATCATTCTTTTTTTGCACAAAAACCCATTTATGACCAACTGGTTTTATACTAGCAAGTGTTTGGACTATTGGTCCAAAGACATCTCTTTTAGCAAGTGCATTCAATTCTGATTGAATTGCCTCTTACCATTTTGGCCAATTAGATCTTTGTCGACATTCTTCAGCAGATCGGGGTTCAAGATCCTCACTATCTTGCATAATGTTAAGTGCAATATTATATGTAAAAATATTATCCACTACTATTTCAGATCGATTTAAATTAATCCCCTCTCTAATAGAACTTATTAAAAGTTCCTCACTCACTTGAGTCTCGGGTTCATTGATTTCTTCAGGAATCTCAGAACTAATCATATTTTTCAGGAGATCCCTTCATAGTATCGTTGACGAGCTCTAGGCGTATATGATTTTTCTGCTCGTACTCTGTCAAATTATAGTAAAGTTTAAGATATCGTCCCACAGAGATTGGAACCACCTAGGCTACAGATTTATATTGTCTTTGTCACTGTTTGAGAGAATCAAATTGGTAAAGAGAGAGTTGTTGAAAAAAATAGAAAAATAAAAGCAATAAATATTTATAGTTTTCTAACAAAAGATAGAGGTTGGGATATTGTGAATCAACAAAATAAAATCATTATAATAAAATCAAAATTTTATTATTTATTTCTCTGTTTAATGAAATGATTGCTTATTTCTAATTCAATCAAATCACATAAAAGTAACCAATTAATAACACCCCTTTCAATTAGTGTAGTTAATCGATTAACAGTGAAACAAAGACCTTGTTTAAAGAATGACCACTTATTTCTAAGACATCACTCCACATAACAACAATATATAAATAGCACCGCTCACGCTTAATGTTATTAATTTATTGACAGTTAGTGACATGAAATAATAATTGACTAATAACACCTCTTTCGAGTAGTGTAGTTAACCAATTAAAGTAATTGCTTCAAACAAGTATTATCTTAGTTGAATGCACCAAGTGAGAAAAAAGCCTCTTTCGATTAGCCTTTTCTAAATTAATAAACTTATTTAAATCTTTCTCTTCTCTAGAATAAGAAACAAAATAACAAGATAAAGATTTCAGTAACTGATATAATTATATCAAATAATAGAAATAATCAATATCAAATACCTTGGTGTATAATGATGATAAAGAGAAAATCTCAACATAAGAAGATAATAAAATTAAGATAATTATTATAACACTTTTATAGCTTCATCTAGTATCTCAACCAAAGAAAATTACATCATTATGGAGAACAGATAAAATAAAAAAATACTATTCCTACAATAAGAGAAATAACTTTTAAAACTAAAACAAAGCTAATTAAAGTCGGTGTTCTCTGCACAAGAATGGTTCTCCTCTTTCACTTAAAAGTGATGCCTATTTATAGAAAATTATGCCCATAAAATCAAGGATGTCATCTACTATAATAAATAAAGTGTAGTTGATTTCAAAATACTAAATATTAGGAAATTAATAAAATGACTATTCTCTCCGGTGTGAATTGTATTTTAAGGATAAAAAGGTGAACGACATTTCGCTAAGGGCCTTCGTGCTTTTAATATAGTATAGATATATACCTAAAAACGTACATAATATATACTTATCAAATACCCCCATATTTGAATAATTTCTCGTCCTCGAACAAAGTACACAAAAAAAAATAACGGCTAAATTCTTTAAAACATTATGAGAACTTTTGGCAAACAAGTATATAATTAAGATCAAGCCACGAGTTCAAAGAATCCTAAACTGTACTCATGTTCACTTATTGATAACCAAAATTATAATACTTTTTAATCCCAAGTGTGTCTCACCAAATGGAGAGATGCCCATAAATCACAATATATCAATACAAATAAAGAGGGACAATTTGAAAAATTCGCTCACTCTCAACAAAGATGTATCTCAAGCTATTGAAAATTTTCATAAGCTTGACTTTCATGTAGTTCTCCACTAATATAGGAATCTTTGATTTGAGATCATGTAGGGCTTTAATAAGGTTGTAATGTTGGTACAGGGACATATAAGATACATATGGATAAAGTGACTCAAGTCTCTTACAAGCACCACAATACTTTGAACAATTAAGTACAATTGTTTTCCTTCTTTCTAAAATAATTTAACCTCCCTTCTTTTCATTGCCTTTCCTTTCTAAACTCTTTCATTATTTTTCTTGTTTGCCTTTTTTTTTCAGTTGTCAAAATTCTCTTTGTTGCTATAAAAAAATTTCCTCTTTTTTTTTTTACAAGCAACAATTTATTTCTTTTAAAATTACATGACAACATTCTCAAAAGATTAGTAAACCCAACAATCATCCTTTCATCTCTTCCTTCCATTACAACTCCCTCACACTTAGTGTTTTGAATTTTTAAAGTGCCAGCAAGGAAATAGGGTGAACAAATAGACGTGATAATAAAAATAGGCTAAGGGTTAAAGTTTGGCTATAAAAAAAAGGGATAATTTATTTAGGCTCAAGGGGGCTGACAAGGGATAAATATAATTAAGGCAGGTTTATTTAGGTAATGGTTCAACAAGAAAGGCCTACTTTCATTTCTCAACTCAAAAATCTACCTAGAATTTTGCCTCAAACCACATTCAAGACAAGTTCTAAATTTTTGAATAAGCAAGAGAACCATGCAACATAACCTAACAACACAATGTACTTGGGATCAACACACATTATAATTTTAATCACCAAAAAATGAGATTGAAAAGATATTCATATAACACATGGATGATACTTAATTAAATCCTTTTTTCCAAAATCTCATTCTAAGAAAAATCAAGTTATTAGCCGACTTATGTACTAAAATTTCTAGAAAGTGTTCAGTTCAAAATATTATGACCATGGCAAAGAACTGAATAAAGAAATCCATGGATATGTATAAAATAAGTTATACTAAAAAATTTAAACATACACAAATATATATTCCTCTACTCCAATACTTAATATTATCATATCCCGATGACAAATAATATAAAAGCAATACAAAGTAAAGGGGCTCCCCTGAATGTTTCGTTTTTCTTTTTTCTGGAGCTTGTGAATTCCAACCCCAATTCTGAATCTGAAACGACCCGGTCGATCGTTTTGAGTGTTGCAGCCCCGTTCCCCTAATTACTGGTGTATTTGTGTTTTATAGCTATTATATGACTTATCGGATTAGTTGGTTCTGGTCCGGAGAGATTTCGGAATGAATTGAGACACTTAGTCTCATAATAAAAAGCTTAAGTTGAAAAAGTTGACCGGATATTGACTTATATGTAAAAGACCCCGGATTTGAGTTTTGATAGCTCCGTTGGGTAATTTTGGACTTAGGAGCGTATCCGGATTGTGATTTTGAGGTTCGTTGTAGAATTAGGCTTGAAATGGCGAAAGTTGGATTTTTGGAAAATTTGGCCGGGAGTGGACTTTTTGATATCTGGGTCGGATTCTGATTCCGGAAGTAGGCATAGGTCTGTGGTGTCATTTTTGACTTATGTGATAAATTTGAGGTCAAGCGGATGTGATTTGATAGGTTTCGGCATCATTTGTAGAATTTGGAAATTTCAAAGTTATTAGGTTTGAATTGGGGTGCGATTCGTATTTTTTATCTTGTTTGAGATGATTTAAAGGCTTGACTAAGTTTGTATTGTGTGTTAGGAGTTTTTGGTATATTTGGTTGATGTCCCGGGGGCTTCGGGTTGATTTCGGGTGGTCAATGGACTTGGAATTTGATTTGAGAAGTTGCTGAAGTCTGTGTGCTACTGGTGTAATCGCACATGCGGAGTGGGAACCACATATGCGAGCCCGCAGGTGCGGGTGAAGGTCCACAGATGAGGAGATGGAGGAGATAATGCATAGGGACGCCGGTATGAAGGTTTTCTTGCACCTGCGAGACCGCAGATGCGGGGTGAAGGCCGCAGAAGCGAAGGAAGGAAAGGGAGCTGGGCTCCACAGAAGCGGAGGATATCACGCAGGGGCGTGTCCACAGGAGTGGATGTGGGAGCCGCAGATGAGGAGGTCACCGCAGAAGCGGGTATTTTGTCACTCCTGCGAGGCCGTAGAAGCGACTTAGTTGTCGCGGGTGCGGAAAGCCTAGGCAGAAACTATATAAGCGAGGGTTCTGAGATTTCCACCATTTCTAACAATTTGATCTCGGATTTTGGAGGTTTGTGAGAGGATTTTTAAGGGGATTCTTGAGGTAAGTTCCTTGTGTTCATTTTTTTCTTCAATAATTATGTTTTCCCACTGATTTTCCACCTACATGGTGTATTTTTGAGGTGTAATTTGAAGGTTTGAGGCTAGGGATTTGGAGAGTTGATTTTGGGGGTTTGAGTGGTGATTTGATGTCGGATTTTGATAAATTTGGTATGGCTAGACTCATGGTCGAATGGGCTTTCGGATTTTGTGACTTTTGTTGGATTTCGAGACGTGGGCCCGGGGGCGGTTTTGAACCAATTTCAGATTTTGAGTTATAATTTAATAATTTATTATAGAATTGATTCCTTTAGCCCGTATTGATTGTATTGTACTGATTGTGGCTAGATTATGGTCATTTGGAGTCCAATTTGCAAGGCAAAGGTATATTGGAGTAGGGATTTTCTCGGACTGAGGTAAGTAACACTTCTAAACTTGGTTCTGAGGGTTCAAAACCCCGAACTTATGTGTTATGTGATTGGTATTGAGGTGACGCACATGCCAAGTGATGGTGGGCGTGCACCATGGGAATAGTGACCTGGTCGATTCCATGGCACTGTCTAGTGGTTTTATCTTGTTGATATCCATGTTTTCATCATGTGATAAAGTAATTGAGTTGTCACCCGTGCTAGATATCATATTTAGGCTTTATGCCGGTACTGTTAGGACCCATAGTGGTCGTTTCTTTCTGTTGTCTTACTGATTTCATCGATATTTCGTACTCAGTCATATTTATTTATTTCATATCATATCTCAGTCTCTGTTGTTATTTATTAATACATCGTATCATTGTTTTCGGGCTAGTATCATGACACCGTGAGCCTGTAAGAGAGAGATTGGAGAGATTGATGACTGAGTGAGGCCGAGGGCCTGATTATGAGTGACATTTATGGGATCGGGCTGCACGCCGCAACGGTTATACTGATTATGATAGCGCTTGGGCTGAAGGAGCCCCTCCAGAGTCTGCACACACCCCCAGTGAGCGCGATTGATTACATTGAGGGATGGATCTTCCCTAGACATGGATCTTGTCCGAAGCATTATATACCTAGATATGGATCTTCTCCACGGGCTGGGTTGGCCTTACTCAGTACTGGGTAACTGATGGTCAGTGATGTATATATTCTGGGATGGATCTTTTCGGGATGGATCTTCCCTAGGCCGTATGGGCCATATACAGTTCTGAGTGATTGAGCATTTGAGAGTGTGAGAATAAGAGGCTATCAGCATGGTGTGTCATATACAGCATGTGCATTGGCATGTAGAAGTAGATGAGTTATATTCTTCATATTATTCAGATTTGATCCATTTTACTATTTTGAGATATCCATCAAACTTGAAAGTATGTCTACATTTTTGCACAGTTATTTCTATATTGAACTGTGCCGGTTGAGTTCGTCACTACTTTCAGTCCAAAGTTTAGACTTGTTACTTATTGATTTAGTTGTACTCACGCTACACCCTGCACTTCATGTGCAAATCTAGGTGCTTCCGGTTATGGTGGCTCTGAGTGAGGAGTCGAGATCTCGGAGACTATCGAGGTAGCTGCATGGCATTCACATGCCTTGACTCTCCTTTATTATCTTTATTTGTATTTCAGTTCTTATTCCTCAGACATTGTAGTAGGCTATATCCTGGCATAGATGCTCATGC
The DNA here is from genome assembly GCF_000390325.3 of Nicotiana tomentosiformis. NCBI lineage: Eukaryota > Viridiplantae > Streptophyta > Magnoliopsida > Solanales > Solanaceae > Nicotiana > Nicotiana tomentosiformis. Next base: position 94,310,311 of record NC_090819.1, on the reverse strand, counting down.
ACTCGGTGACACCCCGATTTTGGGTGAGATTTTTATTGCGTTATGGTTTATTTCGATTTTTAAACGGTTTTTCTTAAATATTAACTGCTTCCGTTTAATTTTCAAAGTTTTTGTTTTGTTGAACTGGTTAAGGAGTTGGCTTGCCTAGTTCCACGATAGGCACCATCATGACGGTTGGTTTTGGGTTGTGACAAGTTGGTATCACAGCCTAGGTTACATAGGTCTCACGAGTCATGAGCATGTTTAGTAGAGTCTTGCAGACCGGTACGGAGACGTCTGTACTTATCTTTGAGAGGGTGTCGAACCCTTAGGAAACTTCACGTTCTTGTATTCTCTGACAGATGGTGATGACATGTACTACTGGGCAGGATGGACAGCCACCAGTACCACCAGCTAGGGTCGCGAGAGGCCGAGGTCGCGGTAGAGGCCGCGGTAGGGGCATGGGTGCAGATCGTACAGCAGCTAGGGCAGCACCTGTGGACCCACCAGTCACTCCATCTCAGGAGCAGGTATCCGATACAGTTGATCAAGTGGGGCAAGCTCAGGCACCAGCTATGCCCATTATGATTCCAGGCCTTCAGGAGGCTTTGGCCCAGATATTGACAGATTGCACTGGCCTTGCTCAGGTGGTTTTGGTTCAGGCCGCACCTGCCACTTCTTAGGCCGGGGGAGGTACTCATACCCCTGTTGCCCATACTCTAGAGAAGCTAGTGTAGGGACTTCATATACCGGGGGTACCACCAGTCTAGCCGGTTACAGCTGCTCAGGCTCGGGTGATCCCTGTTATGGACGATGATAAGCAGATGATACTTGAGAGATTTGGAAGGCTACTACCTCCATCATTTAGTGGTGCTGAGTCAGAAGATGCTCAAGGTTTTCTACATAAGTGCCAGCGGATTCTTCGGACAGCAGGTATCCTAGAGACTAGTGGGGTCTCGTTCACTATTTTTCAGTTCTCTGGGGCTGCCTTCAGATGATGGGAGGCTTATGAGAGGTGCAGGCCGGTCGGTGCAGCACCACTTATATGGCAGGAGTTCTCCATTCTCTTCTTGGAGAAGTTCGTGCCACAGTCTTGCAGAGAGGAGCTACGCAGACAGTTTGAGCAACTGCGTCAAGATGGCATATCTGTGATGCAGCATGAGATGATGTTTTCTGAGTTGGCTCGTCACGCAGTTTGGTTGGTTCCCGCTGATAGGGAGAGGATCAAGAGGTTCATTTATGGCCTCACATATCAGTTGCGGTCGCTTATGATTAGGGAGAGGGTATCTGGTGCTACTTTCGATGAGGTAGTCGACATTGCTTGGCAAATAGAGATAGTCCGCAGTCAGGAGCGGGTTGAGAGGGAGGCCAAGAGGCCTCGTTGATCAGGTGGTTTTAGTGGCGTTCCTTCTAGAGGTCAGTTCCACCACGGCAGGTGTCGGCCTTATAGGCATTCTGAGATGGCTCGTCTAGTTTACCGTGGTGCATCATCTAGCCATAGTTCATACAGTTCTCATCGGGGTAAGTCATCTCTCAGTGCCCTTCCAGCTCAGACTTTTAGTTCAGGGCTAGTCGGCACCGGGTTCTTCTAGTGGGTATTCTGGTGCTCGGGGCTCCCTCCAGTCCCCACACCATTCGCAGGGAGGGGTTGTTTCGAGTGTGGAGACATGGGTCACATCAAGAGGTATTGTCCCTATCTTACAGGAGGTCCAGCTCAGCAGAGGAGTCAGCCTATGACTTTAGCACCCTTTACTGCACCACCCGCCCAGCCAGCAGAGTGATTTCATATTTGAAGGCCCAACGGATGGTTGGAAAAGGTTGTTTATCTTATATGGCCTTTGTGAGGGATGTTAGTGCTGAAACTCCCACTACTAATTATGTTCCGGTGGTGCGGGAGTTTCCTGACGTATTTCCTGCAAATTTGCCGGGCATACTGCCCGACAGGGATATTAACTTTGGTATGGACTTGGTGTCGGGCACCCAACCTATTTCTATTCCACCATATCGCATGGCACCAGCTGAGTTGAAGGAATTGAAGGAGAAGCATCACGAACTCTTGGATAAGGGGTTTATTCGGCCTAGTGTGTCACATTTGGGGTGCACCAATTCTATTTGTGAAGAATAAGGATGGTACTATGAGGATGTGCATTGATTATAGGCAGTTGAACAAAGATACAATCAAGAACAAGTATCCTTTGTCGCATATTGATGATCTGTTTGGCCAGCTTCAGGGAGCGAGGGTGTTCTCCAAGATTGATTTGAGGTCTGGGTATCACCAGTTGAAGATTCGGGTCTCGGATATTCTAAAGACAACCTTCAGGACACGTTATGGTCATTATGAGTTCCTTGTGATGTCTTATGGGCTGACCAATGCCCCAGCAGCGTTCATGCATCTAATGAACAGTGTGTTTCAACCTTATCTCGACTCAATTGTCATAGTGTTCATTGATGATATCCTGGTATACTCACGTAGACAGGAGGAATATGTCCAATATTTGAGGATTGTGTTGCAACGGTTGAGGGAGGAGAAGCTTTATGCCAAGTTCTCCAAGTGTGAGTTTTGGCTCAGCTTAGTGTCATTCTTGGGACATGTGGTGTCCAGTGAGGGTATTCAGGTGGATCCGAAGAAGATAGAGGCGATCCAGAGTTGGCCCAGGCAGTCCTCAGCTATGGATATTCGGAGCTTTCTCGGCTTGGCTGGTTATTATCATCGCTTTATGGAGGGTTTCTCGTCTATTGCATCGCCCTTGACCAAATTGACCCAAAAGGATGCTCCTTTCAGGTAGTCTGATGAGTATGAGGAGAGCTTTCAGAAGCTCGAGACTGCCTTGACCACAGCTCCAGTTCTAGTTTTGCCTTCAGCTTCAGGCTCTTATACAATATATTGTGATGCTTCTCGAATCGGTATTGGGTGTTTCTTGATGCAGGAGGGTAGAGTAATTGCTTATACTTCGCGCCAGCTGAAGCCTCATGAGAAGAACTACCATGTTCATGATTTAGAGTTAGCTGCCATCGTTCATGCATTGAATATTTGTAGGCATCATATCTATGGTGTGTCTTATGAGGTGTTTACGGATCATCAAAGTCTCCATCACTTATTCAAACAAAAGGATCTAAATTTGAGGTAGCGGAGATGGTTGAAGCTGCTAAATGACTATGATATCACCATTCTGTATCATCTCGGGAAGGCCAATATTGTAGCCGATGCCTTGAGTAGAAAGGCGGTGAGTATGGGTAGTCTTGCATTCATTCCCATTGGAGAGAGACCTCTTGCAGTTGATGTTCAGGCTTTGGCCAACCAGTTAGTAAGATTGGATAGTTTGAAGCCCACCCGGGTTCTAGCTTGTGTGGTTTCATGGTGTTCCTTATATGATCGCATCAGAGAGCGCCTGTATGATGATCCCCATTTTCTTGTCCTTAAGGACACGGTTCAGCACAGTGATGCCAAAGATGTGACTATTGGGGATGATGAAGTATTGAGGATGCAGGGTCGGATTTGTGTGCCCAATGTGAATGGGATATGTGAGTTGATTGTTGAGGAGGCCCACAGTTCGCGGTATTGCACTACTGGTGGAGGGAAATGAAGAAGGATGTAGTAGGGTTTGTAGCTCGGTGCCTTAACTGTCAGCAGGTCAAGTATGACCATCAGAGACCGGGTGGATTGCTTCAGAGGTTAGAGATTTGAAAGTGGAAGTGGGAGCGGTTGGCTGAGATTTACATCCAAGAGATCGTCCGCCTTCATGGTGTGCCAGTGTCCATCATTTCAGATCGAGGCACGCAGTTTACATCACAGTTCTAGAGAGTAGTACAGCGAGAGTTGGGCACCCAGGTTGAGTTGAGCACAGCATTTCACCCTCAGACAGACGGACAGTCCGAACGCACTATTAAGATATTGGAAGACATGCTACGCGCTTGTGTTATTGATTTTGGGGGTTCTTGGGATACGTTTCTGCCACTCGTAGAGTTTGCCTACAATAACAAATACCAGTAGAGCATTCAGATGGCTCTGTATGAGGCTTTGTATGGGAGACGGTGTAGATCTCCGATGGCTTGGTTCGAGCCGGGGGAGGCTAGGCTATTGGGTACTAACTTGGTTCAGGATGCATTGGACAAGGTTAAATTGATTCAGGAGCGGCTTCGCACGGCGCAGTCCAGATAGAAGAGTTATGCCGACAGGAGGGTCCATGATGTTTCTTACATAATTGGGGAGAAGGTTCTGCTGAAGGTTTCACCCATGAAGGGTGTTATGAGGTTCGGAAAGAAGGGCAAGTTGAGCCCTTGGTTAATTGGGCCTTTTAAGGTACTTCAGAGGATTGGAGATGTGGCTTATAAGCTTGCCTTGCCACCTAGCTTGTCGAGTGTGCATCCCATATTTCATGTTTCTATACTCCGGAAGTATGTCGGCGATCCGTCTCATGTTTTGGATTTTAGCATGGTTCAGTTGGATGGTGATTTGACTTATGATGTAGAGCCGATGGCCATTTCAGATCAGTAGGTTTGGAATTTGATGTTAAAGGATATAGCTTTAATGAAGGTGTAGTAGAGAGGTCAGCCCGTTGAGGAGGCTACTTGGGAGACCGAACGGGAGGTGCGGAGCAGATATCCACACCTATTTGGGACTCCAAGTATGTTTCTAGACCCTTTCGAGAACGAACGTTTGTTTAAGAGGGGGAAGATGTAACGACACGGCCGGTAATTGAGAGTGTTGTAGCCCCGTTCCCCTAATTACTGCTCCATTTGTTCTTTATAGCTGTTACATGACTTATCGGGTTAGTTGGTTCGGGTCCTGAGAAATTTCAAAATGAATTGAGACACTTAGTCTCATAATGGAAAGCTTAAGTTGGAAAAGTTGATCGGATGTTGATATGTGTAAACAACCCCGAATTTGAGTATTGATGGTTCTTTTAGATCCATTGGGTGATTTTGGACTTAGGCGCGTGTCCGGATTGTGATTTTGAGGTCAGTAGTGAAATTAGGCTTGAAATGGCGAAAGTTGAATTTTTGGGGAATTTGGCCGGAAGTGAACTTTTTGATATCGGGGTCGGATTCTAATTCTGGAAGTTGGAGTAGGTCTGTGGTGTCATTTATTACTTGTGTGCAAAATTTGAGGTCAATCAGACATGATATGATAGGTTTCGATGTTGTTTGTTGAATTTGGAAATTTCAAAGTTCATTAGGTTTGAATTGGGGTACGATTCGTGTTTTGATGTTGTTTGAGATGATTTAAAGGCTTGACTAAGTTTGTATCGTGTGTTAGGAATTGTTGGTATGTTTGGTTGAGGTCCCGGAGGCCTCGGGTTAATTTCGGGTGGTCAACGGACTTGGAATGTGATTTGAGAAGCTGCTGAAATCTGAGTGTTGCTGGTGTAATCGCACCTGCGGAGTGGGAACCGCAGATGCGATCCCGCAGGTGTGGGTGTAGCTACGTAGATGTGGAGATGGAGTATAGAAAGTAGAGGGCCGCAGGTGCGAAGGTTTTCCCGCACCTGCGGTCAAGGTTTTCCCGCACCTGCGAGACCGCAGATGCGGGGTGAAGGCCGCAGAAGCGAAGGAAGGAAGGCGAGCTGGGCTCCGCAGAAGCGGAGGATATCACGTAGGGGCATGTTCGTAGGAACGGATCTGGGAGCCACAGATGCGGATAGCACCGAAAAAGAGGGTATTTTTTCGCTCATGCGAGGCCGCACAAGCGGCTTAGTTGCTGCACGTGTGAAAAGCCTGGGCAGAAACTATATAAGTGAGGGTTCCAAGATTTCCACCCTTACTAACATTTTGAGCTCGGATTTTAGAGGATTTTACAAGAACTTTCAAGGGGATTCTTGAGGTAAGTTCCTTGTGTTCATTTTTGTCTTCAATAATTATGTTTCCCTACTGATTTTTCACCTAGATGGTGTGTTTTTGAGGTGTAATTTACGGGTTTGAGGCTAGGGATTTGGAGAGTTGATTTTGAGGGTTTGAGTGGTGATTTGATGTTGGATTTCGATAAATTTGGTATGTCTAGACTCGTGGTTGAATGGGCTTTCGGGTTTTGTGACTTTTTTTGGATTTCGAGACGTGCGCCCGGGGACGGTTTTGAACCATTTTCGGATTTTGAGTTATAACTTAGTAATTTATTGTATAATTGATTCATTTAGCCCGTATTGATTGTATTGTACTATTTGTGGCTAGATTCAGGTCATTTGGAGGCCGATTTGCTAGGCAAAGGCATATTAGAGTAGGGATTTTCTCGGATTGAGGTAAGTAACACTTCTAAACTTGGTTCTGAGGGTTCGAAACCCCGAAGTTATGTGTTATGTGATTGGTATTGAGGTGACGCACATGCCAAGTGACGGGCGTGCGGGGGTGCACCGCAGGAATTATGACCTGGTCGATTCCATGGCACCGTCTAGTGGTTCTATCTTGTTGATATCCATGTTTTCATCATGTGATAAAGTAATTGAGTTATCACCTATGCTTAGATATCATGTTTAGGCTTTATGTCGGTACTGTTGGGACCCATAGTGGTCGATTCTTTCTGTTGTCTTACTGATTTCATTGATATTTCGTTGTAATGACTCAACCGGTAATTTTGACTTTTAGAACCCCGTTCCCCTAAATAAAACTCTCCGTATGTGATCTTATTAATTTATGACTTACGGGGGTGGTTGGTTCAAAATTTTTGGAAGTGATCGGGTTGAAATCGGAACAATTGGTTCCTTAGTTTGGCTTTAAAAGGCCAAGTTTGACTTTGGTCAACATTTAGAGAAAATGACCCCGGAATTGGGATTTGACGGTTCCAATAGGTTCATATGATGATTTCGGGCTTGGGCGTATGTTCAAATCGGGTTTTGGATAACCCGGGAGAGTTTTGACGCTTAATAGTGAAAATCGACTATTTGAAGGTCTAAAGTTCTTTAAATTTGGTTTGGAATAGGTTTTGGAGAAGTTGAGGTCCGTTTGAAATTCTAAGTTTGGGAATAGTCCCGTATGGTAATTTAAGACTTGTACGCAAAATTTGGAGTCATTCCGAGTAGTATAAGTATATTTCGGTGCATTCGGAGTAAGTTTGAAGAATTTGAAAATTCTAAGTTGAATCAATTTAGTTTGGCGTATGATTCTTAGTTTTGATGTTATTTTACACGTTCTGAGAGTTCGAGCGAGTCCATTTTATGATTTCAAACTTGTTGGTATGTTCGGGCGGGGCCCCGAGTGTTAACTGAACGAGGCTCGAACCAATTTTGAAAATTTGGAAAGGAACTGAAGCTTTTTGCTTCTGGTATGTTCGCACCTGCGCTTGGATAGCCGCAGGTGCGACCCACACAAATGTGATTACTTGTACGGAGAAGCGAAATAGGGAAGGGATAATCGACCATAGATGCGGATGTTTTTGCGCACCTACAAATGCTCAGGTGCGAGGCAACGCGCGCAGATGCGAGAGGGTGGCAATCAAGTGAAACTCGTAGATGCGAGGCTTTTTCGTAGGTACGGTACACCTTCGCAGGTGCGAAACTCCTGCTTGGCAGAATGTGTTAAAATCAGGGCTCAGTCATTTTGAGCCCATTTTCTTCCATTCTTGGATGATTTTGGAGCTTTTTGAGAGGGGATGTCAACTAGAAATTTGAAGGTAAGTTAATTTTACACACTTTGAGTTAAATACATAGATTATGGGTAGATTATAACCGGTAAATCTTAGAAATCATGGGTTTAGAGGAAAAACTGTAACGACCTGACCGATCATTTTGAGATCTAGCACGTCGTTTATCTGTTTGAGGCAATGAGTAATTTCACTTCAGGTATTATGACTGGTACGCGTGGTTGGAATTTAAATTTTGGAAGTTCAGAGTTGATTTGAAAAGAAAATTCTCATTTCGGAAGCTTTAAGTTGGAAGAATTGACTAAGGTTGGATTTTTTAGTAAACGATCTCGGAATCAGGATTTGAAGGTTCCAACATGTTCGTATGATGACTTCGGACTTGGGTGTATGTCCTGGTAGGGTTTTGGATGACCCGGGAGCATTTCGGCGCCTATTGTGGAAGTTGGCATTTTGGAAGAATTTCATAAATTTGGGTTGAAGTGCATTTCAATGTTATCAATGTTCGTTTGGGATTCCGAGTCTGGGATAGCTCTGTATGGTGATTCTGGTATTAGGAGCGCGTCCAGAAGTAGATTCGGAGGTCCGTAGGTCATTTTGGAGTCATTTGGCTAAAGCTAGAAATTTGAAGGTTTTTGAGAAGTTTGACCGGAAGTGGACTTTTTGATATCGGGGTCGAAATTTGATTCTGGAAGTTAGAGTAGGTCCGTAAGGTCTAATATGACGTGTGTGCAAAATTTGAGGTCAATCGGACGTGATTTGGTAGGTTTTGGCATCGATTGTAGAAGTTTGAAGTTTCAAAGTTTATTAAGTTTGAATCGGGGTGTGATTCATAATTTTGATGTTGTTTGATGTGATTTGAAGGCTCGAGCAAGTTCGTAATGTGTTATGGGACTGTTTGGTATGATTGGTTGGGGTCCCAAGGGCCTCGGGTGGATTTCAGATGGTTAACGGATTGAAATTCGACTTGGGGGATCTGCTGAAGTTGATGTCATGGTTGTTGTTGGTTTCCTTATACGCGATCGTGATAGGAAGTCCGCAATCGCGTAGAGTTGTTTGGGGCATCTGGTGTTGTGCATCGTGATTGCGGGTGGATGTACGCGATCGTGAAGAAGGAATTGATGGACCATGATTTTTGCCTTATGCGAACGCCTTCTTGAGGACGGGAACGCAGTGAAGAACGAGGCCTGGAGCAGTAGGCCTTCGCAAAGGCAGCTAATGGACCGCGAACGCAGAGGGTGGTGATCAGAAGGCTACGCGAACGCGGCCAGGAAAATGCGAACGCGAAGAGGAAGTTGGGGGCACTGCGTTTTTTTGGCCTTCGCGATCGCGATGATCTTTATGCGATCGCGAAGAAGGGCTGACCTGGGCATTGAAGTTTTTAAATGGGAATTTGGGCTATTTTCATTTCATTTTCTCGATGGGAGCCGATTTTGGAGCACCATTTTCATCGTCAATCATGAGGTAAGTGATTCTCACCTATTCCAAGTTAAATACTTTGATTATATATGGATTTAGACATGAAAATTTGTAGAAATTTAAGATTTTGAAGAAAAACCTAGAATTTGGTATTTTGGATTTTGACCACGAATTTGGGCATGAAATTGGGAATAAATAATATATTTGAGTTCATAAGGTTATGGGTAAGGATAATCTTCAAAACAAATTCGGAATTCGAGCACATGGGGGCGAGGGTGATTTTATCGACTTTTTGAACAGAGTTGGGAATGGTTGTAAATTGAATTGTTATGAGTATTAGAGTATATTTTCTTTGGTTTGCACATTGTCTGGCTAGTTTGGAGCGTTGGGCATCGATTTGAGTTGATTTAATAGCTTGGGAGCCGGTTATGGAACTTCGGAGTGAGGTAAGTCTCCTTTCTAACCTTGTAAGAGGGAATTTACCCCATAGGTGAAATAAATCAATATGTGCTCCTATTTGTGGGGTCTACGTACGCACGAGGTGACGAGAGTCCGTGCGTAGCTACTATTATGCCTAAGTTCGGGGTGTCTAGGACCCAAAAGCATGCTTTACTTGTAATACTTGCAGTCTTGTTGTCAATTTAAAATGCTTAAATCATATCGAACTCTGTTAATAAATTTCTAAAAAGCTAGACATCGTTTCCTTGACTTTTAAAAGAGAAATTGCCTTTTTCCTTTGATAATTGCCCATTGATGTATTCTTGATTGATTATTTGAATGTGTTATCTTTCGTGGAACGGGTCGAACGCCTCGGTAGATTAAATAGATACATCTATGGTTCGCGCCATTCGACCCTCTGGTAGTGCACAATTTAAATATTTGTTGGATCGGGTCGTACGACCTTGGCATGATTTGCGTATGCTTGTATTGCTTGCCCTGAAATTTATGACAATTGATATGGCCTCACTGGCCGGAGATATAAATTGTTAAATAATGGGAGATAAATTTGGAGATTTCTTAATTATGAAAGAACTGCTAACTTACTCAAAATATTAAGCTTGCAACCGTTCATATAATCCATACTTAATTATATCATTGATATCCCATTTATAGCCCATAGTAAGTGTCGAAGTTGACCGCTCGTCACTACTTCTTCGGAGTTATGCGCGATACTTACTGGGTACGCGTTGATTTACGTACTCATATTACACTTGCTGCACATTTTTGTGCAGGTACCTATATGTTTAGCGGCCTTGTGGGCGCAGAGGTGCGATTATGGCGGGGACTTAGGTGAGCTGCTTTCTATACAACGCACCGCAGCCAGCAGAGTCTCCTTTAGAGTATTGTATTTTCTTTCCTGTCCAAGTTATATTTCGGACAGTTATTGTATTTTATTTTAAATTTCTAGAAATGGCTCATGCACTTGTGACACCGGGTTCTGGGATGTTCAATATTGGAATTAGAAAACATTGTTATTTATTCTGTAAATTCATCTTTTACTAGATAAATTAAAGTAAATTTACGATTTCAAAAATATTAAAATGAGGATTTAATTAACTATTTAGTGTTGGCTTGCCTGACAGTGGAGTCTGGCACCATCACGAACTTTATGGATTTTGGATCGTGACAACATGGTATCAGAGCACTAGGTTCACTTAGGTCTCACGAGTCATGAGCGAGTCTAGTAGAGTCTTGCGGATCGGTACGGAGACCTCTGTACTTATCTTCAAGAGGCTACAGGGCTGCTAGGAGCACTTCCCTTCTTGATTCCTCATCGTGCGATTTGATTCCTTTGAGGCTTATGCCTTCATTTCCTTCCCATTCAATTTTATGTGACGTGAAGCGCTGGTTATAAATCGGAATTGAGGAATTGTAATGGTACTACAGATGTGGTGCAGGATGTTTCTCCCTGCGTAGTTGATTGGGCTATTGTCGTCGCCTTACGGAAGGATACTCTGTCATTTCAGCTCGGTAGCTATACTTCTGAGAGCTTTGAGGCAATGCACAGGTTGCTATGATGCTCATGAGTTGTTATCGCACAATATTGATGTGATGGTAGGATGCTTGCCTATGTCTCGGGGCGGTGAATGACTTGAAAGGAGGTTTACTCAGTGCATGATTCAGAAATTCGGTATTTTACTTCCGACGGAGGAAAGGCAATCGAACTAAGAATTTTTAGACTTGGGTTGACGGAGTAGCGGGACTCGACATTTTCAAGCGTGGCAGAATCTTCGCATGTGATGTGGCGTCATCGTCCTTAATTGGTTATAATGTGTTAAGTTCGCCGGTGTTATGGTTTCCTTCAGTTCGCCTTGGGGCAGAGTATTATAAATGGTACCGAGAAAGCGGCTGTCAGGGGTCGTAGTGTGTAGGGGTTCGGGATCAAATCGACATTCCTGGTATTGATGGCTCGAGAAAGATGATTTCCAGAAAGGTTTAAAGTTGGTAGCAATATATCGGTTCTAGTGCTATAGAGGTAGATTGGATTTAAGGCAACAACTGGGTAGCGAAGGATGATGAAGGGTATGTGGGAGGTGCCTTGTGGTGGATAAACTTATAGAAGGCCAAGCATGAGAAATAGGAGTCGGGTAGTTACTTAAAAGAGTGAGTTTGACCAAAGTGGGAGAGTGGCAGAGTAGCATGTGGGTTCTGTGGTAGGATGACTTCACGCCTTGAGAAAGTTTAGAGTGATTTGGGATTCATGGTGGACCTTGACTAGGTCCACGGACTTAATTTGGAATATTGGCTGCTATATTGAGGAAGATTGGGTGTGACATGAGGGAGTTGCTTGATATGAAGAAGGATACAACATGACTTTGGATTGGAATGTATTGTCGCACCTTTAGTTGATGTCCATGAGGAGTGAACGGACCTGTACAGCTGGTGAATAAGCACGGGCTCAGGATGGGTTACTGATTTTGTAGTTATTATACCTAGTGCAGCAGCATTGGATGATGTCGGTATGGAATTTCCACGGGTGGGTTATCTCCTGTGAGCAAGTTAGAGGTTGCGTGGTGTTGCTGGGGTTGTCACGAAAGAATTCTACTGGTTATCCTGCAAGAGGTCGAATATGTGAATGTGGTTAGTGATTCAGAGTGTTCATGAAAGGTCAAATGGAAGGATTTCGAGGAATTTGGCGAGTTGGTTGTGCAAGATCAATTCAACGATGAAGAAAGAATCTTGGCGGGTTCTAGAGTTATGCAATGGTAGCTTCAAGCTAAGTGGGAGAGTTCCACCGCCTACGGTTAGATTTCATGGTCGGCTAATTGTGAGATTTCTGGTTATCAGCATATTGGTAGGGTATTATGACTAAGGAAGAGGGTCATGAGTGGTGATTTGGGCAAAGAATTTGAGGAATGTGTGCTATAATTGGCCTTATCGATTCATGTTCAGGCTTTGGGAAGACTCAGAGTTTATGTTTCGTGTAGATGTGATGTACAAGGAAAGTGATTTAGTCGGGTGCTTATTGAGAGAGTGTTCATGTGCCAGCAGAGCCTTGGAGTTGATTATATTCGGGACCAGGTCGGAGTGGGTGACAAGCAGCAATGATTCTTGTGGGTTCAAAAAACAAAATTCAGAGTGCGGTGCCTAAGGATTTCGAGCCAGTAGTATGGTTGAGTATCGAGCTTTTGCAGATTATGAAAAGAGGCTTAGAGTGTTCTATGTTACCTTCGGTCTACGGTGTAGTATTGGAGGAATGAGAGAAAACAACTTCGGACTCATAGAGGAATTATCAAAATGGGTGTACCAATTGAAGATACGAATATGTGCACAAGGAGGGTATAAGATGGTTCGTGGGATTTGAGACAACATGGTCTCGTGATTCAAGGCCACTCAAGATGAATGAGGATTAAGTCTGTTATATGTTGATTGGAGTTATTATTATTTCTAAGACAAGTTAAGGATAAGTTAGAAGAAGTCGGATTGGTTCACCATGGTTGAATTGGCATGATGGTGGCAGTGATCAGTTCCTTCAGTGTGATTATATTATGCATGTGATTTGTGGCGGGATGTGCGAGGCTTGACGGCCGATGTAATTGATTGTATTTGGATGCATTCGAGTATTATGCCTTGTTATGTGTAGGCGGATCTTGAAAGGGTTATGGTGGTTTAGACCACTACTTGAGGATTTGTGTGTTCTACGGTTATGAGAATTCAGTCATGTGTTGCAATGATTCTCCTGAAACGTGTAAAGTGAAAGGTTTCTACAAAGTGAATCGTGTATCCTATTAGTGGTTTAGGAGCTATGATGCAATTTTTGGGTCCTCGCGTATTGGTAAGATAGGTACGGTGAGCGGCATGAAATTTGAAAGATTAGGGATTGAGGTTACAGTTCGGTATTGACAAGGATGTCACGATCTCGGATGACCAGGAAAAGGAATTTAGATGTTTAGAATAAGTTGGTATTGTCTCCAGCGTCACCTGAGATCAGTGTCCTGTGTAAGAGGCTTTGCGTACTGATTGCGGATTCTTGATATGCTTTACAGCATTAGTGTCACCGGTGGTATGGATGTGCAGACTTTTTACCTAGTGCGGAAGGTCGTGGGAGAGTGTCCAACGGAAAGATTGTGTAAGAGTGGGATGTAGTCACTTGATTGAGTGAAGATTGAAACCAAGTATGAAGATTGTGGTAATATCGCTGATTCAAGAATTTATGTCTGGAGGGCGCTCGATTCACTTGGTTGTAGACTGTGGATGATTGTTCCGGTTTTGATGGTTGTTCTTGTGTGTTATGGGAAAAAGGGTTATTATGGATCCTTGAAAGGTTATTAGCCTAGTACGATGCGATCAGAATCGGCTTGAGGTCTGTGGATGGATTTAAATATGAATATGGGCTCTATATGTAATGACCCGACCGGTCGTTTTGAGCATTTACGCTCCTTTCAAATATTTGAAGTCTTGAATAACTTTCTACGAGATATTATGACTTGTGTGAATTGTCGGTTTTGGTTTTAAGGTATTTCGGGGTTAGCTTGGAAGAATAAAATTTCATGTTAGAAGCTTAAGTTGGAAAAGTCGATCGGATGTCGAGTATGTGTAAACGACCTCGGATTCAAATTCTGATTATTCCAATAGCTCCATATGGTGATTTTGGACTTAGGAGCGTGTCCGGAAAATTATTTGGAGGTCTGTAGTGGAATTAGGCTTGAAATGGCGAAAGTCAAATTTTTGGGAAGTTTGACCGGGGGGTTGACTTTTGATATCGGGGTCGAAATCTGATTCTAAAAATTTTAAAAGGTTCGTTATGTCATTTATGACTTGTGTGCAAACTTTGAGGTCAACCGGACGTGATTGATAGGTTTCGGCGTTGTTTGTGGAAACTTGAAATTTCATAGTTCATTAGGCTCGAATTGGGGTATGATTCGTATTTTTAGTGTTGTTGGATGTGATTTGAAGACTCGACTAAGTTTGTATGATGTTTTAGGACTTGTTGGTGTATTTCGTTGAGGTCCCGAGGGCTTCGGGTGAGTTTCGAATGGTTAACATATCATTTTTGGACTTGGTGAGATTGTTTATATCTGCTGCTGCATTCTTATGATTTCCTCTTTCGCGGTCGCGAGTGGGCCCTCGCGTTGGCAAAGAGTGTTTTCTGAGTGTGCGATTTTTTTCTTCGCGTTCTCGAAGGGGAGAACGCGAACGCGAAAGAGTGAGGCAATTGGGGACCCCAGGTCCTTATTCTACGTGTTCGCGAGATTGTGGTCGTGTTCGCGAAGGTCTGAGCTGGTAAAGCTTCGCGTTCGTGAAGCCATGGTTGCGTTCGCAAAGGGATAAATTATGGGCAGTCGAATTGTGCTTCGCGAACACGAGGGACCTGTCGCGTTCGTGAAGAAGAGAGGTCTGGACAGAAAGTTTAAGTTCAAAAAATGGGACTTCGTCCCATTTTCCATTTTAACGATTTGGAGCTCGAATTAAGGCGATTTTTCGGAGATTTTCAGAGGAAACAACGGGGTAAGTGTTCTTAAATCAATATTGGTTAAATTACCTGAATCCATGGTTATTTTTATTATTTAATTGGTGAATTAAGTTGGAATAGTTTGAAAACCCTCTTGGATAAATTTGAGGATTTGAGGGCCGAATTATTATCGGAATTTAGTAATTTTGGTATGGTTAGACTCGTGGTTGAATGGGCGTTTATATTTTATAACTTTTGTAGAGTTTCGAGACGTGGGCCCCACTAGCGATATTTTGAGTGTAATTTCGGATTTTGTGGAAAAATTAGTATTTTGATATGGAACTAATTCCTATAATTTGTGTTGACTGAACCAAATTAATTGTGGCTAGATTTGAGGCGTTTTGAGGCAAATTCACGAGGCAAAGCCATATCGGAGTAAAGGATTACACGGTTTGAGGTAAGTAACACTTCTAAACTTGGTTTTGAGGGTATGAATCCCCAAATTTGGTAAGAGATAAATTGTTTGGAGGTGACAAACATGATAGGTGACGAGCATGTGGACGTATGTTGAATAAATCTTGTACAGTTGTAAAATTAATGAATCATTTTATTATCTGAACATTCTCCATGTGTTAGAGAAATTGAGCTGAGACTCCTATTAAAGATCATGTTTAGGCTACATGCCAATATTTTGGGACCCATGGGGTCGTGTTGCTGTTGAATTAATTGTTTTAAATTAAAAATTCATACTCAGTCCTATTCATGTCATTACAGATCATATCTCAGTTTTTGTTGTTATTTATTGATATATTATATCATCATTTTTGGGATATTTTTATGACTTGTGAGCCCATGAGAGAGAGACTGGAGAGATTGATGACTGAGTGAGGCCGAGGGCCTGATTGTGAGCATAATTATGGGATCGGGCTACACGCCGCAGCAGGCCATAATTGCTTTATATACTTTATTATTATATGGATCGGGGTTTCCTGCCTGCAACAGGCCTTATAGGCTTTATTATTATACGGATCAGGACAGCCCGCCTGCAGTAGTCCATATAGGCTTTATATAGCGCTTGGGCTGAAGGAGCCCCTCCGGAGTCAGCACACACCCCCAGTGAGCGTGGTTGATTTATATTGAGGGATGGATCTACCCTGGGCATGGATCTTGCCCGAAGGATTTATATTTAGGAATGGATCTTCCCTGGGCATGGATCTTTCCCAAAGCATTTATATTGAGGGATGGATCTTGCCCGAAGCATTTATATTGAGGGATGGATCTTCCCTGTTCATGGATCTTGCCCGAAGTATTTATATTGTAATGAGTTTAGCTGGACATGGATCTTGTCCGTATCATTTATATTCGGGGATAAATTACCCTAGGGCTGGATCGGCCTTATACGGTATTGAGTGACTGACTGTCAGTCGATGTGTATATATATACGGGTTGGAACACCCCTGAGTTGTATTCGCCATAAACAGTATCGAGTGACCGGATGATTTGTGACCAGTATTTAGTTGAGGTCCTTCTACTGAGATGTCATATTCCTCATACCATACAGTATTAATCTATTTCGCTTGTACTAAGTTTAACTATCGCTCGATGGTGAGGACACGTACTACCGGATTGGATGGTCAGCCACCAGTGCCACCAGTTAGGTCCGTGAGAGGCCGGGGCCATGGTAGATGCCGGGGCCGAGGTAGAGGTCAAGGTATAGCTCGTGCAGCAGTTGGAGCAGCACCTGTAGTACCACCAGTTGCTCTAACTCAAGAGCAGTTTCCAAATGTAGTTGAGCCGGTGGGACCAGCTCAGGCACCAACTGTGCCCATTGAGATTCCAGGCCTTGAGAAGACTTTGGCCCAGATATTGATAGTTTGCACTGGTCTTGCTTACGTGATTTCAGCTCAGGCCGCACTTGCCACTTCTCAGGCCGGGGGAGGTACTCATACCCTTATTTCCCATACTCCAGATCAGGTAGTGCAGGGACTTCAAATACCGGGGGCACTTCCAGCCCAGCCGGTTGTAGTAGTTCAGGCCCCGGTAGTTCCCACTATGACTGAGGATGAGCAGAAGAGACTAGATAGGTTCGAGAGACTACGGCCTCCATTTTTCAGTGGGGCAGAGTCGGAGGATGCCCAGGGCTTCTTGGATAGGTGTCAGGATTCTCCGTACAACGGGTATTTTGGAGACCAGTGGAGTCTCGTTCACCACTTTTTAGTTTTCTGGAGCGGCCTTCAGTTGGTGAGAGGCTTATGAGAGGTGCAGGCCGATTGGTGCAGTACCACTTACATGGCAGGAATTCTCTGTTCTCTTTTTGGAGAAGTTTGTGCCGCAGTCTCGTAGAGAGGAACTGCGCATGTAGTTTGAGCAGTTACGTCAGGATGACATGTCTGTGATGCAATACGAGATGAGATTTTCTGCGTTGGCTCGTCACGCAATTTGGTTGGTTCCCACTTATAGGGAAAGGATAAGAAGCTTCATTGATGGCCTCACATATCAGCTGCGATTACTTTTGTCTAGGGAGACGGTATCTGGTGCCATCTTAGAAGAGGTGGTTGACATTGCTCAGCAGATAGAGGTAGTCCGTAGCCAGGAGCATGTTAAGAGGGAGGACAAAAGGCCTCGAGGTTCGGGCGGTTCTGGAGGGGTACCTTCTGGAGGACAGTCCTACCACGGTAGGGGTCGTCCTTATAGACACGCTCAGGAGGGTCATCCAGTTCACCGAGGTGCATCATCCAACCATGGTTCATACGGTTCTCATCAGGGTCAGTCATCTCTTAGTGCACTTCCAGCCAGAGTACGCCTTGTGCTCCTTCCGTTCAGGGATTATTTGTACCAGGTTCTTCTGGTAGTTATTCTGGTTCTCGAGGTCCGCCTCAGAACTTACCAGCCTTTTCAGAGAGGGGTTCCTTTGAGTGTGGAGACTTGGGTCACATAAAGAGAAATTGTCCACGCCTTACGCGAGGTCCAGTTCAGCATATGAGTCATATTATGACTTCTACACCAGCTGCTCCACCATATGCCCAGCCAGCTCAGGATGAGGATTAGTCAACTAGGGGTTTCCTAAGAGGGGGAGGCCGATTAGGTGGCGGTCAGGCCTGATTTTATGCTTTTCCTACCGGGCCAGATGTTGTTGCTTCATATGCAGTGATCACATATATTGTTTAAGTGTGCCACAAAGAGGCTTCTATATTATTTGACCCTGATTCCACATATTCGTATGTTTCATCATATTTTGTTCATTATCTGGATATGCCCCGTGAGTCCTTAGTTTCACATGTTCATGTATCTACGCCGGCAGGCGGTACTCTAATTGTGGACCGTGTGTATCGGTCGTGTGTGGTAATTATTGGGGGGCTAGAGACCAGAGTTAATCTTTTATTTCTTAGTATGGTCAATTTAGATATTATATGGGTATAGTGAGATATCAGATGTTTTGTTCTATGGCTTTGAGCCAAGTGGGGGAGTCTGATATCTACGATGTGATTGCAAAATTATGTGCGGTATTGGTTTTGGTCTGAGGCATACTTGTTGATTAGTTATGACTTGCAGAGGTTGAGATCGATGATGACTCGAGTAAGAAAGTATCTTGAATGCGGGTTATATTGCACTTTATGAAAATATAAAAAATCATGAAATGATTAAATGGTTATTTTGAAGGATGTAGTGCGCATGAAGTATGGATTTGACTGGTGGTGTTAAGGCAGGGTTACTTCTTTGGGGGTTGTTATGATAATGGAGGATTGTGTCTTTCGGCCCGTTTGAGTGGTGCAATTTAGATTTGAGCAAAGTGGGTGACTCCCGAGAAAATTCTAGTGGGTTTAAGAATTTTATATAGCAATTGAGAATGTTTCCGGACTTGAGTATGGATAAAATCTGAGATTTGCATTTGAAGGTGTCGGGAGTTGCGGTAATTCTGTATGACTATGGAATCTACAATTCAGTGCAACAAAGGTAAAAAAGGAATAATTTTAAGTCCACATAAGGTCTTTTCAGTGTAGGGTCTCGGTTGTGGTACTTTTATGGTGCTTAAGAAGAATACAGTAACGTATGGGCCTTAGGGCGATGCGATTTTATGTTAGGATGTCTTGTAGTGAGCTTTGGATAAGGATCGTAGTGTTCTGACAAGGAGAACTATCAACTTGAGGGTAATTCAAAAGAAAATCGGAGAAAATAGGAGAACTTGGTAGTAGGCTAAATCAGTATGGTAATGGTATGCTCGGTTCTTTTGGTAATTAGGATGTGG